>NC_142883.1:740000-1110000 GCF_051225735.1 Oryctolagus cuniculus | reverse complement strand
GATTAAGTTTCCAGTGCCTGAATTTTGAGGGACACCCTCAGCCCGCGCTCCCCATCCCCCCCACCGCACCCCCGTCTAGAGTGGAAGCTCCGATGGTGCAAACAGCGCTGAGTGAGGCCGAATCCTCCTGTCAGGGAGCCGCTGTCCACCCGAGCTGTGCAGAAGACCCACGGACTGCTCCCCTAGCGCCCGGGTCTGCCATCCCGAACCCGGGCTGCAGCCAGCGCGGGGTCGTCCTGGGAGCCCAGCGAGGTCAGGGAGCGGCCGCTCGAATCGAGCCCCTGTGGTACACGTGGGACAAGGCCCCAAAGCCCAGCCGAGAGGGGCTGCTGCTGCCCGCGCTGCGGAGGAAGCCTGCACGGAGTCGGTGGCCTGAAGCTGGACGCGGGCTTGGGGGCATCCGGCTGAGCATGGCAAGGGATCCAGGCCATTTGGGGCAGGAAGCAGCAGACGACGGTGCTGAGGATGATGTGTGAAGCTGAGAAGAGACTGGGCCTCGAATGGGATCCAGGAGCAGGCAGGTGGCCCGGCTCCGATCCTCGGCTCCGGCTCCAGCTCCGGCTCCGGCTCCAGCTCCGGCTCCGGGCTCCCGCTTGCTGCTAATGCAGGGCCTGGGAGGTGGCCAGCAGCGACTCAGTAGCTGAGTGCCTGTCTCCTACGGGGGAAAGCTGGACTGGGTTCCCAGCTCCTGGCTCAGCCCAGCCCTGGCACAAAACCAAAGCTCAAACAGAGAGCAGGCGGGGTGGGGGAGACAGGACGGGGCACGAGGTGGATCCCGGGAGGCCCCTCCCTCTTCCCCAGGGACCTCCAGGGGTCCTCCAGCCCCGGACAGCTCTGATTTGCCCTCCCACACTTCACACAGGTCCCAGCGGGAGCCAGGGAGGCCCAGGGAAGGCAGCCAAGGCAGAGGCAGGAGGGGCCTGGCATTAGGGAGCCTCTGAACTCTGACCCATGGCATCAGGACACGGGGGACCAGGACAAGGCTCTGCTCTGGAGAAGCAGGGAGTGTGGGGCCGCCCTCAGATCACGCCTTGAAACCAGCAAGCACGGGCCGGCGTTGTGGCATGGAAGGCTCAGCCGGCACCCTGTAGGGGCACAGTCCGTGTGTGGCTGCTCCACTTCCAATCCAGCTCCCTACTAATGAGCCTGGGAAAGCAGCAAAGGAAGTACTTGGGCCCCTGCCGCCCGTGTGGGAGACCCGGCTGACGCAGCCACCTGGGGCGGGAACCAGCGATGGAAGACCTCTCTGTCTCTGACTCTCCCCCTCTCTGGATAACTCCACCTTTCAAATTCTCTCTCTCTCTCTCTCTCTCTCTCTCTCTCTCTCTCACACACACACACACACACACACACACAGCAAGGCTGCGACTGGGCAGTGGACAGCAGAGGAGGGAGCAGGAGAGTCGCCCAGGCCTCGGGCTGCTAGGGGGCCGCTGGGCCGTTGTGAGCCGGTTCTCAGGGTCTGCGGCCCCGGGAGGGCTTATGGAGCAGCCACAGGGCCCACGCGGGGGCCTGCAGCAATGGCCTGGAGCGGCACCCAGCCCCCCGCAGCCCGGCCCGGGAACTCAAGGTCAAGCAGAGACACTGCAGGCATCCAGTCTCATGAGCAGTGGCCGCGTTAAGCCCCAAAATGTGACTGCTCACGTGACCTGACCACGCCTTCGGCAGCAGCTCCCCCAGCCCGGGGCCTGAGCGGCACCACTGCCGAGCTGATGATGGAGGAGTGGGAGAGGAGCCCCCTGCTGCCCCAGGTGAGCCAGGGCCCCTGAGCCCCCCATCCCGGCCTCCCCCGAGCCGCGCTTTGGGCGTCCCTGTCAGCCTAGGGCCTGGGCTGCAGTGAGCAGGACCCCTCCCCACGGACCCAGGCAGGCCTCAGGGGGTCGCATATGGCTCCCCTGGGGCCAGGGGAGAAGCGGAAGCAAATGCCCCTCGCTGGACGCCCTTGGCCTCCAGCAGCCCCCGCCTGGCCGCCTGTGGCCGGGGGCCTGGGCCTTCTGCTCTGATTTGGGGCCTGGGGGCTGACAAACACCCTCTTCGTCTCTGCTCCGCAGGCAGGACCCAGACGGCTGGTCCTGGTAGACGGGGTGGAGTGGGACCCTTCCTCACTGCGTGGCCCTGGCTCTAATGCCCCTCGCCTGGTGGGAAACCCTGTCCCCAGCAGAACGGGGTCCCGGCAGGAGAGCCGGGAGGAGCCAGGCGGCCTGGTCTCTGCCTGCAGCGCCCCCGGCCGGGCCCTCCCAGCGGCCTCGGCTGCCGGCCCGGCACAAGGCCCAGCCCTTGGTGGGGCTCCCAGGGAGGTTCTGGAACACCCCAGAGTGGGGGCAGCAGGGCGGGGAGGTCTCTCCCAAGGCTGCACAAGCTCACCCCACAGACCTGCCCCAGACCCATGGAGGCAGCCAGGCCACCCAAGCTGCACCAGGGGGCCACCCACCCCATCACGCAAGTGTGGGCGGCAGCCCCTCCCTCCCGTGGCTGGAGCAGAGGAGACCTCCGGGACCCTGCAGGGTGCGGCCACCGCTCTGCTCTGAGAGAGGCTGGGCCACAGTCCAGGGCCAGGGCCCGAGCCAGGCCGCACAAGCCACAGGCCCCTGTGCGCCCACCGCCCAGTCGCCGAGCCCCCGCCCCTCCCCCACTGGGGGGTTTCGTCCTTGCTGTCACGTGGTCTTCCGGTTTCCCTTCCTCCTGCAGGACGCTGCTGGCCGAGAGCCGCCCCTCTCGGTGCACAGCCCGCCCTCTTCGAGCCGCTCCGGCCTGGCGTCCCGGGAGGACAGGGCCAGGGTCCGGGGCTACAGCGCCTGTGCCCCCGGGGCCCAGCAGCTGCCCTGCAGGAGAGGCCCGCCCCGCGCCCTCCCCGGGCCGGGCGGCTGCCTCAAGTGCCTGGCCTTCTTCTCCAACTTCCTGTTTGCCCTGCTGGCCCTGCTGGCCCTGGCCGTCGGGCTCTGGGGCCTGGCCGTCAAGGGGTCTCTGGGGAGTGACCCGGGGCGGCCCCTGCCGGCGGACCCCATGCTGGGGCTGGTGACGGGGGCGCTGGCGCTCGGCGCCCTGAGCCTGGCCGGCTGCCTGGGCGCCCTGTGTGAGAGCGCCCGTCTGCTGCGCTGCTTCTCCTGGGGGGTCCTCGCCCTCCTGCTGCTCGAGGCCCTGGCGGGGGCCCTGGTGGTGGCGCTCTGGGGGCCTCTGCAGAGCGGCCTGCAGCACAGCCTGCGCGTGGCCGTTGCTCACTACCAGGACGACCCGGACCTGCGCTTCCTCCTGGACCAAGTGCAGCAGGGGCTGCGGTGCTGCGGGGCGGCGTCCTACCGGGACTGGCAGGGGAACCCGTGAGTGCCGAGAGCCGAGTGCCGGGGAGGGGTGGCCCTGGTGGCGGCCAGGCCGCACGCGCGCGCGCATGCACACATACACGCATGCACACACACAACGCGCACATGTGAACACACGCACACACGTGAACACACGCAAGCACGTAAACACATGTGCGCGTGCACACATACACACGCGAGCACACACATGCACACACGCGAGCACACACATGCACACACGCGCACGCGTGAACAGACGTGCACATGCACACATGCGAACACACGCACGCATGTGCACACACATGCACGCAACCCAATGAACATAAACGCGCACATGTGAACACGCACACATACACGCATGCACACACACAACGCGCACACGTGAACACACGCAAGCACGTGCACACACGTGAACACACGTGCGCGTACACACACGCACACACGTGAACACACGCAAGCACGTGCGCACACATGAACACACGTGTGCGTGCACATACGCACACACGCGCGAGCACACACATGCACACACGTGCACACGTGAACAGATGTGCACGTACACACACATGTGAACACATGCACACGTGTGCACACATGCACGCAACCCAATGAACATAAATGCACACATGTGAACACGCACACACGTGCACACACGCACACACATGCACATGCGCACACACATGCACACACGGGCACACGTCTCACGTGTTCAGGCGTGCGCACACTCCCACCACACCCACGTGCACTCACTTCCGTGTTCTCACGCACTCACACAAAATCGGGCTAAAGCAGGGTGTCATCCTGGCGTGGGACTCCGAGCGCGTGTGCACTGCGTGCGTGTGTGTGCACCCATGTGTGAGTGTGCGTGTGTGCCTGAGATTTAACGCTGGTTATTTAGGGATGCAGTGTAGCGATTTTTAATGCTCTGCTCAAGGGTAGGTGGGCCCGAGCAGCACCTGCTGTCCACGCCACACCCAGCAGAGAGGACGTGGGCTCCCCCCTCGGACCCTCCCCGGGTGTGCCCAGGGCCCTGGGTCAGAGGAGACGCGCGGGCTCCCGCCTCGGACCCTCCCCGGTGTGCCCAGGGCCCTGGGTCAGAGGAGACGCGGGGCCACGCGGGCTCCCCCCTCGGACCCTCCCCGGTGTGCCCAGGGCCCTGGGTCAGAGGAGACGCGGGGCCACGCGGGCTCCCCCCTCGGACCCTCCCCGGTGTGCCCAGGGCCCTGGGTCAGAGGAGACGCGGGGCCACGCGGGCTCCCCCCTCGGACCCTCCCCGGTGTGCCCAGGGCCCTGGGTCAGAGGAGACGCGGGGCCACGCGGGCTCCCCCCTCGGACCCTCCCCGGTGTGCCCAGGGCCCTGGGTCAGAGGAGACGCGGGGCCACGCGGGCTCCCCCCTCGGACCCTCCCCGGTGTGCCCAGGGCCCTGGGTCAGAGGAGACGCGGGGCCACGCGGGCTCCCCCCTCGGACCCTCCCCGGTGTGCCCAGGGCCCTGGGTCAGAGGAGACGCGGGGCTGGCCCCTTGTGCCTGGCAGGCCTCATGAGTGTCCGCCCTGCTGTGCCCCAGTGGCTCCAGGAAGGGAGCCGAGGGCTCCGTCACGCACGCCTCCCTGAGGCCTTGCCCCCCTCCCCTGCCCACAGTGAGGCCGAGGGAGGCCACGGGACGGGCTGGGGGCTGTGACGGGAGCAGCGCTCCTTAGCCACCCCGGCGACCCTCCCCTCTCTGCCTCCCTGCCTTTGCGGCCCAGTGCAGCCCCCCAGGCCCTGGCTCTTCCTCCTAAGAGCCCAAGGCCCGAGGACAGGTCCGCGTGGACTCGCACAGCTCCGCCGGGGCACGAGTGCTGCGGCCACCGCGGGCGACTCAGAGCGGGAGGCGGGCAGAACGCTCCGATGCGGCAGTGCTCGGCCTCAGGGATTCCTCGCCGCATCAAACGCCTGTCTGCCCGTCAGCCTTTTCCCTGAAGACTTTCCTCCTCGCCAGGGCAGCGACCGCATCTGCCTGCCACGCACCCGTGTCTGTGCGCGTGTGTGCACACCTGCGGGTGTGTGTGCGTGCGCGCGGCCGAGGAAGCCGAGGGACCGCGGGCACCGGCCCCGCGAGTGACACCTAGCGGCTCTTGCAGGTACTTCAACTGCAGCGCTCGCGGGTCGCGGGCCTGCAGCGTCCCGGCCTCCTGCTGCGTGGACCGCTGGGAAGACGGCGCCTCCGTCAACGACCAGTGCGGCTCCGGGGCGCTGCGCCTGGAGGAGGCGGCGGCTCAGAGCGTGGTGCACCTGCGGGGCTGCGGGCCCCCGCTCCGGCAGTGGCTGCGAGGCGGCGCGCGGGCCCTGGGCGGCTTCCTGATCGCGGTTGTGGTGGTCCAGGGCGTGGAGCTCCTGTTGGCCACGCAGCTGGTTAGGGCCCTCGCTGTCCGCAAAGGGGAGCCGGCAGAGCCAGGGCTGCCTTTCCCTCCGGCCCAGCAGCGGAGATGAGGCCGGGACTGGGCCTCTGCTCTCCCTCCAGCCCACCCAGACCCCTGGGCTGCCCCAACCTGCTGCCCAGGGTCCACGTCCCTCCTGGTTCTGGGGCTTCCCGAGGCCCTGCTGCAACCCCCACTCTGGCCGCTGCCTGATTCCGGCTTCTGGAGACCTTTGCCACCAGACGCACCTGATTGGCCAGCACTGCCTGCCCCTTGCAAGGCCTCGGTGGTCCGAGTGTGTGCCCCGTCTGCCTCCAGCAGCGGGTGCCAGGCAGAGGCAGCTGGCTCTGGGAACAGGGCCCTGGACGAGAGCCTGGCACCCAGCTGCACCTCCTCCCCAGACCGGCACCTCCCCTCCCCTGGCCACCCGTTTCCTGGCCGCTGGGGGTGCCAAGGGCACAGCCAGACTTCCTGCAGCGAAGGGCAGGGTCTTTGGAAGCAGCTGAGGAGCTGAGACGTCCAGGGGCCACGAGCCCACCAGGGCCCCTCTCACCACGGGGTCCTGTGGGCCTGCACCTGTCACACGCGTGGGACCAGGGCCCCCTCTCACCACGGGGTCCTGTGGGCCTGCAGCTGTCACACGCGTGGGACCAGGGCCCCCTCTCACCACGGGGTCCTGGGGGCCTGCAGCTGTCACACGCGTGGGACCAGGGCCCCCTCTCACCATGGGGTCCTGGGGGCCTGCAGCTGTCACACGCGTGGGACCAGGGCCCCCTCTCACCACGGGGTCCTGTGGGCCTGTCTGCACCTGTCACACGCGTGGGACAAGGGGCCCCTCTCACCACGGGGTCCTGTGGGCCTGCAGCTGTCACACGCGTGGGACCAGGGCCCCTCTCACCACGGGGTCCTGTGGGCCCATCTGCACCTGTCACACGCGTGGGACCAGGGCCCCCTCTCACCACGGGGTCCTGTGGGCCTGCAGCTGTTACACGCGTGGGACCACAGGGGCCCTTCCAAGAGTCACCCCGGTGGCAGCTGTGTGAACGCTCCACGCGCCTGAACGCTTGGCATGACACCATGTGCTGTGGGGGAGTGTGCACAGCTCCCCGGGGGCAGGTGGACAGCTCCCCAGGGGCAGGTGGACAGCTCCCGGGGGCAGGTGGACAGCTCCCAGGGGCAGGTGGACAGCTCCGTGGGGGCAGGTGCACAGCTCCCAGGGGCAGGTGGACAGCTCCCGGGGGCAGGTGGACACACTCCCCTCTCTCTGCTTCTCCATGTCCTCACTTGTGAGGTGGGGATGATGATCCCGCCTCATGGCGAGAGGCGTCTGTGGGCCGTGTCCAGTCCCACCTTCTTGGTGGCCAGCACGGTGCCCACTGGGAGTGCGTGTGGGCTGCTTGGACGTGTCCAGGGCCATCACAGCTGAGGTTCAGTGAGGCGCACGCTCTGATGGGTTTTCCACCTGCCCCCCACCGTGCCTGGCCAGCTCTCTTGCCCACCACCCACCACCCTGTGTCTTCCTCCCCTGGCTCCCGCCCAAGCGGCCGTCCCCCACGCATGCCCGGATGAGCAGGACAATTTTATTTCTGGGACAGGGTCAGCAACAGTGGGTGGTGTGGGAGGGCCTCAACCAGTCCCCAATGCCCCCAGGACCCCCAACCACCACGTCCCACCCTAGGGTGCCCAGCTGGGAGGGGCTGCAGAGGCGGAGCCGCTGGTCGCCCAGACACCAGGACAGGGCCCCGCCCTGCTCCTCTACCGCCCCCTGCAGTCCCGAGGGGTGGGCCGGTGTCTCCCAAGGTAGGCGGGGCGGGGGAGGGTCTGGAGGCCGGAGGTCACTGCCCCCCTCCACGTGCCATCTGGGCTGGGCGGGGGCTCCTCTACAGGAATCCTGGGTGGGGTTGGAAGCAGGCAGGGGGGTGGCCCAGGCCTGGCCGGGGTCTGGCGCTAGATGATGCCGTACTGCGCCAGCTCGTGCAGCTCCAGGTGGTTGAAGGCCTCCCAGGGGCAGATGACGGTGATGTCTGCAGAGGGCGCCGTGCGTCAGGAGGACCCCCAGCCAGGCCGGGGCCACCCCTGCCCCCGTGGCTCCCATGGAGACTGTGGGTTCAAAGGCCACAGAGCAGAGCCCAGGGCAGGGTCCCCCTCCCAGGAACACTGGGGACTGTCTCATCCGTGGAACTGAAGCTTGGTGCTGGGAGTGACGGGGGCACTGGAGGGGCCCTCGGAAAGGCGGGGAGGGCTGGGGGCTGTGGGGCACAGTGGGCCCGGGCTGTGGCCGTCCTACCTGTTCCCAGGCCTTCCATGCCGGGGATGTCGTCCCCAAACCTGCAAGGACAGTGTAGTCAGGGAGAAGGCCTGAGAGCAGGACCCCGCGGGCCCCTCCCCTGGGGGCGGGGACGAGTCTGCTACCTGAGGACGACTGAGTCCTGAGAAGGGGGAGCAGGGGCAGGAGGGGGCCCGGGTGCAGGAGCAGGAGGGGGCCCGGGTGCAGGGACAGGAGGGTGCCTGGTGCAGGGCAGGAGGGGGCCCGGGTGCAGGGGCAGGAGGGGGCCCGGGTGCAGGGACAGGAGGGGGCCCGGGTGCAGGGACAGGAGGGGGCCCGGGTGCAGGGACAGGAGGGGGCCCGGGTGCAGGGACGACTGGGTGAGCAGTGCAGGGACAGGAGGGGGCCCGGGTGCAGGGACGACTGGGTGAGCAGTGCAGGGACAGGAGGGGGCCCGGGTGCAGGGGCAGGAGGGGGCCCAGGTGCAGGGGCAGAAGGGAGCCCGGGTGCAGGGGCAGGAGGGGGCCCGGGTGCAGGGACGATTGGGTGACCAGTGCAGGGGCAGGAGGGGGCCCGGGTGCAGGGACGATTGGGTGACCGGTGCAGGGGCAGGGGGGGCCCGGTGCAGGGGTGGGCACGTGCCCGGGTGCAGAGGTGGCTGCGTGCTTTCCTTGTCACCAGCATGCAGAAGTGTCAGGGCCCCCAATCCTCCTCCCCCGTCTCCGCCCCATCAGGCCCCAGGAACCTCCCTGTGCCTGTGATGAGGATGGGGCCACCTCAGCCCCCCCCAGTCCTCCCCACCTGCAGGTGTCGCCTGGAGGGGAGGGATTGCCTCCCCTCCCCCAGCTTTGCTTACCCCTGGACGCCCTTTTTGGGGGGCTTGCTCTTGAACTGCCTGGTTTGCCGCTGCTTAAACTTGGGGGGCCCCTTCCTGGGGGTGACAGGCCCTCCGATCACCCTGGTGGCCGAGCGGATCTCTGCCTTGGGTGGCTCCAGGCTCATGGTGAGGCTGGCAGAGACACCGCAGGACCCTTCGTGTCTGGATTCTCTTGTCCCAGGCTGGACTCCTCATGCGGCTGTGGGCAGAGCAGGTGGGGCCCGGTCAGCCCCTGCTTCCGCCACAGCCCTGGACCTCAGCCCACCGGAGCAGAGGGGCCGAGAGGAGAGCCTTGCCACCCTCCAGCATGACGGGCACCTGCCGGGACCCTCCTTCCTCCGCCCGGCCCGGCTCCCCCGTGGAGGACCCCGCTCCCACCTAGCCCTGTGCCCCCACTGCCCTCACTGCTGCCCACACCAAACCCTTCTCCTGGCCCAGGACAGGTCCAAACCCTGGCTTCCCACGGAGGACCCCTTGGTGCCTGCACCCCCCCTGGACAGAGGGGTGATTGGCGTCTGAACCCAACCACTTGCTGTGCAAAGCCTCACCCGGTCCAGCCTTGCTGTTCTTAGGGCTGCCCACCCTCCAGGTCCCCGGGGGAGGCCTTGCCCCAGCCCACCCAGCCGTGGCTGTGCCCCCAGGCCAGATCTATCCGCTCTTGCCAGGCACTGGCCCGCACCCTGGCTGTGGATGGGCGTTAGCTGTCCCTCGTGCCACACCTGTGCCGTGCTGGTGAATAGCAGCCCAGGAGCGCGCGCCCTCCTGCTGAGGCTGTCCTGGCACCGTGGGCAGGTGACGGCTCTGTCCCCTGAGCCTCTCCCCAGATGCCCTAAGCCCCAGTGACCTGGGCCAAGGGCAGCCCTAAGCCTATTACCATGGAGGGGGATGACACCTGTAATCTCCTGGGGACTGGGTAAGCCCCACGTGCCGCACGGCTCTGGGGCACAGACAGGGCCACCGTTCCCCTCACTCACACACAACACCCCAGAAACCACCTCTCGGGGTCCCCTTTCTTGCCCCTGGTCTTGTGGGGAGCCTTGGTCACTGCTCTTTTGCCAGGCGGCATGGGCAAGTGGCCCTGTCCTGAGAGGTCGGCTCTGACAGGGCTGGCCAACCCTGCCCTTGGGAGGGACCAGGGTCCTGGGTGCTCACGCCCCATGGCACCCACCCCCGTCTGAGCTCCAGGACTCGGGGGTCCTGGGTGCTCACGCCCCATGGCACCCACCCCCGTCTGAGCTCCAGGACTCGGGGGTCCTGGGTGCTCACGCCCCATGGCACCCACCCCCGTCTGAGCTCCAGGACTCGGGGGTCCTGGGTGCTCACGCCCCATGGCACCCACCCCCGTCTGAGCTCCAGGACTCGGGGGTCCTGGGTGCTCACGCCCCATGGCACCCACCCCCGTCTGAGCTCCAGGACTCGGGGGTCCTGGGTGCTCACCCCCATGGCACCCACCCCCGTCTGAGCTCCAGGACTCGGGGGTCCTGGGTGCTCACGCCCCATGGCACCCACCCCCGTCTGAGCTCCAGGACTCGGGGGGTCCTGGGTGCTCACGCCCCATGGCACCCACCCCCGTCTGAGCTCCAGGACTCGGGGGTCCTGGGTGCTCACCCCCATGGCACCCACCCCCGTCTGAGCTCCAGGACTCGGGGGTCCTGGGTGCTCACGCCCCATGGCACCCACCCCCGTCTGAGCTCCAGGACTCGGGGGTCCTGGGTGCTCACGCCCCATGGCACCCACCCCCGTCTGAGCTCCAGGACTCGGGGGTCCTGGGTGCTCACGCCCCATGGCACCCACCCCCGTCTGAGCTGCAGGACTCGGGGGTCCTGGGTGCTCACGCCCCATGGCACCCACCCCCGTCTGAGCTCCAGGACTCGGGGGTCCTGGGTGCTCACGCCCCATGGCACCCACCCCCGTCTGAGCTCCAGGACTCGGGGGTCCTGGGTGCTCACGCCCCATGGCACCCACCCCCGTCTGAGCTCCAACCATCGAATGCCATCCCCACGGAAACTGTCGTCTTGGCGGCCCGGGGTTCCCTCGCAGGAACAGCGCCCTGGGGCACTTCTGCACTCCGAGCCCAGAGCCCCGAGCCCCGGTGCAGGGAAGGGGCAGGTGGCACTACTCACCGCAGCGGGGCAGGAGCGGCGGCGGCGGCCCTGGCTCAGCGGTGACTGCCCGAGCATTTATCCTGCCTGGCTAAGTGGATTAGGACTCTCCTTGCTGACACCACGGATGAGACTGTGCAGGCCCCCCCCCGGGGGGGGCACTCCCTCAGGGACTCTGGGGTGGGCAGAGGGGCTCAGGTGCAGCCAGGGGCCTGGGGGACGGTGGACGCCCTGCCCTGAGGCCGCCGTCTGCCAGACAGAGGCAGGTGGCTCCAGAGGCTGTCCTGGGCTCCCCGTCCCTTTCGGTCCGCCTTTTGAAAGACTTCCATTCTTACTCATTGGAAAGGCAGACACAGGCACGTTCCCTCTACTGCTTCAGCCCCCGGAAGCCTGCAGCACGGAGGCCGGATCAGCCGGAGCCGGAGCCCAGCTCTCAATCTGGGTCTGACGTGGGCCATCAGCCGCCGTCACTCGGCACGAGCAGGGAGCCGAATCCACAGCAGAGTGGCCCCCACCGGCACTGCAGGGGTGACGCAGGTGCCCTAAGCGGGGCCTGACCAGACGTCTAGTGGGCCTTGTCACCTCTCTCCCCTTGCTGGCTTCCCAGGAGACAAACGAGGGACAAGCACCTCCAACCCCGGCCCCGACCAGGCCACCAGTCACCTGAGCTCAGAGCTGCCGGGAGGGGCTGGGCTTTGGGTGTCCCAGGTGATGACTCCAGTACCGAGGGCCAGTGGGAGACCCGGATGGAGTTCAAGGCCCCTGGCTTCGGCCTGGCTGTCATGGGTATTTGGGAAGAACCCATGGATGAACGTTCTTTGTCCCTCTGCCTTTTTTTTTTTTTAATGATTTATTTTTTATTTAGTTGAAAGGCAGAGCTAGAGACGAGGAGAGACACAGAGAGAAGTCTTCCACCTGCTGGTTCACTCCCCAAATGGCCACAACAACTCGGGCTGGGCCAGGCTGAAGCCAGGAGCCAGGAGCTCCATCCGGGTCTCCCACGTGGGTGCAGGGCCCCAGCACCTGGGCTGTCTTTGGCTGCCTTTCCAGGACAGGAAGTGGAGCTGCTGGATCTGGAACCAGGGCCTGTATGGGATGCCAGCACTGTGGGTGGTGGCTTTACCCGCTACACCAAAATGCCTGTCTCTCTCTCTTTTATATTAAATAAATAAAAAAACTGCTGGGAGAAAGGTTCTGGAACTAACTCCCCAGGACTCCTGGTCCAAGCCCCCTAAACCCCAAACTCACAACCGCCTGGGGAGCCTCGGCGGAGGGGGCCGCAGCCTGGCTGGTGGGAGGGGAGGTGCATCTCCCCAGGAGCAGGCAGGGGCTCAGGGGCCCTGCCCAGGCTGCCCACTGGGGGCTTTGCTGCTTGCTGTGGGCAGGGCCGAGCCTGGCAGGACCCCTGAGGCGCTGGCCCCGGCACGGAGGAGACCCCAGGCTGGCGTGACCGCAGGTCCACGGCTCTGCCTCTCGCCCCAGACAACAAAGCAGAAACAGCACGCAGCCGGTTTATTCTCAGGCAGGCACAGGTGCACGGTGGTCTGGCCCGGCTCAGCCTGCACCGCTGGAGCGCAGCTGGATCTCCGTCCTGAGGAAGGCCTTGAGGTTCTCGTCGGCCACGTGCCGGTCCAGGGCGGCCAGGGCCCTCTGCCCGCCGTCCCGGTAATGCCGCAGCAGCCTGTCCGCGTACTCCACCCACACGCAGTTGGGGCAGCCGCTCATGCAGCAGTTGGTGGGCGGCTGGAGATCAGGCGGCAGAGGGTAGGGGGGCTCTGAGGGCTTTCCGCTGGGCAGGGAGGCCTCGGGCTGCCTGGCGGCACCTGCTCCAGCCTCCACGGGCTCCGTCCCCAGCGTCCTGTGGCCATCAGGAGCTGGGACTTGTGCACGGTGCCCGAGGAGGACCCGGCTGCTCCTGAGAAGTCGCTGGGCGCAGGCCCAGCTGCAGAGCCAGAGTGCTCCCTGCGGGGAGGGGGGCAGACAAACGGGTGAGTCTCTGGGAAGCCGGTACCGGCCTCGCCTGCCCAGGGACATCTCAGCCCTCCTGCCCTGGGCGGTGGCCTCGGGCCGGCTGGACCGAGCGGGGTGCAGGTGGGGGCCCAGCACCGCGGGTGCAGCGCTTGTAGACACGAGTGGCGGCCGCTGAGCCCACCCCGACCCCCGTCTCCCTGTCACAGCAGCCCAGGCCTCTCCGGCCATCCCACCCTCCGTCCAACGCGGGCCTTCGGGGCCCCCTCCCCCGCTCATCTACTCCGCGGCACAGGCCACCGACAGACATCTCCAGACGCGCGCCTCCCGGATCACGGCCACGCTCGCGGAACGAGCACGGGTGGCCCCAGACCGTCCCACTTCAGGTGCAGCTGGGCCGAGGGCGCCGGCCGCGTCCCCCCGCCCGGGAGCCGGGTCCAGCCCGGCCCGCGGCGCCCTGCTGCCCTGCCCTGCCACCCCGCCGCCGCCGCGGGGACACTTGCCGAGCGGGCCACCGCAGCCGCCGCTGGGCCTCCGGCCGCCACCCTCCCCAGCGCCATTGCGCGCCGGCTCTGGGACCGCGGGAGCCTTGAGCGGCGGCCGCCTCGGCCAATCGAGGGCCGCCAGGGAGCCGCGTCGCTCCAATGAGCGCGGGGTGCAGCGCAGGAAGCGGAAGTGGGGCGGGACCTGCAGCGGGGCGGAAGCGGCTTCGCTCCGGACGCGCCGGGGCTGGAGATGGCCCGGGCTCGGGGGGCGGCCGCGGCGCCGGCGGGCAAGGCGGGATGCGGGCGCTCCGGCCGGCCGCGGGCGCGGCAGCGGCTCCCGCAGGGGAAGCGGCGCAGGTGGGTGCCCGGGGCCCCCTCTAGGCCGCTGCCCCTCGTGCCCGCGGCCCGCGAACATCAGTTGAACGAATGGAGCGCGCACTGGGATGGCGTGGTCCCGGGCCGGGGGCAGGGGATGGCGCCTGTGTCGCTGGCGCCCTGCGAGGAAGCCGCCGAGGGACGGGCTCGGGCCGGGACAGACGGGGGCCCGCCCCTGCCCTCGGCCTCTCCCGCGGCGCGGCCTCACCTCGGGCTCTCCTTCCCAGCAAGCCGCGGACGAAGGTCAACTCCCGGCCCGAGGGCGCGGACCAGCAGGACATCCCCTTCCGGCTCCGCGAGATCATGAGGAGCCGCCAGGAGATGAAGGCCCCGCTCAGTAACAAGAAGAGGAGGAAGCAGGGTGGGCGCGGGCCCAGTTCTCGGTTCCCGGAGAGACGGGAACGGAGGCCCAGCCGCTGAGCCGCCCCCGGGGGTGTCCCAGGCCGGCTTCAGGCAGGGGCGTGGCTGGAGGGAGTGCGCAGGGATGCAGGGATGCGGCTGGCCAGGAGCCGGGGTGCTCCGCAGGGCCCCGGCCTCTGCTACTCCGTCAGTTGGGGACTGGTGTCCACCACTGTGTGCGTGGTTTGCTGCCCGCTGGGGCTGGTGTCGTGGAGGGGCTGGCTCTCGGAGTTTGCCCCGTGTTTGGGGTGAATAGTTAAAGAATGTGAACTCACACCCTGCCCCTGCCTCTCTCTGCCTCTCTCTGCCTCTCCCTGCCTGCATCTACCTGCCCCTGCCTCTCCTCACCTCTCCCCGCCTGCCCCTGCCTCTCCCTGCCTGCATCTACCTGCCCCTGCCTCTCCTCACCTCTCCCCGCCTGCCCCTGCCTCTCCCCGCCTCTCCCTGCCTGCATCTACCTGCCCCTGCCTCTCCTCACCTCTCCCCGCCTGCCCCTGCCTCTCCTTACCTCTCCCTGCCTGCATCTACCTGCCCCTGCCTCTCCTCACCTCTCCCCGCCTGCCCCTGCCTCTCCCCACCTCTCCCTGCCTGCCCCTGCCTCTCTCTGCCTCTCCCTGCCTGCATCTACCTGCCCCTGCCTCTCCTCACCTCTCCCCGCCTGCCCCTGCCTCTCCCCACCTCTCCCCACCTCTCCCTGCCTGCATCTACCTGCCCCTGCCTCTCCCTGCCTGCCCCTGCCTGCCCCTGCTCCTGACCCCACCGGCCCCTGCCTCTCCCCACCTCTCCCCGCCTGCCCCTGCCTCTCTCCGCCTCTCCCTGCCTGCATCTACCTGCCCCTGCCTCTCCCCGCCTGCCCCTACCTCACCCCGCCTCTCCCCGCCTGCCCTCGCCTGCCCCTGCCTGCCCCTGCCTGCCCCTGCCTGCCCTCGCCTGCCCTCGCCTGCCCCTGCATGCCCCTGCCTGCCCCTGCCTGCCCCGGCTCCTGACCGCACCGGCCGCTGCGCACTCCCCGGGGGGACTGCTGCCTTCCCCTGGCGCAGAGGCTCACCTGCGCTTCATCCTGTGTGGCGTGGCCGAGTCTGCACTTTCCGGGGTCCCCGTGTGGGCTCCACAGGCCCACACAGCTGCGCCCCGGGCCTGTGCGGAACCCGGTCGTCTGGGAGGCTCTGGCTTCCGGTGCAGCCCCGCTGTGGTGGGCGTGGGGTCACTTCCCCGGGGATGCCCGAGGTGGGCATCTCAGGTCCCCGTCAGCCGCTGGGGTTGGGCTGAGTCCACCCTCCGCGGCCCCGCCTGGCCCGCCGCACCTCTTCTGAGGCTCCGCTGTGTCCTCAGCCCAGGCGACCTTCAAGAAGACGTTAGAGCAGGAAGCGAGAGGAGAGGAGCCCGACATCCCCGTGCCCAAGTTCAAGCGGAGAAAGTGGGAGTCGGACAGGGCCTACGTCCAGCGCATGGAGCAGGAGGCCCAGCACGTGCTGTTCCTCACCAAGAACCAGGCCGCCCGGCGCCCAGAGGTGCAGGTGCCAGCCAAGAAGTCTGAGCGCAAGAAAGCGTGAGTGGGGGCTGGGGCTCTGCGTCTCCCCGGGGCAGGGTCAGCGGGGGCTCTGTCTCCCCGGGGCAGGGTCAGCGGAGACTCTGCGTCTCCCTGGGACAGGGTCAGCGGGGGCTCTGCGTCTCCCCGGGGCAGGGTCAGCGGGGGCTCTGTCTCCCCGGGGCAGGGTCAGCGGGGGCTCTGTCTCCCCGGGGCAGGGTCAGCGGGGGCTCTGCGTCTCCCCGGGGCAGGGTCAGCGGGGGCTCTGTCTCCCCGGGGCAGGGTCAGCGGGGACTCTGCGTCTCCCTGGGACAGGGTCAGCGGGGGCTCTGTCTCCCCGGGGCAGGGTCAGCGGGGACTCTGCGTCTCCCTGGGACAGGGTCAGCGGGGGCTCTGCGTCTCCCTGGGACAGGGTCAGCGGGGGCTCTGTCTCCCGGGGCAGGGTCAGCGGGGGCTCTGTCTCCCCGGGGCAGGGTCAGCGGGGGCTCTGCGTCTCCCCGGGGCAGGGTCAGCGGGGGCTCTGTCTCCCCGGGGCAGGGTCAGCGGGGACTCTGCGTCTCCCTGGGACAGGGTCAGCGGGGGCTCTGTCTCCCCGGGGCAGGGTCAGCGGGGACTCTGCGTCTCCCTGGGACAGGGTCAGCGGGGGCTCTGCGTCTCCCCGGGGCAGGGTCAGCGGGGGCTCTGTCTCCCCGGGGCAGGGTCAGCGGGGGCTCTGTCTCCCCGGGGCAGGGTCAGCGGGGGCTCTGTCTCCCCCGGGCAGGGTCAGCGGGGACTCTGTCTCCCCGGGACAGGGAGCCCTGGGGCAGGGTCAGTGGCTCCGTCTCTGCCTCTGCTGGAAGAGCCATCGGGCTCACCACCAGTCACCCTTGTACGTGGGCTGCTGTGGGCAGGTGAGGCGAGAGGGTGCTCTCTGTGCCGGGACCAGCATGGGGCGAGGCTGACGTGTGGCTCCCGTCGGGCCCTGCACTGGGGCTCTGACTGGTGCTATCTGGGCGCATTCTGGACCACGGCCTTGGGTCAGTGACATCCAGGGGGGTCCTTGCACGGCCCCTCAGCATGGTGCGGCCACCACAGGGGCCACCTCCCAGCCTGTGGGCGGGCGGGCGGTGTTCCTACGAGAACTCTCCTGGGCTGCTTTATTTATACATTCGGAAGGCGGAGAGACAGATCCTCCATCTGCCGCTCACTCCTTAAACGGCTGCGACAGCCAGGGCTGGTCCTGGCCAAAGCCGGAGGCCAGGAGCTCCGTCTTTCCCATGCGGGTGGCCAGGCCCGGGCGTCGGGGCCGTCTGCGCTGCTGTCCCAGATGCATTAGCAGGGACTGGACGGGAAGCAGAGCTGTGACTGACACAGGACACAGGCGTCACGCACGGCACCACGGCGCCTGCCCCGGCAGGGGCGTTCTGAGACAGCCCCGCCCTCAGGTGAACCGGCCGAAGCTTTCGTCAGGAATGGGCAGAGGGGCTGGCGTGGGGCTGCAGCAGGCAGAGCCGCCGGCGGCCCGTGGGGGTGCCGATTCACGTCCCGGCTGCCCCACTCCATTCAGCTCCCTGATGGCCTAGGAGCGCGGGGCGGCCCGGGTGCGTCAGGCCCGGCGGCTCACCTGCGGCCCCGGTGACGCTCCTGGCGTTGGCCTGGCCCAGCCCTGGCCGTTGCAGCCATCAGGGAGTGACCCGGCAGCTGGAAACTCCCTGCAGCTCTGACTTCGAAGTAAATAAATGTTAACAGGGTGGGGGGGTGGCGTGGTCGAGCTGCCCTGGGACGCCTGCCTGAGTGCAGCAGGCGAGGCCCCGGCACCACGTGGGCGACCAGGATGGCTCTGATCCCGGCGTTGGTGCGGCCCAGTCCCAGCGGTGGCGGCATTTGGGAGAGAACCGCTTCTGTCTGTCACTGCCTTTCCACACAAGGAAAAATTGCCACTGCTGTGTGTCCCCTTCTGCTCGTGGAAACACAGCTTCCTGACCCTCAGAGGCTGTGAGGCCCGGGTCCACCCTGCAGAGCCCGTCACTCACAGAAGCCCCAGCCCAGACAGCTGGACCCCACGGGGCGGGCGGGGCTGCGCCAGAGAACCCGCGGTGTGACGGGCACTTGCAGCTGGGCCCTCCCCCCGCCACGGCCCTGGCTCTCCCCACGCCCCAGGTTCCCTCATGGGCGGTCTCCTTGGCAGGGGCCTGTTGAGTGCAGAGCCTGCTTCCCGGGGCCCACGAGCCGTGAACGTCGGAACCACACCCCGCTTGCTTTCCCAGGTTCCAGAGGCGGCGTCTGGATAAGGTCCGGCAGCGGAGGGAGGACCAGGCTGCCGACCGGCTGGAGCTGGAGCTGCTCCGAGGTAGCTCTGCCCCAGCCCTGGGCCGGCCGCCACCAGGGGGCGCAGCGGGCCGGTGTGGGCAGTGGGCAGGCAGGGGCTCTGGGTGCCAGGCCCGTGCGGGCTGTGGGCAGCAGGCCTCCGTCTCCTCTGCCCCCAGATACGGTGAAGTTCGGTGAGGTCGTCCTGCAGCCCCCGGAGCTGACTGCCAAGCCCCGGAAGAGCATTGGCCAGGAGGAGGTACGGGGCGTGGCCGGGAGAGGGAGGCCGGGGCTGGTGAGCGCGCCGTGGGGCGGGCCGGGCTCTCTGCTCAGCTGGCCTCGGCCTCCCTGTCTTCTCAGCCTGGCAAGAAGTCGCTGATGCTGAGTTCGCTCTTGAGCCCCGGAGTGCCCCAGCCCCTGCGCAGCTCGCTGGCCCGGGAGCGCATCATCAGGGAGGAGAGGGAGCGGGCCGTGCAGGCCTACAGAGCGCTGAAGCAGCAGAAGCAGCCGCGGCAGGGGCCACAGCCTGCACGGCCACGCGGCCCTGTTCCCCAGAAGCGGGAGCCACTTCACTGACAGTGGGGCAGCAGGGCCCCCGGACACTGGGGATGTGGGGCTCCGCCCCCGGACACCGGGGATGCGGGGGCGCTGCCCCAGCTCTCCACACTGAAGGCTGCCCTGCCGCAGTGACCATCCATGGGCCCGGATCTCACGCCACATGTCCCGTGGGGGCAGCGTCTAGAGCCTGGTGTGGTTCCCAGCTTTGTTCTGAAGCAAAGTCCAGGCCAACACAGCCCACGCACTTCAGGGCATGCCCGTTGCCCGTCGCAGGACTCTGCCCCTGGACTGGTGACTGGGGTCAGCGCGTGTGGCAGAGGCTCGCGAGTCAGCCCTGCTCGGGGGAGGCACCCAGAGCTGGCCAGAGGCCTCACGGCACAGCCAGACCTCAGCCCCGTTCTGAGGATGCCACTGGGCGCCGCTCCGCACGCAGAGTGGACAGCTGGCCGTAGGCGTGGCTGGGACTCTACACCCTCACCCTCAGCTGGGGAACGCCTGGACTCGGCACTCGGCAGCCTTGACCCTGACACCGGGGACCGTCTCCAAGCCGGCAGCACGCCCCACGGTGCCGGGCGCCTGCACAGCGGCCAGGAGTGGGAGTGAGGCCTGCCTCTGCTCCCCGCAGCGTCACAGGGGCCTGCACTGGCCTTGCAGGGCCCCCTTCTGTGGGTGCTCGTGTTCCTACAGGGCCGTGAGTGGCTGCAGCCGGCTGTGAACAGCAGACTCCCCCGGGTCCCTGGGCCATCGCTGAAGGCTGCTGCAGCCTGTGGGACAGATTAAAGAGGCTGTGTGCTCTGTGCTAGCCTGTCTCGTGCTGGGAGTGTCGGCCACGCGCCTCACGGGGGGCTGGGGGAGGGCACCTGGCAGTGACATGGGCCGTGCAGCCAGGAGGCAGGACCTGCGGCTTCCCCTGGAGACTGGCGGGCTGGGCCCTCCCCTCTGACCAAAGCCGCCCCCACCCTGGCCTTCTCATACCACCACACACCCCCAGCAAAGCAGACGACTGGGACCTGAAGGGTTGAGGCCCTGGGCCCAGTGCGCCGGCATTCCACGTGGGTGCTGGTTACAGGCCCGAGTGCCGCGCTTCTGATCCAGCTCTGCTGTGGTCTGAGAAGGCAGTAGAAGACCCCCACGTGCTTGGGCCCCTGCACCTGTGTGGGAGACCTGGCAGAGGCTCCTGGCTTCTGATCAGCACGGCTCCAACTATTGTAGCCATCTGGGGAGTGAACCAGCGGATGGAAGATCTCTCTGCCTCTGTCACTCACCTAACAGTATTTATTCGAAAGGCAGAGTGACAGCAAGAGAGAGGGGTGTCCTCCATCCTCCAGTTTGTTCCCCAGATGGCTGCAACGACCAGGGCTGGGCCAATGCAAAGCCAGGAGCTTCTTCCAGGTCTCCCACGCGGGTGCAGGGCCCAGCACTTGGCCATCCTCTACCTGCCTTACCGGCCACAGCAGAGAGCTGGATCGGGAGGGGAGTAGCCAGGACTGGAACCAGCACCCATACGGGATGCCGGCACTGCAGGCGGCAGCTTTACCCACTACACCACAGCCCCAGTAAATAGGTATTAAAAAGCAAACGCAGGGGCAGCCTGAGCTACAACGTCCACTGGTTTATTTCCTAAATCCTTACAACAGCCAGGGCTGGGCCAGGCAAAAGCCGAGAGCCAGAAACCGGGTCTCCCACGCGGGTGCACGGCCACCTCCCCGGCCTGCTGGCGCTCGAGCCAGAGCTGGGTGCTGCAGCCGAGTGCTCTGGAGTGGGAGGGGCACCCCAGCCACCAGGCCAAGGGCGCAGCTTCAGGAAACTGGCCTGGCCCGGGAGCTCCTCGCCCACTGCCGGGCGCCCGCAGGTGTGGCTGTCCCTGGCTTTGCTGAGGGACGTCCTCCTGACAGACCTCGGGAAGGAGTGGACACGGAACTGCTGGAAGCCAGGACGGCAGTGGGGGCCGCCTGCCCCGGACGGCTTCGCCCCGGGAGCAGCCGACCTTGCCGACGCCTGGACTTCGCACTCGGCCCCGAGTGGGGACAGCCTGTTTCCAAGGCTCTGGGTCCCCATCAGCCGCTGGGTGCACAGGCCACCTCTGCTCTCTGCCCACCCAGGGGACCACTCACCCGCAGGCGCCTCAGGCCGACAGAATGCCGGGCCGGCCAGGGCAGCAAGCACTGGGACAGGCCGGGCTCCTCCCCCAGCCCCAGGCACGGTCTCAGGAACACAGGCCAGATGTCAGCAGTCTCCTGCTGCCTCAGTTTACCCGTCCCTGGGCTACGTCAGCTGCTGGCTCCGTGGGTGTCCTGGAGCCAGTGCAGCACCTGCGCCAGGCCAGTGCCTTTCCGGGCGCTGATTTCCGCGGTGGAGACGTTCTGCCTGGCGTGAGCGAGGATGTCTGGAAGCCTCATCAGCGACCTGATCTCCTCCATGCTCATGTAGCAGGGCAGGTCGCTGCGGGAACACACCGCCCCGTCAGGCCGGGCAGCCCCGGGGCCCGCTCCCCGCCCGGGGCACGCCTGCCCCGCGCACCCGTGCTGCCCCGCTCCCGGGTACACCTGCCCCGCGCACCCCGTGCTGCCCCGCTCCCGGGCACGCCTGCCCCGCGCACCCCGTGCTGCCCCCGCTCCCCGCCCCGCCCCCCCGCCCGGGGCAGCCCCGCTGCCCGCTCCCAGGCCCGCACATCTTATTGAACAGGATCAGGACGGACGCTTCCGCGAGCTGCTCTGCAGAAAGGAGGCCCAGGAGCTGCACGCAGGCCGCGGAGAGCTGGGTGGGGTTGGAGGCGTCCACCATGAACTGAGGAGGAACAGAGCCCTGGGACCTCGCCCAGCACCGCAGGCCCGGCCCAGGGCGGCAGGGCGAGACGCCATCAGCCACAGCCGCCGACCACGAAGGGAACAGGCAGGGGGAGTCGGTTCTCCGCGGAGGAGCTGGCCGGTGCCCGTCCCCTGGACCGCTACGCCAGCGGGGGAGTGGGAGGGCGCGGGACCCACCAGCAGACAACGGCAGTTTCCGTAGTAACTGGACCAGATGGGGCCCATGCACCCGCCCAGCTCCCGGATGGTGATTCTCCGCTGGACCACGATGTCCGTCAGGTTGGTGCCCACCTGCGGGAACCATGACGCAGAGGTTGTGAACTCCCGGAGGGCAGTGCGTGCCCACCTGAGGGCCGGGGCCCAGACGCTCCCCCGGGGCGACCAGGGAGGGGTCTCGGGAGGCAGTGCGTGCCCATCTGCGGGCCGGGGCCCAGACGCTCCCCCGGGGGCGACCAGGGAGGGGGCCTCAGGAGAGAGCGGTGCGTGCCCACCTGCTGGCGGGGGCCCAGACGCTCCCCCAGGGGCGACCAGGGAGGGGTCTCGGGAGGCAGTGCGTGCCCATCTGCGGGCCGGGGCCCAGACGCTCCCCCGGGGGCGACCAGGGAGGGGTCTCGGAGGGCGGTGCGTGCCCATCTGCGGGCCGGGGCCCAGACGCTCCCCCAGGGGCGACCAGGGAGGGGTCTCGGAGGGCGGTGCGTGCCCACCTGCGGGCCGGGGCCCAGACGCTCCCCCGGGGGCGACCAGGGAGGGGGTCTCGGGAGGGCAGTGCGTGCCCACCTGCGGGCCGGGGCCCAGACGCTCCCCCGGGGCGACCAGGGAGGGGTCTCGGGAGGCAGTGCGTGCCCATCTGCGGGCCGGGGCCCAGACGCTCCCCCGGGGGCGACCAGGGAGGGGTCTCGGGAGGCAGTGCGTGCCCACCTGCGGGCCGGGGCCCAGACGCTCCCCCGGGGCGACCAGGGAGGGGTCTCGGGAGGGCGGTGCGTGCCCACCTGCGGGCCGGGGCCCAGACGCTCCCCCGGGGGCGACCAGGGAGGGGGTCTCGGGAGGGCAGTGCGTGCCCACCTGCGGGCCGGGGCCCAGGGAGAGGGGTCTCGGGAGGGCGGCAGGCGGCCGTGCGTCGGGCGAGTTCAGGGACACGCTGGCGGCCGCACCCGCCTCCGCACAGGTCACCCCCTCCGGTCGCGCCTGCGGGAGTCCGACACCTACCGTGGGCTGGGTCGGCGGAGGCGCCCCCACGTCGCCCTTCGCGTCCTGGGAGCTCAACTGTGCGGAGCGGTCAAGGACCAGAGCCCCACGGACGGCGTCCCCACCCCAGCCCCCCAGGGCCCCTCGCGCCGCCCGGGAAGGATATTCTGCAGCCGTTTCACCAACAGCGTCTTCCCGACGCCCGACGCCCCCAGCAGCAGACACATCCCGGACCCCGGGCCCCTAGGCACCCGCCGCTCGGCGCCCACACGCAGGGCCCACCCCCTGCCCCTCTCATTGGCTAAGCCTCTCTTCCAGAGTGCTCATTGGTTCTTTGGACTCACCACCGCGGCGGCCGCGGTCCAATAGACGCACGGCGTCAAGGGACGGGCGTTAAGTCCCGCCTCCTCGCGAGTCTCGGCCGGAGCGGCGAGCTGCGCGTGCGCGCGCTGGAGGGGAAGGCGGAAGCGGAAGTCGGGGGGCGCGCCAGCTCGGAGCGGAGGAGCGTCCGCGGCGTCGGTCCGGGTCGGGGTCGCCATGGGGCGAGGCGGCGGCACCTTCGAGCGTCTCCTAGGTAACGCACCGCGCCCGCCCCCGGGCCGCCCGGCGCTGCCGGGGGCGCTGTCAGCGCGTCCTGCGGCCCCGGCCGCCCCTGGGTCCCCGGGTGTGGCCGCCTCCAGGGCCGGCGTCCGTGAGGGCCGCGCAGGACCCCGGCGTCGCGGGGCCCGCGGGCGGGTCGCCGGGGCGGGCGGGCGGCAGTTCCCCGGGAGCAGCCGCGCTGGCCGAGGGCGCCAGGTCCTGAGTCCCGGACGCCGTGGCCGGCGCTGTCGGAGCCGCCGGGGCGCTGCTGTCACGGCGAAGGTCGGGCCCGCACGTCCTCGCCGGGGCCTGCGGAGCCGCCCTGGGCGCTGCTCCCGCGGCCGGGCCCCGGCGCGGGAAGGCGCTGGCCAGGAGTTCAGTGGACGTTCCCCGGCCGTCCCTGCGCCGGGGTCGCGTGGTCTGCCGCAAGGCCAGCCGTCGCCCCGGACGCTCCGGGTAGTGCCTCGGCCGCCCAGGGCTCTGTCCCCGTGGTCCTGAGTCGGTGCGGAGGGCGCACCTGGTAGGCCACTGCCGCTCCGGGGGCTGGGACACGGTGGCCCCGCGGGAGTCGGATCTGCCTTCGTCCCCAGAGCGCTCAGGCAGGGTGGCCGTCCACGGAGCCCGCGGCCGGGACGCGAGGGAGCCGTGTTTCAGGGTGAGCCCTGGCTCGCTCCGGGACACGCCGTGGGGCCGGGCCAGCGGCCTCCCCTTGGCCCCCTGGCTCGTGAGGGCGTGGTTAGTCCACGGGCGCTGCACGGCACCGGGGGCCCCAGCGCCTCTGCGGCTGTCGGTGCATGTCGGGGCTGGCCCTGGTCTCCCACTGCGTCCAAAGGCCTGGCTGGGGAGGCTGCCCAGGGCCCCGGGGGCCAGCGCTTATGTGGCCTGTGTCCCTCAGACAAGGCGACCAGCCAGCTGCTGCTGGAGACCGACTGGGAGTCCATCCTGCAGATCTGCGACCTGATCCGCCAGGGCGACACACAGTGAGTGAGGGGCTGGGCCCCCGGCCTGGATCCCCCTGGGCCCTCGGCCCTCTCCCTAGGCCGTCTGTCCGTCTGCCCTCACCACATCCTTCTCTCCTGCAGAGCGAAGTATGCGGTGAATTCCATCAAGAAGAAAGTCAATGACAAGAACCCACATGTGGCCTTGTACGCTCTGGAGGTAACTCCGCCCCCAGCTTCTGTCCCTGGCCCCACCCACAGCCTGAGGCAGCCTTGCCCCTTGCTGGGCAGGCCCGTGCCCCTGTGCTGTCCCCTGTCCCCGGGCGGGGACCCCCTGGCAGACGCTATGCTGCAGGCCCCTCCGTGGCCCATCCAGGAGGAGGAGGGGTTCCCGCCCTGACTGGCCTGGACCCTCCCCTCCTGGGTCTGCAGGTCATGGAGTCGGTGGTGAAGAACTGTGGGCAGACGGTGCATGACGAGGTGGCCAACAAGCAGACCATGGAGGAGCTGAAGGAGCTGCTGAAGGTAGCCCGGGCGGGGCCGGTCCTGGCAGAGGGGCACGGAGGAGACCCCGTCCTCCTGGGCTCCGGGCGGGGCCGGTCCCGGCAGAGGGGCACGGAGGAGACCCCGTCCCCCTGGGCTCCGGGCGGGGCCGGTCCCGGCAGAGGGGCACGGAGGAGACCCCCGTCCTGGGCTCCCGGCAGAGGGGCACGGAGGAGACCCCGTCCCCCTGGGCTCCCGGCAGAGGGGCACGGAGGAGACCCCGTCCCCCTGGGCTCCGGGCAGAGGGGCACGGAGGAGACCCCGTCCTGGGCTCCGGGGGGTTTGGAAGCAGGACTCAGAGCTGAGTCTGGGACAGGGGCTGGGGAGGTGCGGGCAGTCCCCGTGGGGGGCGGCTGGGGCGGGGGTGTGAGCAGGCGCCCGAGGGGAGGCTCCGGGGGCAGAGCAGTCAGGGCCTCAGGCCAGGTGACAGCTGTGAGCTCGGGTGTGTCGGGGTCAGGAGGGAGGAGAGCAGACCAAGGAGCCGGGGGGTCACCCAGGTCCACAGGAGGTGGGGCCCAGGGCACCTGCAGGGGTTCTGCCAGAGTGAGGCTGCCCTCCCTGCTCCGGCACCCAAGGCCTGGGCCCCGGTCCTGCTGGACACTGTCCTGGGCCAGGCTCACGCGGGCTCGTCGGAGGCCTTCACTGGTGCCCTGGGTGTTTCCTGCTGTGTTCTGGTTGCACTAAGGGGAGCCTCGGGCCCAGCCCATCCTTGTGTTCTGGTCAAGCGCAAGGCTCGTGCCCAGGAGGGGTTGTGCTAGCGAAGGGGCGGGAATTGCGGGAGAGAACAAGGACCCCGGGGCAGGAGCTGTCCTGGTGTCCCCTTGAAGCAGCTCTCGTCCCGTGCTGTCCTCAGCGTCGGGCGTGGACAGTCTCAGTCCTGGACACGTGGTGGGCTGCACCAGGCCTGGGGGAGCTGTGGGAGCAGCCACCCTCCTGCCCCTGCCAGCTGTCACTGGGAAAGTGGACGTGGTCAGGCCTGGCTGGCCCTGCGAGATTGGAGCCAGTGGGAGCAGGGGACCCCCAGACTGGTCAGGACCGGTCAGGCCTGGTCAGGCCTGGTTGAGAACAAAGGCAGCAGGCGCCTGTGGTTCCTCGGCTGCCAGGGTTCAGCGGCGCCGCGGCCCTGGATGGCGCCAAGCCCGCCTGAGCCCCCATCCCCGGGGAGCCCCTGCTCAGGACGGGGGCCTGGCCGGCCACTGCTTCGCCCAGGTCAGCTGCGGCCCTGCCCAGCTCCTCCCACTGCTCTGCAGAGACAGGTGGAGGTGAGCGTCCGGAACAAGATCCTGTACCTGATCCAGGCCTGGGCGCACGCCTTCCGGAACGAGCCCAAGTACAAGGTGGTGCAGGACACCTACCAGATCATGAAGGTGGAGGGTGAGTCGCAGGGCCCGGGTGTGGCCCCTAGGAGCCCGGGGGCTGCCTGGCCAGGCAGTCAAACCTGATAGGCACAGCGTTGGGATGAGGGGCTGTCTGGTACTGCCAGGTGACTGGGGGTGGGAGCCAGGACCTGGGAGAGCCCACGGGGGGGAGGCCTCGCACCCTGTGTGGCAAATGAGCTGACTGGAGTCAGGGCTCGAGGGGGTGTGGCCTAGGGTGAGTGCCGGAAGGTGCCTGGGCACCAGGAGCTCGAGAGGGAGGAGCCTGTATCCCGGCGGCCAGTGCCGAGCCCCTGGCGCAGCAGAGAGGGGTCCAGCGCCCGCCGGTGCCTCCTGAGCTGCAGGCCAGGGCTCCGTGAGGCACTCACTGGTGGGCTCAGGCCAGGCCGTGGCAGCTGAGGTGCATCTCAGGGCCCCTCTGCCTTCCTGGCAGGTGGGATTTGGAGGAGAGGTGGATGCAGGCTGAGCCTGGAGGTGTTTGCTTGGGGCCAGGCAGTAGCTGAGGGGCGGGGCCGGGGCTCTCTCTGCAGACAAGGCCTTCACGCCGCAGCTTGGCCTTGAGAGGGGCCCGGCGGGTGTCAGGGCCTGTGTGAGGTGCCACGAGGTGCACAGGCTGCCCCCAGCCCGGATGCCAGGCTGGGTGTGGGATGTGCTCGTGTCCACACTCCTGGAGACAGGCTTTTCAGAGGAGGCCGCGCCCCCGAGAGCACCCGGAACCCATTTCCGAGAGCGAGGGGCCGGTGAAGCCCCCAGCGGCAGGTCTGCCACCAGCAGGGGCAGCGTCTGAGGGGCAGAGCCTCAGGGCCTGGCACACGCTCGCTGGGGCTGTGGTCGCCACCGCGTCCACCTCTATGGGGTGGAGACGCCCGGGGCTAGGAAGGGACAGCAAGGCAGACCCAGCGCGGACCCTGGCCTCCTCCCCCCAGGACACGTCTTCCCGGAGTTCAAGGAGAGCGACGCCATGTTTGCCGCCGAGAGAGTGAGTGCAGGGCGGCCCGGGGCTGGCTCGCGGGGTGGGGTGAGCTGCTGTCCAGAGCTCGGTGTGCACGTGGCAACATGGGCAAGGGGCCTTTGGGCCGTGGCGACGGGTGCACGTGCGCAGATATGGACACGGCCCTCCGATGGCGGGAAGTCCTGACCCCGGAGCGGGGAGCTGGGGGTGAGGGGCCCGTGTGGTTCTGACGCTGCCCACTCCCCAGGCCCCTGACTGGGTGGACGCCGAGGAATGCCACCGGTGCAGGGTGCAGTTTGGGGTGGTGACCCGCAAGGTGAGTGCCCGCCCCGTGGCCTCTGAGGCCACTGCCCGTCAGCCTGGCCCGTCCCCCGCAGCCACACTCGAGTCCTGAGGAGGGCGGTGCCCTCGGCCAAAGTCGGCCTGGTGGCCCTGCCCCGGGCAGGCTCTGCGTCACCTGTGTGGGGGTCCCAGGGTCCTGGCCAGGCTGCTGGTCTTTGCACGGCCCGGTTCTCAGGCTGTGAATGTGCGGCCCGCGGGGTCTGCTGCTCCACGCCTCTCTGGGTGGCCCTGGCGCAGGCGTTTCGGGGACCTCCCCTTTTAATTCTTTGCCCGACGTGGGAAGCGTCCTGTTCCCCCCAGCCTCAGTGATGTCCAGGGGCTTGTGGGTGGGCGGGTGCTGGGGTGACCCCGCCTGCCCGACCCCGTCTCTCGCAGCACCACTGCCGGGCGTGCGGGCAGATCTTCTGTGGGAAGTGCTCTTCCAAGTACTCCACCATCCCCAAGTTCGGCATCGAGAAGGAGGTGCGCGTGTGCGAGCCCTGCTACGAGCAGCTGAACAAGTGAGTGCCGGGCGCCTGCCTCCTGCGCATGCTCCCCGTGGGCGGGCCGTGCCCGGCGCCTGTCCTCCTGCGCTCCCCGTGGGCGGGACGTGCCCCGGCCTCCTCCCTGCGCATGCTCCCTGTGGTCAGGACGTGCCCCGGGCGCCTGTCTCCCTGCGCACGCTCCCCGTGGGCGGGACGTGCCCCGGGCTCCATCTGCGCTCCCTGTAGGCAGGGAAGCCAGGTGAGGAGCCCTGTGCACAGCGCCGTGTGGCACGTGCTCCGCCACCCGGTGCTCACGCGTGAGCCCCCGAGTCTGCTGTGCCGTGAGTGTGGGAGCGATCACGGCCTCACGTCCCTATACCCGGCGCTGCTTCGTGAGCACCAGTGTGCACGGCGTCCGTGTCAGCTTCCTGTTGTCCCAGGGGAGTCCTTGGTGGCACTCTGTCGGACGTGGGGCGTGGCGTGGTCCTGTCTGCAGGCCTGGCTGGCTGTGTGGGCTGTTCCCTGGGGCCGGGGCTCGGGCTGTGCGCCTCTGGTGGACGCCCGTCCTCTCAGAGTGTCCCTCCCTGGGGGTGGGGACCGCGGTCTCAGTTCAGGGGTGCGTGGAGAATGCCTCTCCTCTCCCTGGTTCTGTGCACGAGGCCCACGTGTGGCCGTGCGCGCCCCGTGCCGCAGCCCACGCTACTCTACTCGGTGGTGCGCGCCCCGTGCCGCAGCCCACGCTACTCTACTCGGTGGTGCGCGCCCCGTGCCGCAGCCCCACGCTACTCGGTGGTGCGCGCCCCGTGCCGCAGCCCACGCTACTCTACTCGGTGGTGCGCGCCCCGTGCCGCAGCCCACGCTACTCTACTCGGTGGTGCGCGCCCCGTGCCGCAGCCCCACGCTACTCTACTCGGTGGTGCGCGCCCCGTGCCGCAGCCCCACGCTACTCGGTGGTGCGGCTGCACTTCTGCCCGCCGGCTCCTCCCTCTGCCGTCCAGCCTGCCGGCTTCAGCACAGTGCTTTCTTAGCACAGCGGAAAGCTCCTCGAAGCGGGAGGGGTCGGGCTTTCTTTGTTTACCGGGGAGACAAAGCGGCACTCCCGTCTGCTCCCCAAACGCCGACCGCAGCCAGGGTTGGGCCAAAGCCAGGCGCTGGGAACTTGGTCCAGGTCTCCCGCGTGGGTGCTGGGGAGGCAAGTGTCGGAGCCTCACGTGCTGCTCCCGGGGTGCGCGTCAGGCGCCACACCAGACACCTGTGCTGGTGGAAACGTTGGAGCTGGTGCCCCTGAGCCGGCACCCCCGCAGGCCCTCTGTGTGGTCCTCCTGGGTCCTTGTCTGCGGCTGACAGGGTCGCACAGAGGGCTCTGGGGTCAGGGTCCCAGGTGACGGTGGAGGGCCAGCCTCCACTCCTGCCGCCCGGCCAGGCGGGGCTTGAGTCTGCTCCTGCGAGAGGGGCCGTAGCTCTGCTCAGCGGCCCAGGCCTGTGCCGGCTGTGGGTCCGAGTCCCTGGTGCCCCTGGAGTGCGGCTCTCCCTTGGTGTGGACGGGGAGGGGCGCGGGCAGGGTCGAGAGGTTTGGGAGGAGCAGGGCCGCTCACCTGCCGCCTCTTGTTCCCAGGAAAGCAGAAGGGAAGGCGGCCGCCCCCACGGAGCTGCCCCCGGAGTACCTGACCAGCCCCCTGTCGCAGCAGTCCCAGGTACCCGCCCCCCGCGGCCCGCGGGCACCTCTCCCTCAGGCAGGGCCCCGCTCACCAGCCCTCCCGCCCGCCCGCAGCTGCCGCCGAAGCGGGACGAGACGGCTCTGCAGGAGGAGGAGGAGCTGCAGCTGGCTCTGGCCCTGTCACAGTCGGAGGCCGAGGAGAAGGAGCGACTGGTGAGCTGGGCCCGGCCCGAGGGGCAGCCTGGGCTCTCACGGCCGGGGGGCTGGGGCCCGAGGGGCAGCCTGGGCTCTCACGGCCGGGGGGCTGGGGCCCGAGGGGCAGCCTGGGCTCTCACGGCCGGGGGGCTGGGGCCCGGCCCGAGGGGCAGCCTGGGCTCTCACACGGCCGGGGGGCTGGGGCCCGAGGGGCAGCCTGGGCTCTCACACGGCCGGGGGGCTGGGGCCCGGCCCGAGGGGCAGCCTGGGCTCTCACACGGCCGGGGGGACCAGGCCTGAGGGGCAGCCTGGGCTCTCACACGGCCGGGGGGCTGGGGCCCGAGGGGCAGCCTGGGCTCTCACACGGCCGGGGGGACCAGGCCTGAGGGGCAGCCTGGGCTCTCACACGGCCGGGGGGACCAGGCCCGAGGGGCAGCCTGGGCTCTCACACGGCCGGGGGGACCAGGCCCGAGGGGCAGCCTGGGCTCCCATGCAGCAGGGGGGGCTGGGGGAGGCACGCCTGGGTTTGGGGTGGGCTGCGGTGTGAGGTGGGCTCCCCCTCGTGCTGCGCCCGGCCTTTCCCCAGTGACCTCCTGGTTCCGCAGAGACAGAAGTCCAGCTACACCGCGTACCCCAAGGCAGAGCCCACGCCTGTGGCCTCCTCGGCACCGCCCGCTGGCAGCCTGTACTCTTCTCCCGTGGTGAGCGTGCCCCCGCCTCAGGCCACGGAATGGTGGGAGCGCTGCTGACCTGGGCCTCCCCTGAGCGAAGTGGCCTTGCCATGTGGGCAGATGGCCAGGGTGGCCTGGGCTGCAGCCCCCACGGCCCTCAGCGGGCGCTAGGACACCGGCCAGGCTGAGGGTCCAGGTGGTGAGCCCCGTCCTCCACACCTTCCCGTCCGTATGGCTAAAGGCCTTTCTGGGAGGCCCTCCTGGTCTCCCTGGCCGGCCCTGACTGGGGTCAGGGCGCCTTCTGCTTTGTGGACAGTGGGGTGGGGTGGAAGACTGACAGTGGGAGCTCTGTGGGGCTGTGGAAGGCCCGGGCTGCAGCGGGGGCCTGCGGGCAGAGCTGGTGGGATGCCTGGGCTGGGCAGGGGTCCTGTGGGCTGCTACCCGGGTGCCTGTGACAACAGGAGTGTGACACGTGAGGGGCAGTGGGTCCCCTGAGCAGGCTGGCAGGCACCCAGGCCGTGGGATCCGCCGCCCCTGGACACCAGCGGGGCCTCCCCAAGTGACTACTGAGGCCAGCTCCCTGCTGCCTGCACCTGTGACCCCAGACTGCCCTTGTCTTCCCAGAACTCCTCAGCGCCTCTGGCTGAGGACATGGACCCTGAGGTAAGGGGCCTGGCCGGGGGGCTGTCCTTGCCGCCTCCTGGCCACACGAGTGACCTCAGCTCTTCGTGAGCAGCTTGCCCGGTACCTGAACCGCAACTACTGGGAGAAGAAGCAGGAGGAGGCCCGGCGGAGCCCCACGCCCTCCGCGCCTGTGCCCCTGGCGGAGCCGGCCGCCCAGCCCGGGGAGGGGCACGCGGCCCCCGCCGGCGTGGGGGAGGTGAGGGCGCCGCCCTGCACCGCGTGGCTCAGGCTTGTGGTCTGAGGAGGCCGGGCAGTGAGTCCCTCGCAACCCCGGTCTCTTGCAGACGACCCTCCCAGAGACAGACCCGCAGCCTGTGCCGGCCTCCGGGGGCCCCTTCAGCGAGGTAGGCGGGGGTCCCTCCCAGCCGCCCGTCGCATGGGGTGCCAGACACACAGCACAGTGTGTCCTGAGCGAGGGCTCTGGCCCTGCCGGGCCCTGTACCTCGGGGGTGGGCTGTGGGCCGGAGCTCTGTCCACACCGTGTGCTCCCAGACACGGCAGAGCAGCCCGGAGCCCAGCCCCGCCCCTGCCCCAGGAGTTCACAGCCGTCCCGGCGTCTGGGCTTTGCTGTGCCTGGGAGGCCAGCCTGGGCGCAGGGCAGAGGGCCGTCCAGCCGGCTCCGTCAGCCCGGGCTCTGGGCCTGGGTCGTAGCTCCGACGCACACGGCCAGCTCGCGGAGCTGATGGGAGCGCCAGGCTCCCTGTCCTGCAGGCCGGGGGCTGGCGGCGCTCACGGGCCCCGTGTCCAGCAGCAGTACCAGAACGGGGAGTCGGAGCAGAGCCACGAGCAGCTCCTCAAGGCCCTGCAGAACGCGGTCAGCACCTTCGTGAACCGCATGAAGAGCAACCACATGCGGGGCCGCAGCATCACCAACGACTCGGCCGTGCTGTCGCTGTTCCAGTCCATCAACAGCACCCACCCCCAGCTGCTGGAGCTGCTCAACCAGCTGGACGAGCGCAGGCGTGCGTCCCCCCCCCCCCCCCGCCACGGCGGGCTGGGCCTGGCCGGTGCCCGCCGGGCCGCCGCGCTCAGGCCGCTCTGCCTGCCCCGCAGTGTACTACGAGGGGCTGCAGGACAAGCTGGCGCAGATCCGGGACGCGCGGGGGGCCCTGAGCGCCCTGCGGGAGGAGCACCGGGAGAAGCTGCGCAGGGCGGCCGAGGAGGCCGAGCGCCAGCGCCAGATCCAGCTGGCGCAGAAGCTGGAGATCATGCGGCAGAAGAAGCAGGTGCGGCGGGCGTGCGGGCGTGCGGGGCGGCAGAAGAAGCAGGTGCGGCGGGCGGGCGTGCGGGGCGGCAGAAGCAGGTGCGGCGGGCGGGCAGGCGGCAGAAGCAGGTGCGGCGGGCGGGCGGGCGTGCGGGGCGGCAGAAGCAGGTGCGGTGGGCGGGCGGGCGTGCGGGGCGGCAGAAGCAGGTGCGGCGGGCGGGCGGGGTGGGCGGCGCGGGCCCCGCGGCTGACCTGGCCTCGCCCCTGCAGGAGTACCTGGAGGTGCAGCGGCAGCTGGCCATCCAGCGCCTGCAGGAGCAGGAGAAGGAGCGGCAGCTGCGCCTGGAGCAGCAGAAGCAGACAGTGCAGATGCGGGCCCAGATGCCCGCCTTCCCCCTGCCCTACGCCCAGGCACGCGGCCCACCCACCCCCGCCTCCCCCTGCCCTACGCCCAGGCACCCTGCTCACCCTACCCCACCCCACCCCCGCCTCCCCCTGCCCTACGCCCAGGCACGCGGCCCACCCCACCCCACCCTGGGCAGAACACCGGCCCTCACAGCCCTCTCCTCTGTCCCCAGCTCCAGGCTGTGCCTGCTGCGGCCGGGGGCGTGCTCTACCAGCCGTCCGGCCCGGCCAGCTTCCCCGGCACCTTCAGCCCAGCAGGCTCCGTGGAGGGCTCCCCCATGCACGGCGTGTACATGAGCCAGCCGGCTCCAGCTGCCGGCCCCTACCCCAGCATGCCCGGGGCTGCGGCAGGTAACACTGGGCGGGGGTCTCCAGCCAAGACGGCCCAGAGCTGTAGCCTGATCCGAAGACACGACGGGAGTGGTCTAAGCACCTCCCAAATCCCCCAGATGGCGTTTTCTCCCACGCACACACCGGGGCCAGCCCTGCCCCTGCCGGCCCCCAGGCCTGGTGCACCGCTGCCCCCTGCTCCCCCTCTAGAATGTTCCTCACTTCACGGCGGAGAGTCCCCAGAGCCCTGGCCTGTCGGACCGCGGGCTCAGCCAGGCTGTGCGCGCGGGCGGCGTCTGCCGTGTTCAGAGCCGCGCACGCCGGCCGGCCCTCGCTCCAGCGTTTCTGCTGCTCTGCCTGAACCCCCGTGCCGGGCACTGGCCACTCACTGCCGCATCTGCTGCTTTGTTCCAGATGCCAGCATGGTGAGCGCCTACATGTACCCAGCCGGCGCCACCGGGGCCCAGGCGGCACCCCAGGCGCAGGCCGGGCCCACCGCCAGCCCCGCCTACTCATCCTACCAGCCCACGCCCACCCCAGGCTACCAGGTACAGGGCGAGGGCCAGGCCGCTCCCGCGGGCGCGCGCCCAGCCGCTGTGCCCTTACACGCCTCTTCCCCACAGAACGTGGCCTCCCAGGCCCCGCAGAGCCTCCCGGCCATGCCCCAGCCGCCCGCACAGTCGAGCACCCTGGGCTACCTGGGGAGCCAGTCCGTGTCCGTGGGCTACCAGCCGTACGGCATGCAGGTGAGGCCGGGCCGGCGGGCCGGGGGCCGGCGCTGGGAGGGCCCGGTGTCCGGCCAGGGGGCCACTCAGCGGCCGGCCTCTCCCCCACAGAACCTCATGAGCGCGCTCCCTGGCCAGGACGCGGCTGTGCCGCCCCAGCAGCCCTACGTGGCCGGGCAGCAGCCCGCGTACCAGCAGGTGAGCCCCCCACGGGCCCTCCGCAGCACGCGCTGCAGCCTCCCGCGGGCCTCGTGGGCGGACGGGCCGGGCAGGCAGCATGGCCGCATCTGCTCTCCCCGCAGCCGCCCCCCGTGGCCCCGCAGCCGCCCGCACAGGGGCCGCCCGTGCAGGGCAGCGAAGCCCAGCTCATCTCCTTCGACTGACCCTGGAGTAGCCACAGCGCACGCGGACGCCGAGCCCCGCCCCGCCCCCGCTTCAGGTCCTGAGTCGTCTCTGGCTTCTCTCCCCGGGCCGGGCCTCGGGGAGGGCGGGTGGGAGGGAAGACCCCTCCCCAGGGAGAGCCCGCCGCCCCGTGGGTCAGGTGGCCACGCGGACTCTGCCGGGCGTCTCCCGGCCCCGCCACAGCCGGGGGCGGCGGCTCAGGGTCTCCACTCCCGCTTCCCAGCGCCCCCTCCCCTGCAGCGCCACCGCGGTAATAAAGGAATTCCAGAGAGCGCCGAGTGCGAGTGCGTGCGGGGCGCGTGCGGGCCGGGGTCCCCGACGGAGTGTCTGGGGCGGGGCAGTCACAGGAAAGTGGATTTCGGAAGCGCAGGGCCCAGGTTGCGGGTCTTCGGGCGGGAACCCGCAGTGCACGGGGCGGGCGTGGGCCTCGGCGCACGGGAGCTGGCAGGAGCCTCCCGCGCCCCTGCGGGGGCCGGGCACGCAGCCCAGCCAGCGGCTTAGCCCGCAACCCCCCGCTCCCTGCGTGCAGGTGCAGGCGTCCGCGCCAGCTCTGCCACGCAGGACTGCGGTCCCCCGAGGGAAATGGGCCGCTTCATGTGGCCTGAGTGGGCGTGGCCACGCGGGCAGAGGCGGGCCAGGGCTCCGGGCACCCCGCGCACCCACACCTCTTGGTGACCCCATCCCCGCACTGACAGGCTGCGGGGCGGCGGAGAGAGGCGCCCCCGCCGCAGCAGGGGGCGGGCACCGCCACAGCCCAGGCGCGGGGCGCCGACGCTTCCGTCAGTGCCGCAAGGACCCGCCTGCGCCTGCGCCTGCGCCTGCGCCATGAACTGCCTTGTGGGTAATCTCGGCGGCAAGCGCGAAGTGCGCCTAGAGCGTCCCGCTCCAGCTCGTATGCTCGCGGTCGTGGTTCCTAGAGCGTCCGCCTTCAGCTCGTATGCTTCCGGCCGTGGCGCCTAGAGCGTCCCGCTCCAGCTCGTATGCTCGCGTCCGTGGCGCCTAGAGTGTCCCTCTGCAGCGCCTATGCTCCGTCGCTAGAGCGTCAGTCCCCAGCTCGTATGCTCCCGGTCGTGGCGCCTAGAGCGTCCCGCTCCAGCTCGCATGCCCCGCCGCCTCGCCGGCTAGAGCGTCCCTTCCCGCTCGTGTGCTCGCGGCCGTGGTGCTAGAGCGTCCCTCCTGGGAGCCGCGTGTGACCTTCCCGCCGCGGAGCGATGCTGCCGGCAGCCGCTCGTCCCCTGTGGGGACCGTGTCTGGGGCTTCGCGGCGCCGCGCTCCGCCTCGCCAGGTACTGCAGGGCCCTGTGGCGCCAGGGCCGGGCGCACCGGGTTGGGGACGGACAGGGGGCGGCGGGCACGCGGCCACCTGCAGCGGCTCAGGCCGGCTCGCCCCTCGGGCCGCAGCCCGTTTCCGCGGGAGCCGCGCGAAGCGAGGTGCGTGGCCGCGGGGTGACCTTGGGCGCCCCGGCCACGCGTCGGCGCTGGGAGCTTGCTGCGGAGGCGTCCCCGCGGGGTTGGGCGGGCCTGCGTCCCCGGGAGCGACTGCGGGGGTCTCTAGGGCTGAGAAGTATGGAGCGGCTCGGGGGCCCTTCGGGTGGCCCCTCGAGGCCTGAGAGCCCTGGACGTGCGCCCCCCGTGCCCCCGGGCTGACGCTGTTGCGGGGGGCAGGCGGCAGGTGCCCTGCGTGTGTGCTGCGCGGCAGATGAGGAGCAGCGGCCCGCGGAGGGGCGAGGCCCTGGCCGGGGCCCCCCTGGACGACGCCCCCAAGGAGTACCCCCCGAAGATCCAGCAGTTGGTGCGGGACATAGCCGGCCTCACGCTGCTGGAGGTCGCGGACCTCAACGAGCTGCTGAAGGTACCGCGGCTGGCGCGCGTGGGCGGTCGCGTGGGGGGTCGCGAGGGGGCCCCCCGGCGTCTGCGCCGAGCACCGCGGCTGGCGCGCGTGGGGGGTCGCGAGGGGGCCCCCCGGCGTCTGCGCCGAGCACCGCGGCTGGCGCGCGTGGGGGGTCGCGAGGGGGCCCCCCGGCGTCTGCGCCGAGCACCGCGGCTGGCGCGCGTGGGGGGTCACGAGGGGGCCCCCGGCGTCTGCGCCGAGCACCGCGGCTGGCGCGCGTGGGGGGTCGCGAGGGGGTCCCCCGGCGTCTGCGCTGAGCACCGCGCTCTGTCCCCAGAAAACGCTGAAGATCCCGGACGTGGGACTCGTGCCCGCGGGCGCCGCCCCCGCCGCCGCCGCCGCCGCCCCCGCCGCCCCGGAGGTGAGCCCGCCCCGCACCTGCCGCGGGGAGAGGGGAGACTCGGGAGGGCTGGGGGCTGGGCTGGGGGCTGCAGCGGCCGCTCCCCGCGGACGGGGGGGCGGAGCCAGGCCCGCCCGGGGCGGACTCGGCCCTGCTCAGGGGCCTGGGCTCTGCAGGTTGGTTTGAAGGGCGGAGTCAGGCACGTGACCTTCCGGTCTGGTCACTCCGCGAGTGGTCGCAGGGCCAGGCCTAAGCCAGGAACCCTGAACTGCCTCGGCCCGAGCCCCCGGGCCTCACTGCTGCACCCCAGGCCCTGAGCAGGGAGCTGGGTGGGAGCTGGAGCAGCCCCTGTCCCAGCCGGCCCGCGTGGGGGACCCCGGCCCCTGTCCCCGCCGGCCCCTGTCCCAGCCGGCCTGCGTGGGGGACGCCGGCCCGTCACCACCCACTTGCCTACACGGTGCTCTCGGGTCACGCCCGTGTCTGAGGAGTGGCCCTCGTGAAGGAGGGTGTCTGGGCAGCCGTGCCGGCCGGCTACAGGACTGCCGGGGACCCGGCGGGGCCCCTCAGTGCCGGCCTCACGCCCCCTTCCTGCTCCCCGAGGCGGCAGAAGACGACGTCCCCAAGCAGAAGGAGCGGACGCATTTCACCGTGCGGCTGACGGAGGCCAAGCCGGTGGACAAAGTGAAGTTGATCAAGGAGCTCAAGAACTACATCCAGGGCATCAACCTCGTGCAGGTGGGCGGGCGCCCGGCCCCGGCCCTGTCCCCGGCCCCGTCCCTGTCCCTGGTGATCCCAGGCCTGTCCCCGTCCCTGCTGACCCCACTGCCCGGCCCTGTCCCTGCTGACCCTGCTGTCCCCTGGCCTGTCCCTGTCCCTGCTGTCCCCACTGCCTGGCCCTGTCCCTGCTGACCCCGGCCCCGTCCCTGTCCCTGCTGACCCCGGGCCCCGTCCCTGTCCCTGCTGACCCCGGGCCCGTCCCTGCCTCCGCCCCCGCAGGCCAAGAAGCTGGTGGAGTCCCTGCCCCAGGAAGTCAAGGCCAACGTGGCCAAGGCGGAGGCGGAGAAGATCAAGGCGGCCCTGGAGGCGGTGGGCGGCACCGTGGTGCTGGAGTAGCCCCCCAGGACTCGCGGGCGCCCGCCCCTGGCACCAGACCCCCACGGGACTTGGGGAGTGGGCTCCTGGCCTGCCGCAGACAGACGGACTCACTGTGGGGAGGGCAGGGCAGCGGCTGCCATGGCACAGCCACCAGGGGCCTCCAGGCCGCGTGGGCTCCGGTGGGCTCCGGTGGCGGCTGAGACAAATACACTGTTAAGGCTCCTGCAGGCTGGTTTGCTGGCGCAGCTGGGGGGGCCGCCTCCCGCCCCTGGGGTGTCCGGGGTCAGCGACCCCTGGGTGAGGCCTGAGCGGCCGTGAGGGGCAGAGTGGGTGTGAGTTTCATGTGTCCAGACCTGGAGCCGGCAGCAGCCTTCACCCACGCGGGGAGGGTACCCGTGATGCCTGGTGGGCGGGGCCTGGGTGCCTGGAGAAAGCTTGTCGCCAGGTGCTGGCCCCGGGGACCCCTCCCCTGCTGGCCTTGGCCAGGGGCTGACCCAGGAACCTGCAGGCCGCGCCTGGGCGCCGGAGGACGCAGTGAGGGGCCGTGTGCCTGGGGCGCGGCCACCGGCCCCTGTGGGCCCCTGGCCTGGGGCCGCATCGGCTCTGCCCGGGTGATTGGTTCTCCAGCAGCAAACCCTGGACAAGCACTTCCTGTCCCCTTCCCGAGGGTGGGGGAGGTGCTACACCGCAGGTGCCTGTCCCCTGAGCACCCTGCCCTGTGGCCCTGACCCTGGACCCCTGCTGACCACGCTGTGGAGTGCCGGTGGCTGGGAGACCCCAGCCTGGTCCTTCCCGGGCGCTCCGTCCCCTTGACCTGCTTCGGGCTGGAAGTGACCAACCGTACACGGGTGTGGCCAGGCAGGCTGTGAATGCGCTGGCGGCCACCCTGGGGCCTCGGCCACTTGGCCTTGACCCTGTGGGCTCAGCTGCTGGAAGCCGCCCTGCAGCTCAGGTTCCTGTGTCAGTTCCTGGGCGGCCGTGCCCTCCCGGTCAGGTCTGGGGGAGGTCTCAGGGCCCCTGCCCTGCAGCCCGGCTTCTGGCTTGGTCCTGGACTCCAGCCTGGCCCTGCCTGGCCCACCAGCCCCTTGACCAGGGACAAGTCTGCAGCTGGGAGTTGGGGGGGCGTCAGTGTAGGAGACCCCGGCCACCCAGGCTGCTGGCTTCCTTGCTGTTGGAGCGTCTGGGGAGTGAACCAGCAGACGGGAGGCCGACCCTTTGCCCTTCAAATAAAACTGGAGAAAGTGACTTCCTGTTTGCGAGCCCTGCTGTGCAATCCAACTCTTCCCATCTCCTTGGGGGGCTCCAGCCTCTCCCACGCAGCACGCCCGCCCCAGCCCTCGGCTTCAGGCTCAGGGCTCTGACCCTGGCCCCCTGGGGTTTCTGTGACCTCCATTTGACGGGCAGCCAAGCCCATGGTGGGGTCCATGCTGCCCAACGGCCTGGGCATCGCTGTGGAGGTGCCGTGCCCTGTGCTGCAGCCGGGCCGCTGGGTCCCGGGGAACCCACGTATTCCGTGAGTCTCCACGCCTCTCACGGAGCCCCCAGCCTGGCCTTGGCGTGGTCGCCCTTCTGGCTTCACAGGCCGGTCACGTGGGCCGCACAAAGTCCAGGGGCTGCCTCCGCAGCGGCTTCACTCCCCCAGAACAGAACTCCGGCCAACGACCTCCGGGGACAGAGGCCACTTGGAGTCAAGACCCGAGTGGCAAAACACACGGGGTGGTGCGATGGTCCATCCAGTGCCTCCCGTGGCCGCAGAGCCTGGCTGGGTCAGGGGCACGGTGGGGCACGTGCTAGGCTGCTGAGTGGGCTCGGGCCGCCTGCCCACTGCCTCTCGCCGTCCTAAGGCCGGGTGGGGACGGAGTGTCGGAGCCCGGGCCGCAGGTGCCCACTTCCTGTCCGGAAACAAGCGGCTTCCAGGCCGCCAGAGGTCCCGAGCCCCCCTCCCGGCTGGAGGAGACGCCTGGGCACCGCTGGGCCTGGCTGGGCCCCCTCGTGTCTGCGCGCGCTGGGCGAGGGCTTGCGGCCCCACGCACGTGTCCCCCGCGCTGGAGACCCGCGAGTCAGGGGCGGCCACGGGAGCGAGGTCAAGGCCAAGGGGCCGGGCGCGCGCAGGGGGCGTGGCCGCCCGGTGCGTCGGGTCCCGCCCCTCACGTCGGGGGCGGGGTCTCCAGCCCCGCCCCCCACGCCCGCGGGCGCATTGGTTGTGCGGGGCGCGGGCGCGCGGACTGGGCTTTGAACCGGGCGCGGTGTAGCTGCGGGCCGGGGTCCAGTCTCCAGTAGGGCTCCGGCCAGGGTCGCGTGGGCCATGGCGGCCGAGGCGCGCGTGTCGCGCTGGTACTTCGGGGGGCTGGCCTCGTGCGGGGCCGCCTGCTGTACGCACCCGCTGGACCTGCTCAAGGTGAGGCCCGGGGCCGGGGGCGGGGGGCCGGCGCCTGCGGAGGCGCAGCCGCGACGCCCACTCGCTCGCGCTGCTCGGGCCCCGTCGTGCCGGGAGGCCCTTCCTTCCCGGTGGCCATGCGTGGAGTTGTGGCCGCCCGCGATGGCGCCGCTCCCGACCGGCCCGGCATGGCCAGGCCCCACGGGAATACAGGTGTGACCTTGGGCAGGGCCTGGCGTCGCGGGGCGGCCCCTTCCCAGCGCCGGGGAGCATTGGTCCGCCCGGCCCGCGAATGCGCGCGGGTGTCGGCACCCAGACACCTGGCTCGCCCAGCTCACCCCGGGCCCGGACCCCGCGCGGCGGATGCTGCCCGCACGCGGTGGCCCAGCGCGGCAGGTGGCCCAGGCCCGAGAGGTGGGCGGCACGGCCGGGAGGCGCCAGGAGCTCCTGCCGGCGTGCCCAGCGCTGCGTGCGCATCTCTGCGTGAGAAGCATGCGTGCTCCGTGGACTGTTTTTTTCAACTGCTGATGGAGCCGAGCGAGACAGAGCTCCCTTGTCCCCGGAGCCAGGTCGGGCGGCCTTGGTCTCTGACGCAGCCTGGCCTGGGGATCCTGCCTGCCTGTGGTCACGGCCAGCCGCCCAGGCCTCAGCCCCACCCAGAGCCAGCCTGGGCCCGGCCCGGGCACCTGTGGACTGGGCGGTGGGGGGCGGGCCCTGCGGGCTGGAGGCTCAGGCCAGCCCTCACTGGGGCTGGGGCCCTGGCCTTGGGTGCCATTGTTCATTGTCCAAGGCACTGGAGGGGGAGGGCGGTGCTGCCTCTGGCCCCGCCCCTTCCCTGTGTTCTGCTGCGTGTCGGGGTCAGGAAGCGGCCACTGCCCTCTGGCCCAGAGCCGGTGGCCCCGCTGGGTGCCGTGGACAGGGCCTTGGCCCGGCTGTCCGGGAACCACTGCAAGCTCCCCACATGGCTCGCCCTGGCGGGGGCTGCTGCCCTATGCGCGCCCCCCCCCCGCGCCCCCCACCCCCGCCGCAGGCTCCCGGCAGGTGGCCCTGCTGTACTGAGCTTAGGGCCAGGGAGCCGGGATGGGGCCTCAGCCCCCCACTCTTCCTGTCTGGCCCTGGCCTACCCACTTGCACCCCTGCCCAGCGGGGGTGGGGCTCCTGGGGGGCTGACAGACTCACACCAGTTCCCCCAGCTGCCCTGCTGGGGCGGGGCCTCGCGTGGGGCAGAACAGGCGTGTGAACGGGCCGGGCCCTGCCCCGCCTCAGTTTCCCTGGCTTTCCCAGGGAATCCACTTTCCCAGTGGATTCTGGGAAAGGCCTCAACGGGCTGGCGTGGAGGCGACCTCCTCGCCTCCCTGGGCCTGGGAGGGCTCTGCAGCATGACCCGCCCCGTCCCCACCCCCACAGGTGCACCTGCAGACCCAGCAGGAGGTGAAGCTGCGCATGACGGGCATGGCGCTGCAGGTGCTGCGCACCGACGGCATCCTGGCTCTGTACAACGGCCTGAGCGCCTCGCTGTGCCGGCAGGTGCGGCCCCACCCAGGGCTGGTCCCCCGGGCCACGCCCCTCCCTCGGGACCCCGCCTCCGGGGGTCCTACAGGGGTGGGAGCGCCCACCCAGGGCTCCGTCCCCCGGGCCACGCCCCCTCCCTCTGGACCCCGCCTCCGGGGGGTCCTACAGGGGTGCAGGCGCCCACCCAGGGCTCTGTCCCCCGGGCCACGCCCCCTCCCTCAGGACCCCGCCCCCGGGGGTCCTACAGGGGTGCAGGCGCCCACCCAGGGCTGGTCCTCCCTGGCCACGCCCCCTCCCTCTGGACCCCCGCCTCCGGGGGTCCTACAGGTGTGGGAGCGCCCACCCAGGGCTCGGTCCCCCGGGCCACGCCCCTCCCTCGGGACCCCGCCTCCGGGGGTCCTACAGGTGTAGGAGTGCCCACCCAGGGCTGGTCCTCCCTGGCCACGCCCCCTCCTTCGGGACCCTGTTTCCCAGGGTCCTACAGGTGTGGGAGCGCCCACCCAGGGCTGGTCCTCCATGGCCACGCCCCCTCCCTCTGGACCCTGTTTCCCAGGGTCCTACAGGTGTGGGAGCGCCCACCCAGGGCTGGTCCTCCATGGCCACGCCCACTCCCTCTGGACCCTGTCTCCCGGGGTCTACAGGGGTGTGGGAGCACCCACCCAGGGCTGGTCCCGCTGGCCACACCCCCTCCCGCCTGGACCCCGCCCCCCGGGGGACCTGGTCGCAGAGCCCAGCCTCGGATGTCCTCACCCACCACGTGTGGCATCCGGGCCCCTTTCAAGTTCTCCAAGATTCCCTACACGAGGGGACCCCAGGGTGGGGGAAAGACCGCCCAGAGGAGGGGCAGCCCCGCGCTTGTGGGCCGCTTGGGTCTTGCGGGCCGGCGTCCCCGGGTCTGGGGGGGCCGGCCGAGCCCTCTGAGCCCGCCACGCCCCGCCCCCAGATGACCTACTCCCTGACCCGCTTCGCCATCTACGAGACCGTGCGCGACCGCCTGACCAAGGCCGGCCAGGGGCCCCTCCCCTTCCACCAGAAGGTGCTGCTGGGCGGCGTCAGCGGTGAGCAGGGGGCGGGGCCTGGCCGGCGGGGCGGGGCCTCGCACGAAGCCGCACGGCTGGGCTCCGGCTTTGTGTCTCCCCAGGCTTGACCGGAGGCTTCGTGGGGACCCCCGCAGACCTGGTCAACGTGAGGTGGGTGTGGGGCTGAGGCCTTCCTGCCGCGCACAGGGGGCGCTCGCAAGGGTCCCTCGGACGGGGGTCTGGGGCGAGCCTGGCCTGGGCATCGGAGGGGGCGGGGCCGCGGACCCCCGCCCAGCGCCCCCTCTTGTTGCAGGATGCAGAATGACATGAAGCTGCCCCTCCAGCAGCGACGCAAGTGAGCGGCGGCCCCGGGGGGGGGGCCTCCTGCAGACCTGGCCAGGACCCCTGGGCGCTCACCGAGGGTGGGGGGGTGGAGTAAGAGGCAGGAGCTGTGACCTCTGGGGTGACCTGGGGCGGGGCTGCGCTGTCCTGAGGAAGGGCCTGGTGGCCGTAGCTCACCCCTCCTGTGGGCCCCAGAGCCCAGTTCCTTCCTGGCCCCACTGGCCGTGCCGCGGGCCCTCTCCCTCCTGGGGGACACCTGGGCCCCCCGGGGCTAGGCAGGCAGGGCCCGCCTCCGGGGACGGGCCCCAAGTGTGGACAGCCCCTGGGGTGCCCTGGCTCCCGGCGGGCGGCTCCTCGTGGGAGGACTTGGGCTGAGCCTCACGGCCCCGTGTCCCCTGCAGCTACACACACGCCCTGGACGGGCTGCTCCGCGTGGCCCGGGAAGGTGAGAGCCGGCAGTGCCGGGGCGGGCCGGGGCGGGGCGGGGGGGGCTTTGGCCGGCGCCCGACCTCGCCCTTCCTTGGCAGAGGGCCTGAAGAGGCTGTTCTCGGGTGCGACCATGGCGTCCAGCCGCGGGGCCTTGGTCACCGTCGGCCAGGTAGGACTCCTGCCCAGGGCGGGGCCCTCAGCCGCTGTGGCCTCTGACCTCTGACCTCAGGGCTCACAGAGGCAGTGCTGAGAGTCCCGCGGTGGGGGCTGGCAGGGTGAGTGGGCACGGGTGGGTCCGGCCCCTCCCCCATCTGGCGCCGGGGTGCTGGTGCTCGGTGCTCACTGCCGGCCCCCCCAGCTCTCCTGCTACGACCAGGCCAAGCAGCTGGTGCTTAGCACCGGGCACCTGTCCGACAGCGTCTTCACACACTTTGTCGCCAGCTTCATTGCCGTAAGTGCCCGGCGTGGGGGGCCGCCCAGCCCTGGGAGGCCCGGGTGACGCCCCCTCCCCTCCCCAGGGTGGATGCGCCACGGTCCTGTGCCAGCCTCTGGACGTGCTGAAGACCCGGCTGATGAACGCCAAGGGAGAGTACCGGGTGCGTGCGGCCGCCCGTGAACTGCGGCCATGGGCCGCCCCCCGCTGGACAAGCCCCCGGCCCGCTCAGCTGCCCTGTTTTGTTCTCGTCTGTAGTTACTCATCCGAAAGGTGTTCCCAGGACTCCGTCCAGGGCCGGGCGGGAGGCCGGCACTGCTGCCCCCAGGGCGTCTGGCAGAGTCAGGGTGGAGCCGGTGCTCGAACCCGGGACACCGCACGCAGCCCCTGCCCCGCGCCCGCGCCTCCCTGACCCCGGCTGGCCCGGCTCTCCAGGCCTGTCCACACCTCCCCGCCCGCGAGGCTGCCCTGCACCCGCGGCACCGGGGAGGCCGGGCCGGGGAGTCGGTCTGGCCGTGCGTCCCGGGCTCTGGGGCTTCCTGGGCGGCGGCTGCCTTTGAGTGACAGACGCACTGCCCCTGGGTTTTCCTCAGGGCGTCTTCCACTGTGCCATGGAGACCGCAAAGCTGGGACCGCTGGCCTTCTACAAGGTGCGCGGGGGCCCTGGGGGCGGGGGCCGGGGTGGTGGTGGGGGAGCGTCTGGTAACCGGCTGACCCCCCCAGGGCCTCTTTCCCGCCGGCATCCGTCTCATCCCCCACACCGTGCTCACCTTCGTCTTCCTGGAGCAGCTACGCAAACACTTCGGCCTGCAGGTGCCGTCCTGACCGGCCGGGAGCCGCCGCGCCGAGCGGCCGCCAGCACCTGCTGTTCCAAAGAGCCCCGGGGCAGCCCCGCGCAGCCCCGCCCGCTGGGCAGTGTCCCTGCACTGTGACCGCACGAAGGGGCCGCCGCCGCCCAGCCCTGCTCCCAAGTGAGGGGAGCAAACGGCACAGGTGACCAGCGAGAGCCCAGCGGGCCGGGCACCCGAGCAGGCGTGGTGGCGTTGGCCCAGTCCAGCCGCACCCAAAGCCGCCCCAGGCGTGTGGCCGCGGTGGGCAGAGACGGGGCAGTCGCGTCTGTCCTGGGGGTCTCACATGTCCTGCAGCAGCCAGCGCCCCCCCAACTGCTGCCGAGTGAGGCTGGGCCCTTCCCCAGCCCCTGCCTCCTGCACCCTGGGGCTGGGCCTCCTGGGGGCGTTGTGCGCGGCTCCGTGGGGGTGCTTAAATAAACAGCGTGGACCACCCGCGGTCTTCCCTGCGCGTCACTCGGCACCCGTGGCCAGCAGCTGCCTTGCTGTCCAGGGGCGACAGGACCCTCTGCACCCCCAGGAGGGCTCCCCTGCTCCCCTGTTTATGGAGAGCAAGGCCAGGGGCCTGGGAGCCTCCCCTAAGAGCCCCAGGCGTGCACCTCCCAGGCCAGCTCAGCTGCAGGAGGAGTCCCTGGAGTGGGCCCTGGCTGGTGGGCACCAGAGGGGGCAGGGAGGCCCAGGAAGCTGCTCCCGGCCACTCTGTGCCAGGCATCCCAGGGGCCCACCCACCCTCCCTCTCCCTGGTGCCCGGGGGTTCCCAGTGTGAGGGAGGCCCCCCTGCACCCCGCGGGAGCTGTGGCTGCCAGGGCGGCGGGCGGTGTGTCCTAGGGGAAGAAGGCCTGCGCCCTCTGGGGGGTCCCCTGAAGTGGGGCAGACCCCAGCGTGTTAGTCCCCAGGCCAGAGCCGTTGATGTCCCACCAGGGCCCCGGGTGGCCCCATCGAGTCTTAGGCAGGCCCAGCCCCCACCTCCAAGGGTGTGACCGCCCCAGCCAGGTCCAGCCAGGTCCTCCATCCCAGCTCCCTGCTAGCACCAAGCCCACGAGCTTGGGGCCCTGCACCCATGTGAGACCCGGATGGGGCTCCTGGCTCCAACCTAGACAAGCCCAGCCTGTTGGAGCCATCTGGGGAGTGGACCAGCAGGTGCAAGATCTCTGCCTTTCAAACAAAAGAATAAACAAAGCTTCCAGGAGACAGGCCAGCAAGGGTGCCCAGATGGTGGACACCGGGCCCCACGGGCACCTGCCCAGGTGAATCGGACACGACCTCTGCCTGAACGGGCGCGCTGGGGCTGGAGAACCTGCAGAGCCCCAGGGAGGGCAGCAGGGGGCGCCACGGTGCCGGGCGCTGGGCGCTGGCCCTGGGCAGCCTGCTGACCCCTCCTGGGTGGAGCAGTGGGAAGTCAGGTGGGAGCTGCCAGTGTCACCCTGCAGGGTCCTCCCGTTCTTAGGTTGCAGGATTCCAGGGCGTGGAGAGGCAGGGAGGCCACTGGGAGACTTCAGGAGGGTGGGGCAGGGAGGGGTAAAGATTGGGGGTGCAGCCTGCCCAGAGCAGGCAGCCTAAAGACTTAGAAATGCGTTTGAAGGGCAGACCACAGGGAGAGAAGAGAGGTTTTCCATCCACTGGTTCACTCCCCAGATGGCCACAACCCGAACCAGGAGCCAGGAGATTCTGGGTCCCCCACGTGGGCGCCCCAACACTTGGGCCCTCTTCCACTGCTTTCCCCGGCCATAGTAGGGAATTGGATAGGAAGGGGAGCAGCCGGGACTCGAACCAGCGTCCATGTGGCAGCTTTACCCACTGGGCCACAGCACCGGTCCGAGCCCTCGAACCCTGGTGGAGAGGCCCCGAGGGCACCGGTCCCAGGCCGCCGAGACCCCTGAGAAGCCCCCCCCGGGGGGGGAGGGAGGGCTGTTGGGCAGGGCAGACCGAGGAGGCCACGCCCACAGACCACCTCGCCATCCTCCGCCCCGCCAGGCCACGCCCACATGGCCACCTCTCCAGGCCACGCCCATGCAGAGCTCCCTGGACACTCCATCCACGCCCACGCTCCCTGGGCCCAGCGGCCAGGCCGTGCTGCGTCTCCGGCCCCGGGCGGGGCGTCGGGGTGGGGAGGGTGAGAACGAGGTCCTCGGGGGGGGGGTGGCAGCCCCGCGAGTCTGGAGGCTTCGGTGGACGCTGACCCTTCCCGGAGCCCTGGGGGCGCCCCGCCCCCAGGTGCTCCCCCTGCACCCTGGGTCTGGGTGCGGCCCCGCAGAGCAAGAGCTTCCGGCTGAGGCGTAAAGAATATTTTATTTTATTTGTGTGAAAGGCAGAGCTTCCGTGGTTGCTTGGGGCTGAGCCAGGCCGAAGCCGGGATCCGGGACCAGCATTCCGGTCTGCGCGGGCGGCAGGGGTCCAGGCCCCCGGGCAGTCACCCGGGCGAGCAGGAGCAGAGCCCCTGGGACGTGACGCCCCTGGTGCTCCCGTGGGTGCTGGTGTTGCAGGCGGGGCCTCGGGTCCCTGCGCCAGGCTGGCCTGAGCGTGAGAGTGTGGCTGTCCAGGGGCACCGGCTTGGACTCGAGGCTTGGGCGGCCTGCCCCACCTCTCACAGCCAGGGCGCCGCGGAGCCGGGCGGGAAGATACTGGGCCCGGGTCCTGCCCGCAAGGAAGCCACAGGCCCGGCTGGGCGCCCGGAGCAGCTGGCCTCCGCACTGCGGCCAGCCCCAGGGGCCGTGGGGGGCCCTCCTGGGACGGCCGTGGGGCTCCAGGGCGGGGGCGTCTGTGTGCCGAGTCGCCCGCGCCAGCCTGCACGCATGGTGCCGGGACCTCCAGGACACAATGCCCCGCCTCCCCTGCTGGCTGGCGGAACACTCCGGCACAGGCTGAGGGAGGGGACCTCTCCCTCCTGGGCGCTGGAGCCAAGGCCGAGGGGGCAGCTGGGCGGATCGCAGAGCCCCAGAGATGGAGCCGGAGCCATGATGAGGCCCTCCCGGGTGGACCCCGTCCTGCGGGGCTGTGACCTGCCCCCGGCCCATGCACCCTTGCAGCCACGGTGTACGGGGGTTCCCAGGGACACCGAGAGTGGCTGGTTCCTGGGAGGAGACTTCGGCCGAGCCTGCGCCGGGCACAGGAGCTGCTCCCGTGTGACAGTGCACCGCTCTCTGCCCCAGACTGCCCCCTGGTGGCACCGAGGGTCGCCTGCAGCACCTGCCACCAGCTCGTGGTTTGGTGGGAGCCAGACCTGACAGTGGGGGGGGGGGGGTCCATGGGCAGCCCTGTCACTTTATTTTATTTTATTTATTTGAAAGAGTTACAGAGAGAGGTAGAGACAGAGAGAGGGGTCTTCCATCCGCTGGTTCACTCCCCAGATGGCCGCAACGGCCGGAGCTGCGCCGATCCGAAGCCAGGAGCTTCTTCCGGGTCTCCCACGCGGGTGCAGGGGCCCAAGGACTGGGCCATCCTCCACTGCTTTCCCAGGCCGTGCAGAGAGCTGGCTCAGAAGAGGGGCAGTCAGGACTAGAACTGGTGCCCATGTAGGATGCCGGCGCTTCAGGCCAGGGCTTTAACCCACTGCACGACAGCGCCGGCCCTGCCCCGCCTCCGTTTAACAGGGTTCACAGCAGAACGAGCCCAGCGTCGTGGAGGGGTGCGGCAAAGGCCAGCACTGGCATGGCGGGAAGAGCCACCACCCGTGACGAAGGCATCCCACAGGGGCTCCATCATGTCCTGGCTGCCCACTTCCGGTCCAGCCCCCTGCCAAGGGCCCGGGGAAGCAGCAGGAGATGCCCAGTGTCTGGGCCCTGCACCGCGTGGGAGGCCAGGTGGGAGCCTCTGGCTTTGGCCGGCCCTGGCTGCTGCAGTCATCTGTCTCTCCCTCCCTCTAACACTGACTTTTTTTTTTTTTTTGACAGAGTGGACAGTGAGAGAGAGAGACAGAGAGAAAGGTCTTCCTTTGCCGTTGGTTCACCCTCCAATGGCCACCGCGGCCGGCACACCGCGCTGATCCGATAGCAGGAGCCAGGTACTTATCCTGGTCTCCCATGGGGTGCAGGGCCCAAGCACCTGGGCCATCCTCCACTGCACTCCCTGGCCACAGCAGAGAGCTGGCCTGGAAGAGGGGCAACCGGGACAGAATCCGGCGCCCCGACCAGGACTAGAACCCGGTGTGCTGGCGCCGCAAGGCGGAGGATTAGCCTAGTGAGCCGCGGCGCCGGCCAACATTGACTTTTAAATAAATTAAAATATCTTCTGGAAAGGAGACTCCTCTTGGGACGCCCGGCCCCTTCTCCCCGGGCGCCTGGCTGCAGCTCCGGCTGCTTTATGTCTGTCTCCGCTTCCAGCTGGTGCAGACCTGGGGGGCAGCAGGTGACGGCTCAAGGACCCGGGTCCCTGCCACCCACACGGGAGACCTGGACGGAGCTCCTGGCCCTCGGCTTTGACTTGCCTGGTCCCAGCTGCTGTGGCCATTTAAGGGGTGAGCCAGCAGATGGAAGATCTGTGTGTGACTTTCATTTATGAAGTTTTATAAATTTTACTTAGAATAACAAAAGTAAACATTTTTTTTTTTTTTTGACAGGCAGAGTGGACAGTGAGAGAGAGAGAGACAGAGAGAAAGGTCTTCCTTTGCCATTGGTTCACCCTCCAATGGCTGCCGCGGCCGGCGCGCTGCAGACGGCGCACCACGCTGATCCGAAGCCAGGAGCCAGGTGCTTCTCCTGGTCTCCCATGGGGTGCAGGGCCCAAGCACCTGGGCCATCCTCCACTGCACTCCCGGGCCACAGCAGAGAGCTGGCCTGGAAGAGGGGCAACCGGGACAGAATCCGGCGCCCCGACCGGGACTAGAACCCGGTGTGCTGGCGCCGCGAGGTGGAGGATTAGCCTAGTGAGCCGCAGCACAGGCCAAAAGTAAACATTTTTTAAAAAAGATTTATTTATTTGAAAAGCAGAGCCACAAAGAGAGAGGAGAGAGAGAAAGGTCTTCCATCCGCTGAGTCACCCCCCAATTGGTCACAACGGCCAGAGCTGGGCCAGGCCAAAGCCAGGAGGTTCTTCTGGGTCTCCCACGCGGGTGCAGGGGCCCAAGCACTTGGGTCATCCTCCACTGCCTTCCCAGGCCACAGTAGAGAGCTGGATCGGAAGTGGAGCAGCCGGGACTCGAACCAGTGGCCATATGGGACATCGGCACCACAGGCGGTGGCTTTACCTGCTACACCACAGCACCGGTTTGGGCAGCTGCACCTGCTGCTCCCCCGTGCCGCCCCCTGTGCTGACGGACAGGTCCCAGCTCACCCCTCCCACGCCTGCCAGCCGGGCAGCGTTTCTGACTGCGTTTCCATTCCTGCGCCAGCTCTGCCCACGTGCAGGCGTCCAGGCCGGCCTCGGGCTGCAGCTGCGGCGTCTTCCCGGTGCAGGCTGCCGCCCTCTGGAAGCCCCGGCTCCGGTGCCCCCCCGCCTTTCGTCCACAGCCGGGAGTGGGGCACCAGCAGGCAGCCAGGTTACTCCATCGCTGGGGCTTTGGGAGGGCATCGTTTGCCGCCCTCCGTCTTGTGAGCGGGGTGGGAGCGGCACCCCCACCGCGGGACGCCAAGTGCCCGTCTGCTCGGCCAGGAGGAGGAGCCGGTCAGGAAGCCGCCACCGGTGCCCCTGGGTGTCGGCTCAGCCGTCCTGGTTCCTGACGGAATGGCCTGGCAGTGCAGGGCTCAGCCGGGTCCCTGGCCTGAGCAGGGGGCCCCCGGGTCACCGCCTGGGGCGCCTTCCTGCATTGCCACACCCCTGGCACGAGACCAGGACCCGCCCCCCACTCCAACGGCGCTTCCTTGCCACCCCTCGCCGCCCTCCCGCAGCTCCAGGCCCAAGTCCCCAGCACAGAGGGCCCGCCTGTGTCCCTGGCTCGTCCCTGCGGCCAGCCGGGAGCCAGTGGATCTCCTGGGACCCTCAGCCAGGAGGACCCCGGGGCCCAGGGTGGAGGACAGGCGCCATCTGTCCCCAGGCCCCGGGCGGCCATGTGGGAAGGCCCAGCCCCTGCGGTTCCCAGTTCCCGCTCTGTTTATGTCTCTCAAGTGACAGAGAGACCCAGAGCGGAGGGAAGGCCCTGGGGACCGGGGCCCCGCCCCTGTGGCCCCCATGCGGCCCCCAGCCCCGTCCCATGCCACGTCTCGGGCCCCACCCGGCCCCCACAGGTGGTCGCCATTCCCTACTCACCTGGGAGGGAGTGGGAGTTCGCAGCCACATCAGGCGGAAAAGGGACTTTGACGACCTTTGCCCCCTGACCTCTGCCTTCTGTCCACAGCCTGGACCCGGGTCTCAGAGGGGCTGGGAGGCGGGTGGGGCAGGTGAGGGAGCCCACGCCCCAGCACCCCCGCTCCTGAGCCCGGCGGGACTGTGGATGCCATGCAAGCGAGAGACCACCAGGCCTGGGAGGGCCTGAGTCCCCACCGCCCCTGAAATGGACGCGGATCCTGGCGAAGGGCCCTGAGGACAACTGCCCACAGGCCAGGGAGGGGACGGAGGTGGTGGTGCCAGGGCAGGGGCAACAGCGGTGACCACACGGATTCCAGAGAACCGCGGGCACGAGAGGGGATTGGGAGGGGGAGGAGGCCTGTGCGCCGGGGTGGGGGTGTGGAGGGGCAGGGCAGGGCCGGGGGGCCTGCGGGGCTGGGACACTGGGAAGCCTGGGGCAGCTCTCCAGGGAGAGGGAAGGGGCCGGGGGCTGCTCCTCCTGGACGCCAGGGCTTCAGAGAGAACTTTCTAGAAGCAGGGTGTGACCACCCACAGGCCCCAAAGCATCCACAGTGCAAGCCGGAGCAGGGCGGGGCTGCTGGGGGGTGGGGGGTGAGGGGAGGGAAGCAGCTGCTTGGGGGCGCTCGGGTGTGGGTCTCCCCTCAATACAGCAGGGTGGACAGCAAGAGGGCCAGGCCGCACTCTGAAGGTGCAGGCCGCCGCAGCCCCTGGGGGCAGCGGCAGGCCGGCGGGTCTGCCCAGGGCGGCGCCCAGAGGCCTGGGGATGTGGCACAGCAAGGGTGCAGGGGGCACCCCGGGGGCTTGCCTGCCCACTGCCGCGGGGGCTCAGCAGCAGGTCAGGCCTCGCAGAATCAGGAGCGCGGCCCCGACAGCGGTCACCGCGACGCGAGCGAGCGAGGGGAAAGGGCGCCCAAGCACAGCCCCCACCCGCGGCTGTGAGCCCGCGTGGCCCCCTCCGCCCGGCCAAGGTCTCTGGGGCGGGGGTCCGCGGGACGCGCTCTGCGTGCCGGGAGCTAGGGGCCGGCGTCCTCAGGGTCGCGCCCTCGCGGAGCCGCAGCCCCGAGGCGGGCGGGGACCCTCGGCGCCGCTGCCCCCGCCCCGCCGTCCCCGCCGCCCCCGCCCCGCCGCCGCCCCCGCCCAGCGCCGCCGCCGGGAAGTTTGCGCGCGGCTGGCGCGGGGCGCAGGGCGCAGGGCGCAGGGCGCAGGGCGCAGGGCGCGGAGCGGCGCCGACCGAGCGAGCGCGCCGGGAGCACGCGGGGAGCCGAGCCCGAACGCGAGCGCTCGGCGCGGTGAGCGCGGGGCCCCAGAGGGGCGGCCCGGGGCTGGCGGGGCGGGGGCGGCGGGGCGGCCCCTGACGGGGGTCTCGGCGCCCCACGTCGTCATCCCCACTGTCTCATTCCCCGTGTCCCCAGTCCTGGGAATTCTCCCTCCGGGCTCAGACGGCCAAGGGCCACGGGGGCGCCACCGTCGGGCAGATTTGGGGGTCCTCTGGTCCCGGGGTCGGTGGCCGCCCTCGGGCCCTGCGCTTGGGCGGGAGAGCAGGGCGGGTGGACCCCGGGACGTGGATAGGGTGAGGGGCGGGATATCCGGCAGCCCCAGGATAGGGTGAGGGGTGATATAGGGTGAGGGGCGGGATAGGGTGAGGGGCCTCGGCGTCCACGCCTGGCCCACGCTTGTGACTTTGCCCCGTGGCCAGCCAGGGTCACTGCCCTGCCCTGCCTGGCCTGTCAGCGGCCCCACCCCTCTGCGGCCCCAAACCGACTGACCCCTTGACCTCTTGGCGCCCACATCCCCGGAGGCTGAGGCCCGGCCGGAGCTGGGTCTGCGTCCTTCTGCGCTGGGCACAGGGCGGCCGCCTGCCAGGCCTCCCCGCCCCCACGGGGGAGGACCCGGGATCAGCCAGCGTGACCCCTGACCTGGTGCTTCCTCTGATTTCAGGAAAACAGTCCCCTCCCACCCTAGCACTCAGGGCTCCCCAAAGCTAGGGGCAGCTCCCTTCCCACCCACGGGGCATCTCCCCCCGCCCCCCCCCCCAAGCATGGGCCCCGTCTTACCTGTGCCTGCCTGGGCCAAGGGGCCGTCCACGCACAGTGGGCACTGGGGGACGCGCAGAGCCCAGGAGCGCCCGGGAGTCATGTGCTGTGCCAGGCCCCGGGGCAGGGCACGTGCCAGCCCAGGACGCACAGGGGACACTGGGAGCGTGCAGGTGGCCGGCTGTGGAGGAGGGGCCTGCAGCCTCCTGGGAGATCCAGGTCGGAGAGGGGCCCTCGCTGTGCGGCCACCTGGCCGGCTCCTGCTGGGAGGTCGCCAGGTGGACGCGAGCTCTGCAGCTGGGCACCTCCACCTCTGGCTGCCCGAGCCCAGCCCACTCACTCGTTCAACAAATATTTATCTGCACCTACAGCTGCCTTGGGAGTCCGCTCCGCCGCCCTGGGGGCCAGATGGGTCCCGGGAGTGGTCATCAGCCCCGGAGCGGGAGGCAGGGGTCTGTGGGGGGAATCGGTGTGCGCCCTCGGCCCCCAGAGCAGCCCCCGCCGAGCCCGGAGCCGCAGCCTTGCCCGGCTGGACGTCACTGCTGGAAGTCTCGCCCACCCTCTGCAGATGGCCTCTCGGCCCTGTCGCGGGCTCAGTGGGGGCGTGGCCTGTCCTTGTACTCCGGGGAGGGACCCGAGGCCCTGGCCACCAGGGTGGGGGACACTGAGCTGTGTGGGAGGAGGTCGGGGCTGCACCCCCCAGTGGGCTGCCATAAAGAAAGATTTGGGGCTTCAGAGGAGGGGCCTGCAGCCCGTCACCCCCCCCGGGTCCCCAGGCCCATGGAAGCCTGGTGGGCGTCACCCCCCCCCGGTCCCCAGGCCCATGGAAGCCTGGTGGGCGTCAGGAGCCCCTCCTGTGCCAGCTCAGCCCACCCCCTTTCCCAGGCCCCTGCCAGCCCTCGTCACTCCCCCACCCCCGGGCCGCGGGCTTCCTGGCTGGCGCACCCCTTCCTCAGTGGCCTAAGCGGGATGGCAGCGGCCAGAGGGGCTGTGTGGTGAGGCCCGGGGGAGACGAGACCTGGCCTCAGCCCGGGGGCGGTGCCGGGGACCCCTGAGCGGCCTGCGAGCCAGGAGCTGCCAGTGGGCGAGCCGGCACGCGGGATCAGGCTCGGCCCCTCAGCCAGCCCCCGGAAGCCCCTGGCCTCTGCCTTCAGCCATCCCTCCCCGCCCCCCAGCACCGCCTCCAGCCAGCCAGACGTCGGTCTGTCCGCCTGTCCGTCCACACGGGCTCCAGGGAGCCGCTGCCTGCTCCTCCCGTGGGTCTGGGCTGCGGCTCGCTCCAGCCCTGGCCCAGGCCCAGGAGGGCAGAGGTGACCGCCTGGGCCCGGGCAGTGTGCAGCTGATCTCCAGGGAACACACTGCCCGCCAGAAGCCCAGCCCTGAGCCTTCCTGGGATGAGGCTCCTGGGGGCACCTGCACCCCCATGCTGGGAAAGGGGGGTGCATGTGACCGAGCCCACCCTGAGCGTGTGTGTGCCCGGCGCTGGCGTGGCGGGAGCCGGCACTGGGGGCCTGTGGTGGGGGAGGGGGACCAGCACTCATGGCCCCAGGGCTGAGAACGGGTGTGGGGGGGAGGCGAGGGCCAGTGTCCCACACCCCCGAGAGTGTGGGGTGACCAGCAGGTGGGCAGCTGGCGGGAAAGCCAGCTCCACCCAGGGGACACCCCGCTGCCTCCAGGAGCCTGGACGGACCCCCAGCGTCTCAGGCCGGCTGGACTGACCTCCCCCGCTCGTCTTGCAGCCAGGACCCAGGCCTCAGGGGTGGCTTGGGGGCAGCAGGAGCACCCGGCTAGCACCGTCTCCCATCCCTGCTCTGGCAGCTCCAGCCTGTGGCCCCCCGGGCCCCTCACCCCAGCGTGCAGCCCCTGCCAGATGTGGGGGGCAGCTGCCCAGAGGCATGCCCCGCACCGGGCCGTGCCGCCCTCTCCCGCCGCCGGCGCTGCTGCTGCTGCTGCTGCTCGCTGGCCAGGTGGGTGCTGCCACTCCCCCCAGCCCCGGGCGGCGGCCTGCCCCGTGCTGCGTGCTGACGGCCGCTGGCCTCTGCCCTCGTGTGATGGCAGCCGCAGGCCGCCTCCGCCCAGGTGATGGACTTCCTATTTGAGAAGTGGAAGCTGTACAGGGACCAGTGTCACCGCAACCTGAGCCTGCTGCCGCCGCCCACCCGTGAGTGCCCCCCTTACTGCAGCTGCGGGGGGGCTTGTCACTGCCCCCCGTAGGGGTGAGGTCACCATGCCCACCAGAGGGGCCCGGGGCCGCACAGCCGGGCACAGCCATCACCTGCTGCTGAGAGCCCGGGGCTGCCCCGCGGAGCTCACAGGGCGCGCGCTGGGGGCAGTCAGGCCACCGTGTCCGGGGCCCAGGCAGCAGTGTGGGGCAGCAGGGCCACCCAGGAGGCGGAGCCCCTGTCTGAATGAGGTGGGGGCCTGCGCTGGGCTGGGCTGACTGGGGGCGCGTGCCGGGCCCAGGGCTGGCGGGGGGTTCTGGCCCCAGGTCCCGCTGGGCACAGCAGCTCTGGGCTGCAGACTTGGAGAGGTGATGACAGCGCTTGGGGCTTGCGGGAGGAGGTGGGCGGTGGGCTGTGTGGGCCAGGCCCTGCCGAGGGCCCCGTCTCCCCTCCCTCCCCCGTGCCCCTGCAGAGCTGGTCTGCAACAGGACCTTCGACAAGTACTCCTGCTGGCCCGACACCCTGCCCAACACCACGGCCAACATCAGCTGCCCCTGGTACCTGCCTTGGTACCACAAAGGTAACCCCCGAGGGGCGGGGCGGGGGCGGGGTGGGGGGCGGGGCGGGGTTGACCAGAGCCCTCCCCTACCCCCAGTGCAGCATCGCCTGGTGTTCAAGAGGTGCGGTCTGGATGGGCAGTGGGAGCGTGGGCCCCGGGGGCAGCCGTGGCGCGACGCCTCCCAGTGCCAGATGGACGCAGACGAGATGGAGGCCCAGGTAGGCCTCGGAGGGCGGGTGGCGGGCGCCCCGGGCCGGGCGTGGGAGCTGCGCCCACCGGGACGCCCGCCGTGGTTGCAGAAGGAGGTGGCCAAGATGTACCGCAGCTTCCAGGTGATGTACACCGTGGGCTACACGCTGTCGCTGGCGGCCCTGCTCCTGGCCCTGGCCGTGCTGATGGGCTGCAGGTAGGAGCCCCGTCCACCAGGCCCGGGGCTCGAGGGCCAGGCAGGGCCGGCGCTGACCGCCCCTGGTCCCACAGCCAGCTGCATTGCACCCGCAACCACATCCACGCCAACCTGTTTGCCTCCTTCGTGCTCAAGGCCAGCGCGGTGCTGGCCACTGACCGGCTGCTGCAGACCCGCTACGGCCAGCAGCTGGGCGACGACCTCAGCGTGAGCGTCTGGCTCAGTGACGGGGTGAGCACCGGCGGGGGGCGGGGGACAGGGCCCGGGGGCCTGGGGGGCAGGGCGGGGGCCGGGGGCGGGGCAGGGCGGGGGCCGGGGGTAGGGGGGGCAAGGCCCGGAGGCGGGGCGGGGCCCGGGGCGGGGGGCCGGGCCGTCCCCACCGCTCACCTGTGGCCTGCCCAGGCTGTGGCCGGCTGCCGGGTAGCCGCGGTGTCCATGCAGTACAGCGTCGTGGCCAACTACTGCTGGCTGCTGGCGGAAGGGCTCTACCTGCACAGCCTGCTGAGCCTGCCCGCCCTCCCCGAGAGGAGCCACTTCTGCCTCTACCTGGCCATCGGCTGGGGTAAGGGCTGGGGGTGGGCTGGGGGTGGGCTGGGGTAAGGGCTGGGGTAAGGGCTGGTGTGTGCGGGCTGGGGTAAGGGCTGGGGGTGGGCTGGGGTAAGGGCTGGGGTAAGGGCTGGGGGTGGGCTGGGGGTGGGCTGGGGTAAGGGCTGGGGTAAGGGCTGGTGTGTGCGGGCTGGGGTAAGGGCTGGGGGTGGGCTGGGGGTGGGCTGGGGTAAGGGCTGGGGTAAGGGCTGGGGGTGGGCTGGGGTAAGGGCTGGGGTAAGGGCTGGGGGGTGGGCTGGGGGTGGGCTGGGGTAAGGGCTGGGGTAAGGGCTGGGGTAAGGGCTGGGGGTGGGCTGGGGTAAGGGCTGGTGCGTGCGGGCTGGGGGTGGGCTGGCTGGGCCTGGGGACCACAGCTGCTGCCCCCACAGGCGCCCCCCTGCTGTTTGTCATCCCCTGGGCGGTGGTCAAGTGCCTGTTCGAGAACGTCCAGTGAGTAGGGCAGGGCTGTCCTGGCCGCTGGACAGGGCAGAGGCCGGGGGAGGGCGGGCCTGGGGCGGGGGCTGGGGTGCTGAGCGGCCCCCCCGCAGGTGCTGGACCAGCAATGACAACATGGGCTTCTGGTGGATCCTCCGTGCCCCCGTCTTCCTGGCCATCCTGGTGAGCAGAGCAGGCCCGGTGGGCGGCCCCCGGGAGACGGCACCCGAGGGCCAGGTGCCTGTCCTGGCGGGGTGACCCTCCCCCGATGCGGCCCTCCCCCCGCAGATCAACTTCTTCATCTTCGTCCGCGTTGTCCACCTCCTCGTGGCCAAGCTGAGAGCCCACCAGATGCACCGCACCGACTACAAGTTCCGGTGGGTGTGGGTGGGGGCCGGGAGGGGCTGGGGCTCGGCGGGGCCTGCGTCCCAGGGTCCCAGGGTGGCTCAGCCTCTGCCCCCGCAGGCTGGCCAAGTCCACACTGACCCTCATCCCTCTGCTGGGCGTCCATGAAGTGGTCTTCGCCTTCGTGACGGACGAGCAGGCCCAGGGCGCCCTGCGTGCCACCAAGCTCTTCTTCGACCTCTTTCTCAGCTCCTTCCAGGTGCCCCGCCCCGCCCCCCCCTGCACACGCCCCCCCCCCCCCCGCACACCTGCAGGCCCGGGCGCTGTCCCTGACTCCGTGTCCCCGCAGGGCCTGCTGGTGGCTGTCCTCTACTGCTTCCTCAACAAGGAGGTAGGTGGGGGCCGGGGCCCCTCCCCGGGAACCTGCCCACTGCAGGCGGATCCCGGGTGTCTGGGGCACCTCGGGCAGGCCCACAGCAGGCCCTGGACGGCCCGCCCCTCTGTGCCGCAGGTGCAGTCGGAGCTGCTCCGGCGCTGGCGCCGCTGGCGCATCGGCAAAGCTCTGCGGGAGGAGCGGTCGGTCAGCGTCCACGTGCCCTCCGCCCCGCCCGAGAAGCTGCGGCCGGCGCAGGATGGGGGCAGCCCCGGGGCCGGCCGGGACCCCTCCTCAGAAGCCCTCTTGGCCGGTGACCTCCCTGGGCTGGCCAAGAGCCCCTTCTGAGTCCTCGCCAGGGCACCAGGAGAGGGCGTTGCTGGACGGGACTGACCGCCCAGCCCTGGCTGCCGGCCAGCAGTCCCCGCTGTCCTCGTCCGCCCCGGGGTGGCCTCGGAGCAGGGTCCTGGTGGCAGGGGCTGTGCCGGCCGTGCCCGCATCCTGGGTGCGGCCACAATAAAGGCCTGGGCTGCGAGCTGGCCCCAGTCCAGCAATGGTGCGCGGTGACCAGGAGGCAGCGGGCGGGCCTGTGCGGGAGGGCGCCCGCTTCACCGACAGGTGTGGCATCCTGAGGGTGGCCAGCAGGGCCCAGCCCCCTGAGCAGGTTGCAGCTGTCTCCCACCCTGCCTGCCAGGTCCCCACAGTGGCTGGAGAGGCAACGTAGGACCCCCACCTCCTGGAAGCCGCAGGAAGGCCCCGGCCTCTGCTCCGTCGCAGCACTGGCCACCAGGCAATTGTCAGGCCACGCAGCAGATGTCGCGGGGAGAAACGGGCCCCCAGCCGCGCTGCGGTGGCCCAGCCCTGCCCAGCCCTGCCCAGCTCCCGGCTCCGAGCAGGTGGCCCCGACCACCGCGGGCACAGGGAGCCTGAGTTGCCGCCTGGGGCCTGGTGTAGCTGATGGGGACTGTGCATTCCTGGGCTCGGCGGTGCCTGGGGTGTGTGTGGGGGGCTGGCCAGGTGGCGCAGCCTGGGCCTGGGGGAGGGGCGCCCACGTGGGCTGGCGCGGCTCAGGCAGAGCTGGGCTAATTGGAGCAAATGAGAGGGCAGGAGGCCTCTCAGGAACGGTAAACAGAACCCTCAGCCCGGGCCCTGCTGGGGGCCTCACCCTGCTGCCCCCACAGGCCCGGGCGGGGGGAGGGGGCTGCAGGCCCAGAGTCCAGCCGGGTGTCCCAGGCCCTCACCGTCCTCGGCATAGCGCCTCCTTCCTGCCAGCGGAGCCGGGGTCCGTGACGGCCTTGGGCTCACCACTTACCTGCAGTCACCCGTGGGCCCTCCCCGCCTACCGGCCCTTGGCCCCAAGGGAACCAGGTAGGCTGGTGGGATCCGGCAGAGCCGGGAGCCTGGCGGGACAGGACCTGCCCAGCCCACAGGAAGTGTGGCCAGGCCGCCCTGCAGGGGGAGGACAAACCCACTTCTCAGCCCAGGGGCCTCAGCCCTGCCCCTGCCCCCTCCTCTCCCACCTCTGCCTCAGCCCCTTCTCCCAAGGGAACCAGTGGGGGGTGTTCCTGTGGGCGTGTGTGCACATGTGTGGGAGCATGTGGCCAGGTGTGCCCGTGTGTGTGTGATGTCGGGGGACGTGTGACCAGGTGTGCCCGTGTGTGTGATGCCGGGGGACGTGTGACCAGGTGTGCCCGTGTGTGTGATGCCGGGGGACGTGTGACCAGGTGTGCCCGTGTGTGTGATGCCGGGGGACGTGTGACCAGGTGTGCCCGTGTGTGTGATGCCGGGGGACGTGTGACCAGGTGTGCCCGTGTGTGATGTCGGGGGACGTGTGACCAGGTGTGCCCGTGTGCGTGATGCCGGGTGACGTGTGACCAGGTGTGCCCGTGTGTGTGTGATGTCGGGGGACGTGTGACCAGGTGTGCCCGTGTGTGTGATGTCGGGGGACGTGTGACCAGGTGTGCCCGTGTGCGTGATGCCGGGGGACGTGTGACCAGGTGTGCCCGTGTGCGTGATGCCGGGGGACGTGTGACCAGGTGTGCCCGTGTGTGCGTGATGCCGGGGGACGTGTGACCAGGTGTGCCCGTGTGTGCGTGATGCCGGGGGACGTGTGACCAGGTGTGCCCGTGTGCGTGATGCCGGGGGACGTGTGACCAGGTGTGCCCGTGTGCGTGATGCCGGGGGACGTGTGACCAGGTGTGCCCGTGTGCGTGATGCCGGGGGACGTGTGACCAGGTGTGCCCGTGTGCGTGATGCCGGGGGACGTGTGACCAGGTGTGCCCGTGTGCGTGATGCCGGGGGACGTGTGACCAGGTGTGCCCGTGTGCGTGATGCCGGGGGACGTGTGACCAGGTGTGCCCGTGTGCGTGATGCCGGGGGACGTGTGACCAGGTGTGCCCGTGTGCGTGATGCCGGGGGACGTGTGACCAGGTGTGCCCGTGTGCGTGATGCCGGGGGACGTGTGACCAGGTGTGCCCGTGTGTGTGATGCTGGGGGACGTGTGACCAGGTGTGCCCGTGTGCGTGATGCCGGGGGACGTGTGACCAGGTGTGCCCGTGTGTGCGTGATGTCGGGGGACGTGTGACCAGGTGTGCCCGTGGAGGAAGGGAATGCACTCCCAGAGTGCCGTGGGGGCAGTGTGCAGGGCTGCCACAGGGCTGGTTTTTGTGTGTGGCACTTTGGATCTGGGTCACAGCAACCGAGGGTCACATCTCAGGTGGGGGTGAGGGTGGCTGGGGACGCCAAACTCAGGAGAGCCCTCAGGGACGAAAACGGGCCGGCGCTGTGGCTCAGTGGGTTAAGGTGCGGCCTGCGGCACTGGCATCCCACATGGGCACTGGTTACAGTCCCGGCTGCTCCGCTTCCCATCCAGGCCCTGCTAATGGCCTGGGAAAGCAGTGGAGGAGGGGCCAGGTGCTTGGGCCCCCAACCCACGTGGGAGACGCCAAGGACACTCTGGGCTCCTGGCTTCAGCCTGGCCCAGACGGAGCGAACCAGCGGATGAAGATCTCCGTCCCTCCTCTCTCTCTGTAACTCTGCCTTCCAAATAAGTAAAATAAACCCTTAACCAACAGACGGGGCAGGCAGCGAGCCTAGCCGTCAAGATGCCTCCGTCACCCCCTGGGCCCCGGAGCCCCCAACTCCAGCTCCCTGCCAGCGAAACCTCCAGAGGCAGTGGTGACAGCTCGGACAGCGGGGTTCCCGCCGTGCACCTGCGACACAGGGCGGCGCTCCCAGCCGCCAAGGTGGTGGGGAGGGGACCAGTGGATGGCAGCGCTCGGCCTCACAGCCAGGGAGCCCTCGGAGGAGCCGCTGCTTCCTCTTGGGGGGGGCACAAACCTCGCCCTCAGCTGTGAAGGTGAAGACAGGCCCACGGGGAGGTGGGGGCTCATGGGGAGGCAGGGGGGATTCACGGGGAGGGGGACCCGTGGGGAGACAGGGACTCATGGGGAGACGGAGGACTCACGGGGACACAGAGGGGTCACAGGGAGACGGGGCCCCACGGGAAGGGGGTGCTCACGGAGAGGTAGGAGGCCCACGGGAGGCAGGGCACGTGGACTGGGCCTGTGGACAGCCCAGCTGCCCAGTGCACCACCTCTCCCAGCAGCCCTCACTGAAGCGGGGGGCCCCAGCACCACAGCCCAGTCCCCCGATCCGGGGGCCCCTTCCTCTCACCCACGCTGCACGCCCCTCTGGGATGCAGATGCTGGGGTGGTGTCTGCACAGAAGTGGGCAGCGCCCCACTGGCTCTGGCCGAGGCTGACAGCAAGGGGAGCCGGAGCCATCAGAGCCGGCCCATTCCCACGGGGACCCCAGCCTTGCCCCTCCCGCTCAGCCACACCAGGGGGCGTGGTGGTGTTCAGGCCCCGCAGAGGGCCCAGGTTGCAGGCTAAGAATGGCAGGAGGCTTGGAGCCAGTCACGCCTGTCTCAACACAGCCAACTTCCCTCAGGTACCCCCAAAGGTCCCAGCACCCCTGAAAGGGCGGGACTTCAGGGCAAGCACCGCCCATCCTGTGCAGGGGAGACCCAGTGGGCTCCCGGCCAGCACCCCTCTTGCCAGCAGCCGCAGCACCAGGCGGGCGTGTTAATAACAATCTCGTCAAGTGCACCCACAGGTGCCGAGCGCAGCGGGCTCAGCACCGGGGCCGGCGGCGTCGCGGAGAAGCCCCCCACCAGGGTGGTCTCTGGGGAGCACGCTGCCGAGCCTGGCCAGCAGCACAGGCAAAGCGCTTGGGTGGGCACCGTGCGTCCCTGCCCCCCCACCGCCAGGTCCTTCCTGCTGCTCCTGCCCAGCCCCCCCGGAATGTTCCGGGAAAGGGTGCTCCGGGAATGAACTCCACCTGGGCTTCTGTTCAAGGCGCGGCAGCATGTAGGTCTGGGCGGCCCAGCTGCTTCCACATTTGAAGGTCAAGTGCGTCAGGTCTCCGCCCAGCAGCCAGACCCCTGTGCACACAGCGGGGGCGCCCACTGCCTCCACACCTCCTTGGGCAGCCCCAGCCTCTCCGTCTCCCAGAGGCCCACGCCGGGACCAGGCTTTGCAGCCCCGCTGGGCGTTGACAGACCACCAGGGGGCCGACCCTGTGCCACCTGCTTTTATTCAAGGGTCCTCAACCTCCAGGGCCACAGATGTCCGACTTCCGGGGGCACAGGGGGAAGGGGCCGGGTGACCCAGCACGTGCCAGAGAGCCGGGACAGCGGCAGCACCGCCTCGGTCAGCCTCGGCCCCCTGCCCAGGGGGGCGACTGTGCCCAGACACTGGGGGCCAGGCCTCGTTGCTGGGGAATCCAGCAGTGTCCCAGGTGCCGGGCCAGGGTCATCCTGGAGCCGAGGCAAGGAGGGGGCTGGGCGGCGTCCAGGCCAGAGGGGGGCTGGGGTCCGGGGGCGGCCCTCGTTCTCCTTCCTGGCCACCTCCAGGACAAGTCCCACCTGGGGAACAAAGGCCCTCTCCCCTCTCCAGATCCTGTGGTGGCCAGGGCCAGGGAGCTGGGGCGACAGCAGGTGATGGGAAGAGGGGCTGGGGCGGGGGAGGCAGGGCTGGCGGGGCCTGACCCCCACAGCGACAGGGCAGCCTGCAACCCCCCCAGAGGGAGAGAGGGGCTCGGGGCTGGGGCGGGCTTGGCGGTCAACCCCAGGGCCCCCAGTGGCAGGGCGACGGCAGGCACACCCCGTGCCCCGGCCTTAGGACTTCTTGGTGTCCGGCGTGCTGCGGCGCTTCAGGTCACTCAGGTCGATGGGCTTGAAGCCTGCCGGGGACGGAGCGGTCAGTGGCAGGCACAGCCCCCGGGGCGCCCTCCCGGGATGCGGGCAGCAGCGGAGCGGCGGGCTGCCCCCGCGGCCGGCGCCACTCACCCTTCAGGCTGGGGTTGGGGACCTTCTCCACGTACTCCTCCACCAGGCCCCGCTCGCTGCCTGCCAGCCGGCTCCGCAGGTCTCTCTCCACGCCCTGCCAGGCTGCAGCCGAGCGAGCACCGTCAGGGCGGCCGTGGCCGCCCGGATCCCGCCGCCTCCCCGCCCCCGCCCAGCACGGGGCTCCCAGGCGGGTGGGGGCAGCGCACCCACCCTCGTAGATGAAGCGCACATTCTCCTCGTGGGCGGGGGTGAAGATCTCGCTGCTGTTGGAGGGCGAGCGGGGGCTGCTGTTCCTCCTGCCGTTGTACACGACTCTGGAGACAGGGGAACTGGGGGGCCCCGGCGCGTGAGGGCCGGGCCGGGCGCCGGGCAGGGCGGGGGCCACCCTGCCCCGGCTGCCCACGACCCACCTGCTCATCGCGGGGCGTCTGGTCCTGGCCTTCCGCTGCCAGATCCCTCGGCCTCTGAAACAGGAGCCCCAGAGCCGGGAATGGGGCGGGCACGGCCCTGGGCAGCAGTGGGGAGGGCACGGGCACACCTGCCTCCTCCCGCGGAGCTGCGACCAGGCCGTGTGGCCCCAGGGCACCCTGCCAGCTGCCCCTGAGGTTCAGGGCCCCCTCCGAGGTCCCGGTGGACCTGGCTCAGCCCAGGCACACCGCGCCTGCGGCCTCCTGAGGGTGAGGGCCCCTGCGGCGGGGCCCGAGCCCGGAGTGTCCTGAAAGTGGACTCAGACCAGGGTGCTGGGGGCTCCTGGGGGTCTCCTGGGGGGGGGGCTCTGGGCCCCGGCATCTTTGCCGCCTCGTGAGGTCAGCAGCTTTGGGCTCACGCTGGCCACCTGGTGCCCCATTGCAGCTGAAGGAGGGGGCTCCCACCACGGCCCACTCAGCTGTCACACACACACACAGGCAGGAAGGGGCGGCGCCCGTGGCAGCACCCGGCTGGCTCACCAGGTGAACTCTGCTTCCCGCCCGCTGCCCGGGGGTGCACAGCGGATGGAGGTGACCAGGAGGGCAGTGCTCGGGGCGGGCCTGGCCGGCGCCCACCTCCTGGGCCTCCCGCCCGCCCTGCCTGCCTGCCTCTCCCTCCACCCAGCCCCAGCTCCTCTGGCTGCCTGGCTCCCAGCCACGTCCTGCCCTCAGTGTCCCCCAGGCCAGGGTCCCTACAGAGGCCGGCACGGAGGGTGTGGGGCCTGAGGCGTGGCTGGGGAGAAGGGAACCCTGGGTGGGCAGGACGCTGGCCCGCCGCTCTGCAGCCTGGGTGGCGGTGAGTGGGGGCACAGAGCGTGTCCGGCCAGTGACCGCCCCGGGCCACCGCCCACACCGGCCAGATGCGGGGAGCTCGGCGCCTGAGGTTCTGAACCGGGCGCGTTCTCTCCCTTGGACCGGGTGCAGCGCGAGATGAGGCGCCTCGGGCAGCGGCCCCTCCCCTGCTTCACACCCTCCCGGGGACCCTGGCCGCCCGCCCTTCCTGCCCTCCGGCCACCAAGCCCCCGGCCCACCCGTAGGTTTTGGTTTCTGAGAGGCAGACAGCGAGAGCGCCCACCTGCTGGTCACTCCCTGCGCACCCATGGCGGCCAGGCCGAGGCCAGGCGTCCCCGGAGCCAGCAGTGCGGCCTCCAAGGGTGCATGCGAGTGGGAGCCGGAATCGGGGCCTGGGCCCAGGGACGTCTCGCCTCTGGGCCTGCGGCCTCGCCCCCACCTCGGTCCCAGCACAGAGCCCTGGGGTCCACGGCTGCTGTTGTCCACCACCGGCGCACAGGCCACAGCTCCCGGTGGCCGGCGGTCAGCGCCCCTGCCCCGCCTCCTCCTGTGAATCCCTAGGGTGCGGCACCCCCATCCAAGGAGAAGAAGCCCCTGGGGACACAGGAGGCCCGACCTCACCGGAGTCTGGGGGCTCCTCCCCGCACAGCCAGACGGGGGGGGGGGGAGCGAGGAAGGCTCCGCCCGCGGGGCCCAGGAAGACCCCTCCCCCGCTGCGGGCGAGGCAGCTGGCACCCGGGGGCGGACCCCGCGCCCCTGCCCCTCCCAGCAGTCGGGCACTGCCGCGGCCGGGCCGGGCCAGGACCGGGCAGAAGGCGCCTGCGGAGGCCCTGCCCCTGCACACAGCCCCGGCCGCGCCCGGCCCTCCGGCGCCTGTGCGGCTCCTGCTTAGACTCCACTTCCCCTGCGTGCTCTGGCCCCTCCTCGGCCAGCAAGACCCTGGACGCGAGCTGCTGACCCGGGTGCCCCAGGACGCTGCTGTCCTGGAGGCCAAACAGCAGGGGCCGCACGCGGGCGGCTACTCCAGGTCCGGCCCGGTCCCCGCCTGCGCTGCCCAAACCCCCCGACTCATGGCCGGGGGTCCGGGAGCAAGGCAGACGGGGCCGCCTCTGACGGGCAGCCACGCCGGGCGGCTTCCGGGCCGGGCCGGGGCCCCGCAGCGCCGCCATCCACGCCGCGGTCGCGTGGGGGCAGGCGGGGCCTCGGCGCGGAGGGGGTCGCGAGGGCACGGCCAGGTCAGCCCGCACCCCTCCGGCCGCCCCCGGGCCGGGCGCCACGTCCGCGCCTGCACGCCGGGGGCCCCTCGCGGCCCGCACGGCGCGACCCGGCCCGGCCTCCCGGTCACTCCCCCTCGCGGCGGCCGCGCCCGGCCCCGGCGGCGACCCCAGGGCGGGGCCGGGCGCGGGGCGGGGCCGGACGCGGGGCCCACTCGCCCGCCCCGCCCCGCCGCCCGGCGCCGCGCCCGCCTCACCTCGCCCGGACTCGGCCGCCGCCGCCTCTTCCAGCTGGGGGGCCCCGCCGGAAGTGACGCCACGGCCGGCGGCGCATGCGCGGCGCGGGGCCACGTGACCGCGCGCGGCGGGGACGGCGACCCCCCGCGGGCCGGCCCCCAGTCACGAGGCCAGGCTGCGGGCTCGGGAGTCGCGTTTATTGAAAAAGTACAAAGTGTCACCATAAAAAATCCACCTGGAGGCGGGGGCGGGCTCAGTCCATCTTGGTCTCTCGGAAGAGCTCCACCAGGTCCTTGAAGTCCGGGTCGATGAGGTCGGAGGGCAGGTCGCCGTCGTCGTTGGCGGCGTCGCGGTCGGCCCCCAGGGAGATGAGGTACCTGGGGGCAGAGGGCGCCGTGTGCACGCGGACACGCGCACGCGGACACTGCCCGCTCGCCCCCGGCGTCGCCCTCTGGCGCTGCTCCGCCGAAACCCGACCCGTCGGGAGCCGCGGACACCCCGAAGGCCGCGGGGCCCCTGCGCTCCCCGCGGCCGCCCCTCACCTGGCGATCTCGGGGTACCCGTCGCTGCAGGCCATGTGCAGCGGCGTCCAGCCCGCCTCGTCGCGCTGGTGGATGTCCGCGCCGTACTTGACCAGCAGCTTCACGCACTCCAGGTTCCCGCAGAGCACGGCCTCGTGCAGCGCGGCCAGGCCTGGGCAGGGCGAGGGCCGGCGGTCAGGGCCAGGGCCAGGGCCAGGGCCGAGGCCGCGGGCTCCCCTCCCTCCGCGGCCGGCAGGTGCGCGCTCACCGGACGGGTGGATGGTGTCCAGCGAGACCTTGCGGGCGCGGAGGAAGCGCCCCACCTGCTCCAGGTCGCCCTGGCGGATGTGGTCCAAGAAGAGGACATCGTTGGGGAAGCGCACGCTGCGGTCGGCCAGCAGCCGGCGGCGCCTCTGCCGGGGGCTGTAGCGGGCGTAGCGCGCCGTCCTGCTGGGCATGCCGGGGGCGGGGGGCAGTGGGTGCGCGCCGGAGCAGCGAGCCGCCTCTTTCCTCGGGCACCCCGCTTCCGGCTTATATAGGGCGGCGGGCGCTATATAAAGCCGCGCGGTCACGCTGCCGGTCGCGAGGGCCTGAAACCGAGCTGCCCCCGTCCCTGGCTCGGGATCATGTTAGCGGCTCGTCTTTCGGCCCACCTGTCGTGTGTCCTGCCAAAGGGGTCAGATCCTTCCTGGCCACCGCTCCCTGCCCCACAGCTGGACGTAGAAGGTGCTGGACAGAGGGCAGGAGGAGGCCGAGGACGGCCGAGGTCAAGGCCGTGGTGCGGCGAGGGCCGGTGTGGGAGGTGGCTCACCTGCCCGAGGCCAGCTGCCCATGGAACCGACTTGCGCTCACGGGGAGGGGCACCCGCGTGTGGGGGGCGCCCCTCTGCCCCGGCCTCCCCGGGCACCGCAACCTGCAGGATCCTGGGAGTCCTCCCGAGTGGGCTGCCTTCACTTCCGGCTCAGCCACCGCCGGGCTGCGGGCGGGAGCTCAGACCCAGGCCTGAGGGGGCAGGGCTGGCCCCTGAGCAGGTGGGTGTCCTGCCAAGCCTGCCCAGGGGCTGCTGGGAGCGCCCCCGGTCTCTGCCTGCATCCCCTTTCCATGAAGGGTCCTGCCCACTGCAGCAGGACCTCAGCTGGCCCCGTCCTGAGCCGGGCTGGGAAGGCAGGCGACGGGGGTCGGCGGCCTCGCTGTGGCGTGGGGGTGGGCCCCGGCAGGCTGGTCTCAGCCGGCAGAATCCACAAGCCTGGCGACACCGGCAAGAAACAGCGCTGACCCAGGGCCCTGCCTGCCGGTGTTGTCGCCTGCCTCAGCACCCAGGGCCTCCCCTGCTCCCGCCCTGCCCTGCAGCGCCATTCCTGCCGCCAGGCGCCCGCTGTAGCCGCCCTGGGCCTGTGCCAGGCCCCGCTGGTGTCCACATTTCCAGGGACTGGGAGGGAGGGGCCGGGCTCCGGGGAGTCGGCTTGTTTACGGCTCACGCTGCCCCTCCCACCGAGGATCCGGAAGAAGCTGGCCTGTCCCTCAGGTGCGGCCCAAGGCGAGCTGAGCGGGCTCAGGTTTCTGTGTGGGTCAGGGAAGGCCCCTGAGCCCTCCGGGTCCGAGGTCGCTGTGACGGGGTCTGGGTTCCAAGCCGGGCCGTCGTGGGAAGCTGGCCAGAAGACCAACCCGCGGCAGGTGGTGGGGCTGGTGCTGCCTGCACACAGCTTGGGGAACACCCTGTGGGTCCAGGGCTGGGCCAGGCCATGGTCCAGAGCCAGGACCTCCCTCTGGGTCTCCCACGTGGGCAGCAGAAACCCACGTACTGGAGCCATCATGCGCGGACCCCCAGGCGCGTTGGCAGGGAGCTGGGCCGGAAGCTGAGCGGCTGGGGCCCCACCAGGCACTCCCCCAGGGACGTGGGCATCCACTGGGCTCGGCCCGCCCTGGGACCCTGTGTGTGTAGCTCTGTCCCCGATTCTCCCAGGTGGCCTGCCTTGCTCAGCTCGACTCCAAGTTTCAATTCCTGGAGGGGGGACTGGTCACGGCCCCTGGTGCAGACGCGCGCCACCCAGCTTCCCGAAGCCGGCACAAACAGCGAGGGCGAGAGCTGGCACACGCTGCGGGAGGCCCGAGGACCCAGCATGGCACGCGGGCCGGCAGCTGCTTGGTAAGGTTCTAGGCCAGTGGCTCCATGCCCACTGCACAGAGAGGACAGGAGAGGGCGAGCCTGGGAAGCTGCCGCCCACAGCCCAGCCAGGAGGCCTGGCCGAATGCTTGGCCGCTGTGTCTGCAAGGGGCAAGGTGCTGGTGACTCACCGCCCTCCCCCGAGCGCGTGACGGCAGCTGTGCCTGGTCCCAGCCTGCCGTCCGGAGGGCCAGGTCCCCGCGCAGCTGGTCAGCAGGGTCATCCGCACTTCCACCCCTTGTAGCTCCTTTTAGCTGTGTCTGGACGGGTCCTGTTCTCCGGCCGGCCGGTGTCCTGGGCAGGCCCTGGTGCCCACCCCAGCCGGGACGGTAGGGGAGGACCTTCCCTCTGTGAGGGCCATTTGGAGGTAACGTTCCTGGGCCACACAGGCTTGTCCGTGTGGCAGGGACCTGCTATGGATGGACTGGGTCCTGCCTGCGGTCACCATGGCAGGGCCAGACCCAGGGATCCCACCTTGTCCAAGGTCACATCACGGGGCTGCAAACACCCTCCCACCTCTGGGCAGCTGCGGGGAAGCTGGCCGGCGGTGTGGCCTGCAGGGCCCTCGTGGGCGGCAGGAGCAGCCCGGGCTATGTGAGAGCAGTCGTGGAGAACCCCACCCCACCCCACCCCTGCCACGCGTGCTGAGCGGAGGCCCCGGGACAAGGGCAGCAGCTCCGGCGGCCTGTGAGCACCACTGCCCACCGGGAGCCCTCTCCAGCCTCAGAGCCTGACCCTGGCCTCCACGCCCACCCTCTGGGGGACACGCGGTCCCCAGAGCTCCCAGGAGGCAGTGCGCCCCAAGGGGACAGCCACCTTCTTGACGTCACCTCAGGCTGCTCTGGTCTGGCGACACAGCACAGCAGCCCGCCCCCCCCCCCCAGTGCCGTGGCGAGAGCGTGGTCCGGCAGTGGCGCACCACAGTGTGGGTGGCTCCCGGAGGTCCCCCAGGCCTCCACTGTGGCTGGAAAGAGAGCCGCGCCTGGGAGGAGTGCTCGTCCTCACCTCCCCCTGCTCTGCCGGCCCCTTCAGCCCCACCCCATGGGCTGGGGGGACACTGGTGCAGCAGGTTAAACCTCTGCCTGTGACTCCGGCATCCCACATGGACGCCGGTTCAAGTCCTGGCTGCTCCACTTCCGATCCAGCTCTGCCGTGGCCTGGGAAAGCTGTAGAAGGTGGCCCAAGTCCTTGGGCCCCTGCACCCGTGTGGGAGACCCGGAAGAAGCCCCTGGCTCCTGGCCTCACCCTGGCGCAGCTCTGGCCGTTGGGGCCGTCTGGGGAGTGAGCCAGTGGATGGGGGACTCTGTCTTCCCCTCTTTCTGCCTAACTCTGCAACTGTAAAACTCAAAGACGACAGAGGCGGCCCCGAGTAGTAAAATTTCAACTTTATTTGGCCAATGTGTTGGATTCCAAGATTGTGGTGCAGATGCCCGGAGAACCGTCGGCTTCTGGCTGGGCGCTGGCATCCTTGGCTGGGTCCCAGCCTGGGAATCGGGGGAATTGGGGTCCTGCTTCCGCCTTGCATAGGCCACATGGGAGAGTCCAGCGGCCAGAGCAATGCGCCGGCGACGGGAGCCCTGGCTGGAGGAGGGAGGGGGCTGCCCAGGCCTGTCCTGGGCCCCGCAGCTGGCAGCCACAGTCCCCTCCTCCTCCGACAGTCTCCGTCTAACCAAAAAAATGGCAAGGGCCGTTCCGGTCCTGGCTCCGCCGGCCCAGGTGGCAGGGACTGTGTCCAGCTGGCTCCACCCGCCCCGCACGGGGCCAGGCGTCTCCAGGGAGGCCCAGCTGCGGCGCGACAATGCCCTGACGTCCTAAAACGTCTCCAGATCCCACGGGTGGAGTATTCGCCGTGACCCCGCGACCTCTCCAGTGTGAGATCCGGGACATCTGTGTGGCCTCCGGACGACACACGTGTACAAAAAAGTACATCACGGTTAAAAAACTGCCCGCCAAGACGGGCTGGCCTGGAGATAAATTCCTTTCCAGAAACTGAAAAGCACAGGAGGCGGCGGCTCTGGCGCGCGGGCGTCAGGTGCGCGGCTGCCCGGAGGGCGCCCCGGTCGCGGTGCTGCCCGTGCAGGCTCCGGGGCGTCGTGGTCAGGCCTGCCCGGCGGCTCGCGGCCTGCGGCCTCACAGCTCGTCTCTCACGGCTTTCTGGTCGTCGTCTTCTTCCAGGTCCGGCTCCTCGGCCTCTTCTAGGTCCTCCAGACCCTGGGGTGAGCGAGACGGAGGTGGACTCCCGGCCGGCCACAGCCCAGGAGCCCAGCCTGGCCGTGGCAGGGGCGAGGCGTCCCGGGCTCGGCACCAGAGACCCGCGGGACACGTGGCGACACAAGCTCCTGCCGCCATGCCCGCCCACCCCCGGGGGGCGCCACAGCTCCCTCCCTGAATGCACGTCCACTTCCCCTCTGGGTGGCCCCCACGGACCACTTCCTCCCCCGCACAACCACCACGGCCCGGAGGGAGCTCCAGGCACCGCCGGGCAGGTCGGCGGACAGGAGGCGCGTCGGGAAGACCCTGAGCAACACCCCGCCACAGCCCCGGGGACTCGGGGCCGCCGAGGCCCGCGCCGGCCTGCGGTCACTCACGTCCTCGTCTCCCGCTCCGTCCTGACCGCCGCTTTCCAGGAACTTCTTAAAGCCGTCCAGCGTCCGCTCTCCGTTGTAATCGATGACCTGCGGGAGGAGGGAGCGGCGCGTGGAGCCGGCTGCTGGGGGAGGAGCCGGCTGCTGGGGGAGGAGCCCGCGCCCGCCCGCCCGCCCGCCCGCGGGGGCCGCACCGTCCTGCCGGGGCCGGCCGGGAAGAACTTGAGCGTGGGGAAGCTGTGCACTTTCACCGCCTCCACCTCGTTGGCCGTGGAGTCCATCTTGGCGATGACGATGTCCTGGTGCTCCTTGTACGTCTCGCCCAGCTTGTCCCAGATGGGAGCCAGCTGCTTGCAGTGGCCGCACCAGGGCGCGTCTGCGAGGGAAGCGCTCTGAGGGCTGGTGTGGGCGGGGCCCGGGGGCGGGGCCAGGGGCGGGGCCGACTGGGAGGGAAGCGCTCTGAGGGCCGGTGGGGGCGGGGCCGGGGGCGGGGCCGGACTCACAGAACTCCACGAAGACGTTCTTCTTCTCGTCAAAGGCCACCTCCTCGAAGTTCTTCCCCACCAGCACCTTGACCGGCTGCCGGTCCCAGTCCTCGGGGAGCTCCTGGCTCATCAGGTGCGGCTGGGCAGAGAGCGCACGGTCAGGGCCAGCCGGCCAGCGCGGGCCGAGGCCAGCCGGGGGCCGCCGAGCCCGCCCACACCTTGATCTTGCCCTCCAGGAAGCGCTGGCAGAACTCGGTGATGCCCTCGGCCGTGAGCTCGTCCGACTCGGGCTTGTACTTGGTCATCTCCTCCTCCAGCGTGATGAGCCGCACGGCCGGGCACTCCTCCTTCTTCAGCCCGAAGAACTCGAGGATGCGCTGGTTGTCGGCGTGGTCGCTGTCGATGAAGATGAACAGGATCTGGGGAGCAGAGGAGGCGCCAGACCATGCGGCGGGGCGGGGCGGGGCGGGACGGCTCCCCCCCCCCCGCGGGGCGCCGCCCACCTTGCCCTTGAAGCCCTCGGCCGCCTGCTTGAAGCCGCTCAGCTTGCCGTCGTGGTCGGCCGCGCTCCTGGGCAGGAACAGCAGGATGTGTGTCTTGATCTCACCTCCGAAGATTTTCGGGGCCGTCTGTCACACACACACGCAGGCCGGGGCTGAGCCGGAGCGCGGCGGGGCCTCCCGCACCCCGCCCGCCGCGGCGAGCCCCGCACCTGCTCGGTGAACTCGATGACCAGCGGCAGCTGGTTGTGCTTGATGAAGTCCAGCAGCTTCTCCTTGGTGACCTCCCCCTCGAAGTTGTTCCGTCCCTCGTCAAACTGGACGAGACAGGGACAGCACAGTGCCTGGGTCCAGTCCTGCCTGTGCCCCTCAGGGCCAGCAGGTGGCGCCACTGCCACCCTCGCCGGAGCCCCGCCAGTCTGGCCTGGCTCTGGCCCTGGGCGCAGGGCGTTCGCAGAGGGGGCGGGAGGACAGATCTCACCATCCCTCCTGTCTCTCATACACCTCAGGAGACTAACGCAAGGAGTCAGGGCTGTGACCTTGGCTGCCCCGCTGTGGCCCCCGAGGGACCCAGGGGGAGACCGGCCAGACGAGGCCCACTGGACGCAGCCACCATTGGGGCTGTCAGTGCCCTTCCTCCCACAGGCTCTGAGTGGCCGTGCCGCTCCGCCAAAGCCTTTTCCCAACCGCGCCCGCGCACCTGCCGGATGCGGGATGGGGACAGGCGAGGTGGGGAGGGGGGACAGGCGAGGTGGGGAGGGGGGACAGGCGAGGTGGGGAGGGGGGACAGGCGAGGTGGGGAGGGGGGACAGGCGAGGTGGGGAGGGGACCCAGCCGTCCTAGCAGCGTTACAGCTGTCTGCAAGAACAGGTCCACACGCGAGCTCCCAGGTCCCGCCGACCCTCTCCTGACTGCCCACTGCCCGCCATGCCTGCCGTGGACAGCGGAGCCCCTGCGGGCCCGCCGGCCTCATGGCCTGGTCCAGAGAGGGAGCTGCCAGCCCTGGCGCCCGCTCTCAGGGACGCGCCCATGCCCTGCCCCAGGCCCGCCACGGCCGCTCCTTCCGATGGCCCTGCCATGTGCCGAGGTGAGAAGCAGCTCCGGCCGCAGGAGGCTTAGGCCTTGGACAGACACCACTGCACCTCTGGCCTCACAGGCCAGTCCTGGAGGCCATCGGGAAGACACCGTGGGCGGCCCGAGACCCCGGCTGCTGGAGATGCCCGGGCCCCAGGGAGACCATGGAAGCCACCGCAGAAAACATGACGGTCAGCCAGGCCCCCTTGACCTGTGACCCCAGCCAGGACTCGGCTGGCTCCAGGGCTCCGGTCCCCACTGGCTTTGCTCACACAGCTCTCTGGGCAGACAGGAAGTGGCCCGAGGGCCCCAGGAGGAGGAACAAGCAACGGCCGAGACCCAAGGCCCGGACGCCTGTCACATCCTCCAGCTGTTTACCGAGCCCGCCACGGCGGCCGCCCACAGACCACGGCTCCGCCAGGCTTTGCCCAGGACGCCCGCGGCGACGTTTGACCTCCACAGATGCCTGAGCCGCCCTGCGTGGGGGGGGGGGGCTGCTCGCTAACTGGCACCGGACCAGGGTCAGCTGTGCCAGCCCAGGTGGACGCCACCGCGCGGGCACCAGCCTGAGCCGCGGCTCTGCTGTGCAGCCGGGAACAGAGCGGCCTCCCGACGCGCGCACCAAAGCCACACAGCCACTGCGCAGCCGCGCTCCAGCCCGCCAGTGACGGGGACTGAGCGTGTGGCCGAGCAGACCCTACGGGATCTGTCACTCTCAAGGGGTGTCAGAGAAACCCCCTAGAGGGCCAGGCCACGGCAAGTGGGTAAAGCCAAGGCTTCTAGTGCCTGCATCCCATATGGGCGCCGGTTCGTGGAAGACAGCCCAAGTCCTTGGGCCCCTGCACCCACTGGGAGACCAGGAGGCAGCGCCTGGCTCCCGGCTTGGGGCTGGGTCAGCCCCGGCCATTGCAGCCATTTGGGGAGTGAACCAGCAGATGGAAGACTTCTCTGTGCACCTCCTCTTTCTGTAACTCTGCCTTACGGATAAATAAAATAAATCTTTAAAAAATAAAATAAAGAATTTTCCTGGGGCTGCCGCTGAGGCACAGCGGGTTAACACCCTGGCCTGAGGCGCTGGCATCCCATGTGGGCGCCGGTTCGAATCCCGGCTGCTCCACTTCCGATCCAGCTCTCTGCTGTGGCCTGGGAAAGCAGAGGAAGATGCCCAAGTCCTTGGGCTCCTGCACCCGCGTGGGAGACCCGGAGAAAGCTCCTGGCTCCCGGCTTCGGATCGGCACAGCTCTGGCCGTTGCGGCCGTCTGGGGAGTGAACCAGCGGGTGGAAGACCTCCCTCTCTCTCTCCTCTCTGTGTAACTCTAGCTTTCAAATACATAGATAATCTTAAAAAAAAAAAAAAAAAAAAAAAAGAAGGCTCTCCCCTGTAACCTGTGGGCCAGGACGTGATCCAGGCACCTGCTCCTCGAGGCTCCGCCCACCTCCCCACCTCTGGGAGGACAGCTGAGTCAGCGCTGAGACCAGGGCAGGGGAAGGAAGCCGGCCGGCTCCGCCCTCCTCCAGGAAGGGATGAAGCTGCTCACCCCCAGATCTCCCAGCACCGCCCGCGGGGCCCTGGGGCCCGGGACACAGGCACGCAGGCCAAGCTCAGGTGAGCAAGTCCGCCGGCACCGCCTGGCAACAAGACAGGGCCTGGTGCACGCCCCCCCCCGCCATGGCTTCACACTCACAGCACAGACCCACCTCCAGGGACTCGTACGCGGCCCTGCCCCCCACCTGGCCACGGGACGGCCCCAGGTCCCGGCCCTGTCCCCCCCACCTGGCCACGGGACGGCCCCAGGTCCCCGGCTGGCTGCAGTCAGCCCCGGATCCTGGCGATGGGGAGGGGCTCAGACAGACACGGCGCCTCCCCCTTGCCAGCGCTCCTGGGACAGGTCAGAGTGCGGGGCGGCACGAGGGCGGGGCGCTCACCTTCTTGAAGAGCACCACGCCGTCCTGGTGCACCTGGTACCTGGAGAACACGTCGCTGCTCGCCGTGAGCCCGAACGGGATGTCGTCGGTGGCCTCCGCGGCCAGCAGGAACTGCTTGGCCGCGTCCGACTCCACGTCCTGCAGGGGCGGCCACGCGTCAGGGGCCCCGCCGGAGCCGGCAGCTCCCGGGCCACGGGGACCCCTTCTCCAACCCCGACAAGAATTCGGGTCCCCACCTTGAAGAAGCCGATGACGGCCACCTCGCTGGACTCCACCAGCGACTCCGCGGCCGCGCTGTCGGCCAGGGTGGTGGCAGCCGGGCCCGTGCGCTTCTTCAGCCAGTTCACAATGTCGTCGGCCTCCCTGCCAGCTACACCCAGACACACAGGGGAGCGCCCAGCCCGGGGCAGTTAGCTCTGCTCACGGGACCACAGGCCCCCGCCTCCTCCAACCCCAGGTCTCCTGCGCACAGGGGAAGCAGCCCAGCCCTCCGTCTGCCCGAGGGCCCCGCGCAGGACAGCAGGCTCCGGGGTCAGGAGCGGCCGCCGCGGCCAAGGCACTCCCCGTTCCAAAGGTGAACGCGATAACGGGCAGGCTGGTGCCCAAGGGCCAGGCCTGCCCGCGGCCGACCACCAGGTCAGCTGGGTCCTGACCACCACCCAGGGCCGCTGGCAGGGCTTCGCTTGCGCAGGACGCGGCCCTGGGCCCGCACACCTGTGTACTCCTTGGGGGACGTGGTGTCCCCGTTCTTGAAGAACTTGATCGTGGGGTAGCCGCGGACGCCGTACTGCTGGGCCAGGTCCGACTCCTCGGTGGCGTCCACCTTGGCCAGCCGGATGTCGGAGCCCTCTGCCTTCAGCTTCCCGGCCGCCTTGGCGTACTCAGGCGCCAGAGCTTTGCAGTGGCCGCACCAAGGGGCATCTGGAAGAGAAGCCGGCGCTGGGTCCCAGCCCCGCCTCCCCCCTCTCCTCCCCTAACGGCCTTATCGCCTCCCGAGATAACCCCTTCCCGAGTGCACGACCCGGCCGCGGTGACAGGCCAACCCCTGCCCTTCTCTGCTGCTCCGATCGCCGGGGGAACAGCAGCCCTTGCCCCGCGCAGGCTCCCCCAGGACGCGCAAGCGGCTGGGGCAAGGGCGCTCCGGAGCCTCCCTGTAGACTGCAGCAGAGACGCGCGCCCTGGGCGAGAAGCCGCCGAGCCGGTGACACCGGCGCACCTGCGCGCGGCTCGGCCCACCTGTCAGCCAGGGCCGGGGGTGCCGCGCCCCCGACCGGCACGAGCCGGGTGTCCGCCAGGAAGCCGCGGCAGGTGGAAGGCGGGGCAGGGGCAGGGCCAGGGCTCGGCGCAGGTGACCAAGCCGGCCGGCGCTGGCCGCGGCGCACACAGGCCCGGCCTGTTTTTCCTCCCCTGACTGGGGGCCCCCGCCATGTGCACGTCGGACACAAAGGCACCTCCCCGGCCCCGGCCGCGCGGTCACCGCCGGGAGGCCGGGCTGCTCGCGGGGGCGCGCCCGCGGACGTCCAGCCCGGGACGGCCGTGCGAGGGGCCCGCGGCGCGCAGGGAGGGGAGCGCTCGCCAGGCCGCGGCCCGGCCGGCACTCACAGAACTCCACCAGCAGGTGCTTGTGGGCCGCCAGCGCCTCGGCGAAGTTGCTGCTCTTCAGCACCAAGACGTTGTCTTCCTCCTCGGGCGCGTCGGCGCCCACCCGGGCCGTCACGGCCAGGGCGAGGCACAGCACGGCGCGGCGCAGCATCTCGGGCGGCGGGCGGGGCGCTTCGGTTGGCGCCGCCGGGACAGCCGAGGCGACGAGAGCGCGCGACGGCCCCGGCCTCGCCTTTATAAATCCGGGCCGCGGGCGCGCCCGCCCCCGCCCGCGCGCGCCCGCCCGCGCGCGCCCGCCCCGCCCAGGCCGGCCTCCGATTGGCGCGCAGGCCCCGGGGCCCGCCCTCGCCGAGCTTGGATTGGACGGCCGCACCAGGTCTGGCCCCGGACTCGGAAACGCTGCGGAGGCCGACCTCGCCCCCGCCCGCGATTGGCCGAGGGGCTCGCGCTCGCCCTGTTCCCCAGCCCCTCATTGGTTCCCGGAGGAGAACTTTCTCTCCCTCGACTTCTGACTGGTGGCCGTCGCGCACACCTTTCGCGGGCCTGGAATGGCTGCTGCTTTCGGCAGCCCGGGCTCGGCGGCTCCTGATTGGCCGAGAGGTGCGCGCACCCTGCGCGTTTCTTCGTCGAACGTGGCAGTGAGGCGGGGCCCCTGGCCGGGGGGCGGAGCCGCGCCTGCGCTCCCGAAACCCCTCGTGTTGCATTCTGACTGGACCGCGTACCCCTGACTGGCACCGCCCTCGGGGCCGCAGGCCGGAAGCTGGGTGACGCCATTTCCGGCGCGCGTGCCGCCCGTGCGGCGCCTGCCTGGGAGTCGCGGGTCGCGCGGCGGCGGGTCCGTGCGGGGTGCGGGACGCGGTGCTGGCGAGGAGCGCGCGGCCGAGCTTCTCGCACGTCGAGCCTCGGGGAGGCCCGCGCTCGTCTGTCCGACGGCGGGGCGCGCCCGCCCCTTGCGCGCGGTCTTTCTTTGTACCGCAGCTCCCAGGACGCGGGCGGGGGTCCCCCGGGGACCCTCCCCGGCCCGCGGGGGCTGCCTCAGTTCGCGGTGCAGACTCCTGAGAGTTTGTTGACACATTGTGTCTTGTTTGTTAAAGACTTATTGGGAAGAGAGAGGGAGACAGACTTTGCAGCTGCTGGCCCACTCCCCCGTGGCCAGGCCTGGTGCCCCCGTGGTGCGGGGCCTGGGCACCCTCTGCTGCCTCCCCCGGCGGCGGAGCAGGTGTGCCCGCCGGGTACTGGAGAGCGAGTTCTCGTCTCCCCTACAAAACTCAACCAGAACTCCACCGGCCAGTCCCGGCCGGCTTGCACCTGCTGGAGACCTGCCCCCGCCTCGCGGGGCAGTGGGCCGCGGGCCCAGACCCGGTGCGGGCTCCCCCGCCCGCGCGGCCGGGTGCCGATTGCTTCAGTTGTGGCGCGCTGGCCGCCAACGTCTTTCCGACCAGCACGAACGGTTTTCACAAACCGCAGCCGGGAGCCTGGGGGTGTTCGGGAGGTATCAGCTCGCGGCTGCGCCGGAGCCAAGCAAAGGGGCCGAGGTCGATTCCTTTGCGTGGCCTCGTGGTAGCCTGGCCCCAGCGCACAGGGCAGGGCGTGCTCACGCTGGACACGGGACGAGGCGCCCGGAGCAGGCCGGGGTCCTCAGGCTGGTGCTGGGCTGTGACTGCCCTGCGGTCCGGTGGCCATGGCCGAGCGGAGCCACGGGAGCCTGACGAGGACTTCGGCCCGCGTCTATCACACCTTGCACAAAGTCGGTTCCTGGGGAGCTGGAGGGGAGGCCGAGACCGCCCCCCCCAGGCCTGGGAGGTGGGGCAGGTGCTGCTGGGGGGCGGCGTGCGTGGGCCCAGAAATCTTGCAGGGGCTGCACGTCGGGGGTGAGTGCCCACGCGGTGGCCGGAAGCGTCTGGGCCACAGGGGATCTCCAGGACGCCAGCCCGGGGAGTCTCACGCTGAGAAGGCACCCGTGGAATCCTGGCTGAGCCCAGCCCCTCGCCCACCCTCTGGGAGAGGCGACGGGGCGGCTCCTGGCACCGGGCAGTGTGGGGCAGTGGTGAGCGAGGGCCGCAGTGCAGGACGATGCTGGGTCTCAGCCCCGTACCTACCGCCCACGGTGGAAACCTGGGAGCCGGGGGAGGGCGGCGGGCAGGGGCCAGGCCTGGGCGTGCCTGGCTGGGGGAAGCAGGAGGATCAGGTTCGACTTGGGACCTGAGAGACACGTCACCCACTCGTCAGGTGCCACCCTGGTGTCCTGTGGCAGGGTGGAGCGGAGCAAAGTCCTGGCCGTTGGCAGTGTGCCTGGACGACGGCGTGACCGCCAAAGCTGGGGGAGCAGTGGAGCCCCCAGCCTTCCAGGAAGCCAGCTGGGCAGCGGGCAGCGCCGGGGGCCGCGGGTGGGGTCAGGGTGCCGGGCAGCGGCCTGCTAGGGCCTTGGCCCCCAGCACAGGGCCTGAGCCTGTGGTGCTGCTGGACAGCGCCTCACGGGGCGGCCCTTGGGGAAGCCACCCTGGCACAGGTGTGTGGTCAGAGAAAGTGGGTGCCCCGGCCACGCCAGCCCTGCAGGCACAGCAGGTGAGAGCAACCTCAATGGCCACGGGTCTCTCCAGGTGCCTGGGCTGCTGCCAGCCCCCCCCCCCCGCCCCTGTACGCCTGGGGGCAGGAACCCTCTCCCCCCCCCATCCACTTCCTCCTTGGGCCCCTGCAGGGCCCTGGCTGTGGTCTCCCCTGCCTGCACCCAGCCCCGGGTCCATCCCCTGGGCTAACAGGGCCAGAGGCTGGACCCCATCGTGTAGGGCCCCTGGGCAGACTTCTGCCCCAAGTGTCCCATGGTTTCCCGCGCCGTGGTCACCGCCCACCCCAAAGAGGGCCGAGCAGACGCGGGTCCTCGGGGCAGTTTATTTCCCAATTGGGGGAGGAGAAGCGGGGGCTCCTGCGGCTGTGGAGGCCGAGCCCGGCAGACGCCACACGGAGACTGGGGGGAGGCACGGGGACGGCCCCCAGCGGTGTGCACTTGGTCCCAGGTTTGTCCTGCAGGGTCCGGGAGGGCCCAGGACGGCACGAACAGAGGCAATAAATACTGCGGCCCGGAGAGCAGGAAGGCTCGGCCGCACCGTCTGCCGGGGGCTCTGCGGGGGAGGGGTCAGTGCTGGCCGCTGGGACAGGGCAGGCGGAGGTGTGGGACGCCTGCCCCCCCCCCACGGGACAGAAGTGCCTGGCGTTTGGCAACGTGGCCCGCCCCAGCGGCCGGGGGACAGGGGTCGGCTGGCCAGGCCAGGGGGCTGGGGGGCAGGGAGGCGGCACTGGCGCCCCTCCCCTGTCGCGGGGGCGGTGGGCGGGGCAGACACGGGGAGTGAATGGCAGCTCCCGGGACGCATTCCACACGTTAAGGCATCATGGTTAGACGGTACTGAGCGACAGATGAACTGGCCGGGGAGTGGATGGGGCTGCCTCACGCACCCCAGCTCCCGCGCGGCCGCCCCGCTCCCTCCTAAGGGCCAGGGCCGCGGGCGTGGCGGTGGGGGGGGACCTGGGGAACACAGCGGGCAGGGAGACTCGGGCCGGGCCTCCCCCGGCAGCACAGGCAGAAGCAGCAACGGCAGACCACCGCGGGCGGGGCCTGTGGGCGCAGGAGGGCCAAGGGGGGAGGGCCGCGGGGGCCCTGTCAGCACTTCGGTGGGGGGGCTCAGTCCTTCCACTCCTTCTTGATGGTGAGGTTCCACTCCCAGGACAGGTGGTCCGTCTTGTCGTCGTCCGTGAAGCGGGACCTGATGTTGTAGCTGCCGCGCGCCAGCATGCCCTTGGGCGCCTCCTCCATGGGCGTCAGGAACTCGTACTCCTCGGCCCGCGGCCCGTAGCTGCCCACCATGTAGTCGGTCTTGTCGACTGCGGGGCGCGGGGCGCGGTCAGCGGCGCGGGGCGTGGCCTCGGCGCCCCGCCCTTCCCGAGGGCGTGACCAGACTGGGCGTGGCCTCAGGCGTCCCTCCAGACCCTTTCCCACGGGGCGTGGCCACTCCTGCCCCCTCCCCAGGTCTGCCCCCATTCGCTCCCGGGGGCGTGGCCAGACGCGGGGCGTGGCCACGCGCACTCACTCTTGACGCCTTTCCTGTAGGTGTGCTGGATGTACTTCATGCCGGACACGATCTCTCGGTTCACCTGCGGGCGCCACAGCGGGGGTCAGCGGGGTCAGCGGGGTCAGCGGGCCCACGCCCCCGCGGCGCGCCCGGCCTACCCGGAAGGAGATCTTTATCCGGTACTCCACGCCCTCCTTCAGCACGAACGACTGCTTCTTGAAGCTCTCCAGGTCTCCTGTGCGGGGAGCACACGAGCGCACTTCCGCCAGGGCCCGCCAGGGGGCAGCCCCGCACCACATCACTTAGCGGAAGCAACAGGGTGGCAGCCAGCCCCACCCAGGGCCGCGGGCGCCCACTCACCGGTCAGGTCCAGCTCCAGGGGGCCCGGGGCCGTGCTGCACACCAGGGTCAGGCGGGTCACGACGACGTTCGGCACGCTGGGGTCTGGGGAGAGCCGGCCGGTGAGACCCCCGCCCGCCGCGGCCGCCGGGGCAGGCGAGGGCGGACAGGTGCCCCGCGGCCACACCCACTCACCCGCGGACACGGCCACGCGGCCCAGCAGGGCCTCCTTGTACTTGCGCAGGCTCTCGTCGTCCTTGTCCAGCTCCTGGATCTCCTGGATGCTCTTCTGCGCCGGCGGCTTGTAGTTGACCGAGTGCTCGTCCTCCTCGTTCTCCGCCGCGATCTGCGCCAGCTGCTCGGCCGTGGGCTCCTGCTCAGCCATGCTCGCCGCTCGCTGCCTGCACACCTGTGGGCGCGCAGGGCTGTGGCCGCCGGCAGCCGCCTCCCCCACCACGGCCCTCCCGCGTCCCGCGGCCGCCCTCGCCCGCAAGGCCTCTCCTGGCGCCCGCGCGTCGGGGCACGAGGGCCACCCCACGCCGAGGGGCTCGGACCCGAGATCCGGGAGGGGCTGCAGCGCCCTGCGCGCCCCGGAACCCTGAGCACCCACCGGCTCGCTCCGGGCGGGGCTGGAGGCGGTCAGAGCGCAGCGCACGCACAACGCCCCGCGCACAAACCGGGCCGGCAGCGGCGGCCGCGGGCTACAGCCAGGGCGGGGCCCGCACTTCCGCAGGGCCCGCAATCCGGGCGACGGGCGGGGCGGGGCCGGGGCGGCAGCGCCCGCGGCCCCCGGGAGGGGGCTTCGGGCCCGGCCCCCTGCACGCAGGGCCGCCGGAGCGCGCGCGGGGCCCGGGCGGCCCCCCGCCCACGCCCGCGGCCCCTCCGCACGTGGGGCCGCCGCCCCGCCCGGGCCCGCCCCGCGCCGGCCGCCGCTGTCAGCCCCCGCCCCGCCGAGACCCGCCGCGGGCGCAGGGCGGGGCGGGCGGGACAAAGGCGGCTCCTCCCCCGCGCCGCGGCCGCCGCCGGCGCGCCCGACCCGCTGCCCACCCGCGCGGCGCTCGGCCCCGCAGGGGCCACTCACCGGAGGGCTCGACCGCGTAGCTCTCGCGCTCCCTCCCGCAGCAGATGACGAACGTCGTCCGCCGCCCCGCCCGTCCGTCCGCCCGCCCGCCTGTCACTTCCGGGGTCAACGCGACTTCCGCTCTCGGCGGGCGGGCCGGCGGGGCTGCGCATGCGCGGCGGGAGCGCTGCGGCCAGGGCGCGTGCGCTGCGGGCGCCATCTTGCGGGCCGGGCCTCGTGGGCGCTTCCCGCTGGGCGGCGTGGTCCTCGAGGTGGGCGCCCGAGGGACCAGGACGCCTCCCGCGCCAGCCACTGCGAGGCCCCGCGGTCGGCCCTGTGGGTCGCCAGGCGGGGGGACACAGCTGCCCACTGCAGCGGCAGAGCGGGGGGGGGCGTCGTCAGGACCCCCGGGGTGGACTAGAGCCTGAAGCTTGTCCTTTTCTTTCTTTAATATTTATTTATTTGAAAGGCCGAGTTAGAGAGGTCAGATCTTGCCCCCGCCGGTTCACTCCCCAGGTGCACGGTCCAGGCCTCCCGCGCGGGAGACGCGAGGGGCCCGCCCCGCCGACAGCTGCTGCAGGCGTCGGCGAGCCCCTCGGCGCCCTGGCTGGGGCTGGCACGGGACCCCCCAGTGCAGCCCCCGGAGCTGTCGGGGCCTCGACCGCGGCCCCCATCTGCTGCTCCTCGGCCGGAATCCGGTTCGGGGCAGCGCTGACCGGCACCGTGGCTCGAGCACCACTCGGGACGGTCCTGGTTGCTCCCTTCCCATCCAGCTTCCTGTTAATGGGCTGGGGGAGATCAGGCGACAGCCCAAGACCTGGGGTCCCTGGCACCCGTGGCGGAGACCTGGGTGGAGTCCGGCGCGTGGCCCTCGCTGGTTGGCTGCTCCCGCCTCCCCTGGAGGTCTCGGGGTTCCCTCAGCTCTGCCGTCCCTGCAGGGTTGGGCGGACCTGGCAGACGGGGCTCCATGGACGTGAGCGCCGGACAGAGGGGTCCCTGGAGCAGGCCGGCAGGGCGACGCCCCGACACTGAATGGGCCTGAGCATCTCCAGCCACTGCCACTGCCCCCGGCCGCACTGCCCCCCCCCCCCAGGCCGCACTGCCTCCCCTGCTCCCCCCCACACCCAGGGGCGGGTCTGGCTCTGGCTGGTTCGAGTCCCGGCTGCTCCTCTTCCGATCCAGCTCTCTCTGTGGCCTGGGAAAGCAGTGGAAGATGCCCAAGTGCTGGGCCCCTGCACCCGCATGGGAGACCCGGAAGAAGCTCCTGGCTCCCGGCTTTGGATCAGCGCAGCTCCAGCTGTTGGGGCCAGTTGGGGAGTGAACCAGCGGATGGTCAAGACCTCTCTCTCTACCTCTCCTCTAACTCTGATTTTCAAAAAAAAATAATAATAATAATAAATAAATGGAGTTATCCTGGTTCAAATAAAAACATTGAATGCAACAGGGCCTGCCGTGTATACTCTGTTGCAAGGCCGAGGTGTGCGGCTTCTCAGAGCTCACGGCAGCGGGAGGGGCCGAAGCCCAGTCAGAAACAACCCAGGTCTCCACGTGGGCGGCGGGACCCCGCGGCTCCTGTCATTACACGGCCGTCCGGGGTCAGAAGCCAGAGCCGGCTGGAACCCAGAGACCCTGGTTCGGGACAAGAGGCCTTGGCCCTGCGCTGCCAGGCCAGGGGCTGGCCCAGACGGAATTGTTCTGGGGTCAGCTCGCGGGGTGCTGCAGCCAGAGCTGCTGAGTGTGCATTGGCCTTCCGGAAACTTCGGTCTTGGGTGCCGAGTTGTGCGTGTCCCCGGATCCGGGGCTGGGAAGCCCTTCTGGCCTGTGGCACTAACGCTGCTGCGCCCACCCTAAGTGCTGCATTTCCTCTCCGGTCACAGGTGGTCACTGCTCAGGCCGCTCCCGGGGGCTCCAGGTTTCCTAACTAACCCCCGCCGGGACGGGCACACCCTGTCCACAGCGCTCCTGTCTGCTCCTGACGAGACCCTACCCCGGGCTGGAGCCAGGAGGAGTCCACCTGCTCAAGCCGTCACCACCGCACCAGCTGGGCCGGACCAAGAACTCTGCTGTGGGCCGTGGGCCGCAAGTGACCTTAGCCACTAGGCCAAACGCCGGCCCCGTTTTTGCCCGTTTTACTGTTTCTGGTGCACTGGCAGGAAGTGGAGCCGGGACTCGGGTGGCCTGCGGCCACAGCAGTCAGCTCAGCTGCTGCGCCACAGCGGCCCCTGCACCTTCAATTTGTCTGAAAGGCGGGCGGGGAGGGGAGACCCTTCCCCAAATGGCTGCGACTGACAGCGCTGGGACAGGCCGGGGTCCCACTGGTTCAAGTCCCGGCTGCTCCACTTCCGGTCCAGCTCTCTGCTGTGGCCCGGGAAGGCAGTGGAGGAGGGCCCAGGTCCTGGGGCCCTGCACCCGCATGGGAGACCAGGAGGAAGCTCCTGGCTCCTGATAAGCTCAGCTCCGGCCGTTGCATCCATTTGGGGATGAACCAGCAGAGGGACGATTTCGCTCCCTTTCAATAAATAAATCTTAAAAAAAAATTAAGAGAATTGGCCCAAGTACTTGGTTCCTCACCACCCACATGAGACCCGGATGGAGCTCCTGACACCTGGCTTCAGCCTGGCCCAGTGTTGGCTGTTGGGGCCATCTGGGGAGTGACCCAGGGGATGGAAGGCCCCGCTCTCTTTTTCTACCTCTTTCAAAATACATAAGTAAATCCTTAAAGCCTGGGTTGGACTTCTGGTTGTAAGTGAAAGACGATAAAACTGCTAAATGGGGGACATGGTCCAGGCAAAGACCACACAGGCCACGGGGACAGCGGGCAGGCAGGCAGGGCTGCTGGGAGCCGGTCAGCGCTCACGGCACACCCACCGGTCAGCCGGTCAGCGCTCGCGGCACACTGGTTAGCGCTCACGGCACACCCACCAGTCAGCGCTCACGGCACACCCACCGGTCAGCTAGAAAGAGCAGGGCCAGCGCCAAAGCCTGGGGCGCGGATGGGCGCCAGCCGCGTGGGGCTCCTGCCGCTCATGCCTGCGAACCTGAGGACACCCAGGCGGGCGCTGCAGCACTGCTGGGAAGACGCAGCCAAGACTTCAGGAACCCCTGCTGTGCACAGCGCCAGCTTCCCGGAAGTGCTCCAGATTCCCAGGAGGAGGTCTGACCGGGAGACCTGCAGGCAGCTGGACAGACACAGACACAGACACAAAAGACGGAAGATGACGGAGAAACTCCAGGGAAGAGCACAGGAGGCGCCCGGGACAGCTGAACCGAGCAGCTCGCGGAGGGGCCGTGCGGACGGCTCGGGACCCTGGAAGGTCTGTGGCTAACTCCGCAGCAAGTTTTTTCTTTCTTTCTTTTTTTTTTTTTTTTTTTTTTTTTTTTTAGATTTTGAAAGACAGAGTTAGAGAGGGAGAGAGAGAGAGAGAGAGGTCTTCCATCCGCTGGTTCACTCCCCAGATGGCTGCAAAGGTCAGAGCTGCGCCGATCCGAAGCCAGGAGCCTCTTCCGGGTCTCCCACGCGGGTGCAGGGGCCCAAGGACTGGGCCATCCTCCACTGCTTTCCCAGGCCACAGCAGAGCTGGACTGGAAGAGGCGCAGCTGGGACTCGAACCAGTGCCCATGTGGGATGCCTCAACGCACTGCACCACAGCGCCAGCCCCTGTGGCGGATGAGCGCAGGCGGGCACCGCGCCCGGTGGCTGAGACGTCTGCACCCTGCCGGAACGCTGGGTCTGAGCCAGCTCTGGCCTGGCTGCAGCCTCAGACCTGGGCAGCAGCGGGTGATGGTGGAAATTACTGGTCCCGCCTGGCACCGAGTCCTGGGCGCCCGGCTCAGCCTCAGCCATCACAGGCATCTTGGGAGTGAGCCGGTGACAGAAGTCCTGCCTCTCATGGAGCAGCATCAGGTCCGAGTCCCGGCTGCTCCAGTTCCAGTCCAGCTTCCTGCTGTGGCCTGGGAAAGCAGCAGAGGACGGCCCAAGTGCTTGGCCCTGCACCCGCACGGGGGACCGGAAGCTCCTGGCTCTGGGGGCCATTTGGAGTGAACCAGCAGATGGAACATCTGTCTCTCCCTCTGCCCTTCAAATAATGAAATCTTTAAAATAGAAGGAAGGTTGGCCGGCGCCGCGGCTCACTAGGCTAATCCTCCACCTGCGGCACCGGCACACCGGGTTCTAGTCCCGGTTGTGGCGCCAGATTCTGTTCCGGTTGCCCCTCTTCCAGGCCAGCTCTCTGCTGTGGCCAGGGAGTGCAGTGGAGGATGGCCCAAGTGCTTGGGCCCTGCACCCCATGGGAGACCAGGAGAAGCACCTGGCTTCAGATTGGTGCAGTGCCGGCCGTAGTGGCCACTTGGGGGGTGAACCAACGGAAGGAAGACCTTTCTCTCTGTCTCTCACATAGTCTAACTCCGCCTGTCAAAAACAAACAAAAAAACGAAGGCGCAGAGCTGGCACGGGTCCTGACTGTGGGGCCGGCCGCTCTAGGTCCCTGGGTTCCCTCTCCCTCCAGTGGGGAAGACGGCCCGTGGGAGGCCACCACCTTTAGACGTCCACCTCCGGCAGGACCAAGAGGTAACTGCAGTGCCAAGGCCAACACCCAAGGCCGTCGCTGGGCGCCGCGCAGCGGTTCCGGCACCTGGGCCACAAGGACCGCAACCGTGCATCCGGTTCATCTCGAGAGCTTCAGCAATCACTCACACAGTAAATGATCTGGGTTTAAAAAATGTAAAAAACACAACAAAGCCAAAACCGCTCTTTCTGACAAATGTAAATTTCTAACAGAATAACATTTCTTAAAAAATAAAACAGAGTCACTCTACGGCACAGAGAACCGAAGACGCTCCCAGCAGATGGCCCCGCACCCCGGCACGTGGCACTGAACAGCCGGAATTCAGGACACGCCGCCACACGCACGGCCCTGGCACACGTGTCCCATGATCCCACTCAACGTGCTGTGTCCAGCACAGGCGACCCCCAGACCCACCGTGCAGACGGGTGCTGGCTAGAGGCTGGGGGCGGGGACTGCCTGCCCAGGTTTCTTTCAGGGGTGGTGATGGTGACGGAACGTTCTGGGGAGAGCTCACAGCGCACACACTATAGAACAGCCGACCACGAGGTCTCCATCTGCAAGGAGTCCCCCGGCTGCCCGCAGTCTGGCCGATGTCCACCAGGGGCTGCTTACTTCACAGCCTAGCACGGGGCCAGATCGGAATGTGCGCTCCCCCGCCCCCAGCAGAGACCTAGGCCCTGCCCCCCCAGCGGAGCCGAGACCTAGGCCCTGCCCCCCCCAGCGGAGCTGAGACCTAGGCCCTGCCCCCCCCAGCGGAGCGGAGACCTAGGTTCTGTGCCCCCACCCTGCAGAGCCGAGACCTAGGCCCTGCCCCCCCTCCAGTGGAGCTGAGACCTAGGCCCTGGCACCCCCAGCGGAGCGGAGACCTAGGTTCTGTTCCCCCCCTGCAGAGCCGAGACCTAGGCCCTGCACCCCCTCCAGTGGAGCCGAGACCTAGGCCCTGCACCCCCTCCAGTGGAGCCGAGACCTAGGCCCTGCCCCCCCAGCGGAGCCGAGACCTAGGTTCTGTTCCCCCCCCAGCGGAGCCGAGACCTAGGTTCTGTTCCCCCCCAGCGGAGCCGAGACCTAGGTTCTGTGCCCCCGCAGCGGAGCCGAGACCTAGGCCCTGCCCCCCCAGCGGAGCCGAGACCTAGGTTCTGTGCCCCCCCAGCGGAGCCGAGACCTAGGTTCTGTGCCCCCCCAGCGGAGCTGAGACCTAGGCCCTGCCCCCCCAGCGGAGCCGAGACCTAGGTTCTGTTCCCCCCCCAGCGGAGCCGAGACCTAGGTTCTGTGCCCCCCCAGCGGAGCCGAGACCTAGGTTCTGTGCCCCCGCAGCGGAGCCCTCTGTGCTCCCTGCACTTGCTCCCTGTGCGGCCTTTCTCCCAGAGCGCCCTCTGCAGGGCAGAGCTCAGGTGCACCCAGGGCCGGCACTCACACTGGGCTTTACCCCAGCACCACCCGTTCCGCCCTCCGCACTCCTGACCTGACCTGACCTGACCGCCGCTGCCTGTGCAGTTACCAGCTCGGACCCCGCTCGGACCCGCGCCGTCACCAGGGTGTTTGAGCCCAGCAATCGAATCCAGGGGGGCCTGCCCTCAACCGTGTCAGGTCAAACACACGGGAGGGGACGGCTGAGGTCCGGACTGGCCGGCCGGCCTCAGATCACACCAGCCAAGGCCAGCAGCACCTGTGCCCGCCAGCTGCTCTCCACGTAAGCTGGGACCAGCTTAGGCTCAGGCGGAGCTGCGCGGGCCAGGACGGGGGCCCCAGGCCCCACTGGAGTCCCACGGGGCCGTCACTGCGCCACCGGCTTCCAGCCCCCCCGGTGATTCCCCAGTGCCCCTGGACGTGGAGACACCGCAGAGTAACGGTTACTGCGTCCTCTCCCGCCTTGGACACTGCCTCTGTGGGGAGGGGCCCCGGCAGCCGGGCCTGGCCCACGAGCCCTTGACCGCTCGTCATCACTGGAGTCCCCCTCCTTCCCTTCACAGGCTCCCAGTTCAGACAGAAAATTCGGCGGTCCCCTGGTCCCTGGAGTAAGACTACAAACAGGAGGTGTGGCCCAGCATCCCGACCCACGGCCACGGCCACGGCCAGGTGCTCAGCCCGCGCTCCAGCGAGCCCTCGGGGCCGCCTCAGAGCGCCGTAAGGACGGCCGGGCAGACCCCAGCCTCCAGGGCCACAGCACCAGCAGGCACCAACAGGGCGACGCCACGCCTCGCGCCGGGCCCCGGGAGGGCGCCCCTAGTGCTGTGGACAGCGCGGCGACCCCGAGGTCAGCTCCTCTCCCTCTCCTAGGGCTCCCGCCCGGGCTGGACTCCCACTGCACCTGGCGCCCTCAGCCCACCCTGCCCCCGGACACGGGCCACGTCCTCAGGACAGCTTGGCTCCCAAACCATCTTCTTCGCACACCTACTCCCTCCTGCCCCAGCTGGGCCAGAAAACCAGCAATGCTCCCCTTGCTGGGTGGCTGAGGCCACGGCCACACCACCCCTCTGTACCCAGAGGTGGCCCTGCCGGCGCGAAGCTGGACGCTCGCGAGGGAGCGCGGGTCCACAGTGACACAGCTGACGGCCACCGTCCGTCACACGCCGTGAGGGGAGTGCCTCCACAGCACGGCCCGGGGACCCCTGCCAGCTGCCCCAATGCGGGCTTCCTGGTGCGGGGCGGGGGCGGAGCTCAGGACAGGACGCACAGCTCCTCCCGCGTGCCCGGCCCGTTTCTGCTCAGATGCTGCACCGGCCGGCGACAAGCGGCACCGGGCTCTCCTCCCTGCCCCTGCCAGTTTCCTGGGTCACCGAACACGCACACAGCCAGCCCTCTGCACCTGAGGCCTCGGGCCAGCACCGGCCCAAACTAAGAAAGCTGCTCCCAGGCGGTCCCGTCACGCCAGCTAGCACAGCGGGGGCGCAGGTGAAGCTGCCGCCACGGCCGCCATCCTGAGCCCACGTGCTCGGGGCCCTGCACCCAGTGGGAGCCCTGGACGGAGCTCCGGGCTCCCGGCCTCAGCCTGGCCCAGCCCAGGCTGTCGTGGTCACGTCTGGGAGTGACCGCAGACGGAAAATCCACGTTGTCTACCTGACTCTGCCTTTCAAATAAATGAAATTTCACAAAAATGAAGTCTACAAGAGTGTCACGCACACGTGAGGCCGTTTCCTGTCAGGACCTGAGCACCCACGGCCTGTGGGGTCTCCCAGGGGACGACAGCGCACGAGGACACGGCACCTCCTGCTGCGCACCCTGCGGACGGCACCGAAGCCAGAACCGTGCACCTGTTTCTCTGAGCCAGGACGTCCCAAAGGAGAGGACGGCCCGGGCTCTTGTGGCTGTCACACGCACCTCCCCCGGGGCACACGGCACGGGCACGGTCACGTGTGCTCCTCCCCACGCCCCCCAGCACGGGCGCAGTCACGCGTGCTCCTCCCCACACCTCCCCCAGGGCACACAGCAGGCGGGGTCACGCGAGCTCCTCCCCACGCCCCCCAGCACGGGCGCAGTCACGCGTGCTCCTCCACATGCCTCCCCCAGGGCACACAGCAGGCGGGGTCACACTGCTCCTCCCCACACCCTCCCCCAGGGCACACAGCAGGCGCAGTCACTCGAGCTCCTCCCCCGCCTCGCCCAGCTCCAGCCCCACACCAGCCCCAGGGCATGGACCAGGCAGTGCCGCTCTACACACATCTCTATTTTATTATGGCAAAGGTGGAAACGCCACCTTCTCCACAACAGCAACCAGTAAAATTTATCCCAAAAATAACTCAGTACAAAACAGGTCTGTTTCAGAATTTAAAAAAAAAAGAAAAAGAAAAAAAAAGCCTTTACATGAGTTCTTAAATCCTATTTTAAAACACAAAAGAAACAAACGCATCCTTGGCCACACAGCGCCGGCCGCCCTCCCGCCAGGCACAGGGACGCCGTGTCGGTCCCGCTCTGCTCGCTCGCCTCCTTTAGCTGGTGTCCATCTGCAAAGGGCAACAGAGGGGAGCTCACCAGGGGCTGCCGGGCCGGGCCGGCCGGGCCAGCCGCGCTCCCGGCCCCGCGGGACTCACCCTGGCGTTGTAGGCGTCCAGCTGGGCGTCCAGCTCCTCTGCAGACAGCTGCTGCCTGGCGCTCCTGCCGGTGCCTCTGCCCCTGCCGCGGCTGCCGCCACGCGCGCCTCTCCGGGTGCCGCCGCCGAAGGCCCCGGGGCCGCGGGTTCTGGTCACGCCGCCTCTGCTTATGCTGGGGGAAGCGGCGCTCGCTCAGACACTGGCAGGCCCCCACGGCCGCCCGGCCCGCGCGCGGCCCGCGCCTCACCTCTGTGCCGGTCTCCGCTGGGTGTCGATCTGTGACGTGACGAGCTGGATGTTCATGGGGCGGCCTGTGCGGAGAGCGAGAGGGGCCCGTTCTAACCAGCGGCTCGGAGCGCCCAGCGGCTCCACGCCCTGCGCTCCATGCAGGCGCTGGCAAGGGCCTTCGTGTGTCCAGCGCCCCCGTCGGGGAGGTGGCCTGGAGCCTGGCGGGGGCTCCGGCGAGGGCAGCGGCCCCGCCGACACCGCCTCATCCTCGGGCTGCTTGGTCAGGTGTGGTGTCCGGGGTGCTCGTGGGCGGACAGGTGTGGGCGGCCTGACGAAGAAGAACCGGTACCTTTGTCTTTACGACTACAGCCCCGCACTCAGAGGTGTACTATGGCGGTTCTGAGAAGGCTTCACAGAAGTGAGTCTTCCGGAAGGAGCTGAGGGGAGGGTGTACTTGCTGGATGGGGGTTCACAAGAGGTTGGTCCCGATGTGCGGGGCAGAATGGAAGAGAGAGACAAAGGGGCAAATGCAAAGTGTCCTCAGCCAGAGGGCAAGCCGCTGCTACGGGCCGGGGCCGCCCACTCCGCGAGCCCGTCCCGGACTCACCGTCCAAGGGCACGCCGTTGTACTGCTTCATGGCCTTCAGCGCGTCCGCCTTCCGCTCGAAGTGCACGTCTGCCGTGCCCAAGCTGCGGCCGGAGCGGTCGTAGTGCACGGCCGCCTTCTTCAGCGTCCCGAACTCCGCGAACAGCTCCTGGTCAGACAGAGAGCTGTAGCCAGGCCCCGGAGGCCCAGCGCCGTGGGGCGTCTCCCGGGGTGCGGGGGAAGGGCCGGGCCGCAGACACAGCAGCTTCCGAGAGCGCCCGGGGCCCAGGGCCGCTGCGTATCCGCGCCTCGCTGCAGGGGATGGAATCGCAAAGCCCGCGTCTGCCGTCACTTCCAGCAAACTGACTGCGCCCAGGGCGGCGGGGGCAGCTGCCCGGCCCGCCCCCGCCCCCGGCAGAGGCTGGCTCCCCCTCCCTCTCCGCCCCACGCCCGCAGCCAAGTGCTGCTGAGCCGCCTGACCCCAGGCAGGCTGGGCGTCGGAGAGGGAACCAGAGTGGGACACGCCGGCCGCGGGCACAGCGGGAAGGAGGTCACCGAGAGCGGCTTCCAATGGACGCCAGAGACCACCTTAGAAAAAGCCAGCGCTCAGGCCCAGCGTCCGCCGGCCGTCCGAAGGCGGACTCCTACCAGTCAGCCCCAGGCAAGAGCCAGCCCCCCTGGGCTCAGAGCAAAAGGGAAAAAAAGACAAAAGAGAGTGCGGGAAACCAGAAAGGCTGCACCCACGCGGGTCCGAGGCCGCCCGGCTGCCAGCTCGCGGGGTCGGCCCGGCCCGCCTCGGCCCCCCGCCCAGCCCCGGCCGGCCGCTTACCTGGATGTCGGCGTCCGACACGCCGAAGTCCAGGTTGGACACCAGCAGCTTCCCGCCCGTCTCCACGCCGGCGCCGGCCCCGAAGCCGCTGTCGAACAGGTCGTGCTGCCACTTGTCGGGAAGCTGCTTCGGCTGCGGGAGGAGGCGCCGCGGCGGGGCGGAGCGTGAGCCTCCCCGCAGGCCGCCCCGCGCGCCCCCACGCACTTCCCGCCGCCCCGCGCGCCCCGGCCACACAAAGACCCCAGGAGGCCCCGGCGCCCGGCCGGCTCCCCCGCGCGGCCTCGCCCGCGCCGCCGCCCGGCCCGCCCCGCGCCGCCGGCCCCCGCAGCGCGCACCCCCGGCCCCGCTCGCCCCCGCCGCCCGCGGCGGCGGCCGGCCCGGCACTCACCCGGCTGTAGGGCGCCGGCCGGTTTCTGCCGCCGCCGCCGGCCGCGCCGCGGGCAATGGCCGGCCGGTTCCGGAGGGGCCCGCCGCCGCGGCTCACGCGCGCGGCCGCCTGCGCTCCGCCGCCGCGGCCGCCCTGGGAGCCGGCCCGGCCGCGGCCCCGGCCCCCGCCGCGGCCGCCCCGCTGGCTCCGGTTCAGTTTGATGATGTCGTCCAGAGACATGTCCATTTTGTCGGCCATGGCGGGCGCCGAATCGGCCTCAGCTCGATCCCGCGCGTCAGCACGCCGCGGCGTCACTTCCGGCGGCGCGCGCGGACTTCCGGCGCCGCGGCCTCGGCGCTGGCGCTGATTGGCGGCGGGCGGCGGCTGCGCGCGCGGGGCGGAGGGGCGCGTGCGCAGTGCGCGCGGAGCGGGCGGGCGCGGACTGGAGCTGCCGGCCGCGGCCGCGGTCGTTTTTATACCTTCCCGCGCGGACGCGGGCGCCGCCAACGGAAGGGCGGGGCGGCGCGCGGTCAGGTCGCACAAGGTGCGAGGGCGCCGGGGATTGGGGCGGCCGCGGGGGGCGGGGCCGGGCGGGCGAGGGGCGGGGTCGGCGGGCGGCGGCGGCCGGGGGTCGCGGCGTCTGCCGGCTCACGCGCGCCCCTCCCGGCCCGCAGGCCCCGGCGCCATGAGGGTGAAGATCAAGTGCTGGAACGGCGTGGCCACCTGGCTCTGGGTGGCCAACGACGAGAACTGCGGCATCTGCCGGATGGCGTTCAACGGCTGCTGCCCCGACTGTGAGTGCCCGGAAGGGCGGTCGCGGAGAGCGCGAGGCCGGCCCGGAACGCCGCCCGGGTGCCCCCGGGGGCGCAGGGCCATCGCCGCTGCCCTGCCCGGACGGGAGGAGGAGGCCGCACGTCGGCCCCTGCACCGAGAAATCTGCGGAGCCCCCACCGCCCTCGCCTGGGGCGCGGTGGCAGCGGCTCGCGGCGCCTGTTAGGATTTACTTATTTACTTGAGAATCCGTTACGGAGAAGCAGAGCGGGGAGAGAGGTCTGCCATCCGCTGGTTCACCCCCCACGTGGCTGCAACGGCCGGAGCTGCGCCGACCCAGGGCCAGGAGCCTCCTCCGGGTCTCCCACGCGGGTGCAGGGCCCAAGCACTCGGGCCGTCTTCCACTGCGTTCCCAGGCCACAGCAGAGAGCTGGGTGGGAAGTGGAGCAGCCGGGACTCGAACCGGGGCCCATACGGGATGCCGGCGCTGCAGGCGGTGGCTTTACCCGCTGTGCCACAGCGCGGGCCCCTAACTGTGGTTTAGTTTTTCCTTCCACCCTGGCTGGAGAGAGAGCTCATCAGGAGCGATCGCCCGCCGGGACTGGGTGGGTGGGTGCCGGGCTCTGGGAGTGGATTTCTCTCCACACCCTCTTCTGTCGTGCCCCGGGGTCATCCCCCCCATGCCGGCCCTGTGATTGGCTTTTCCTGGTAGCAGAGATTAGCAATTGGCGTTATTCAGCGTTTAGATTGCTCTGGAGGGCGGGACACAGCCCGAGGCCAGGGCTTGCACCTTTCAGAGCAACGTTGTTAACCTCGGCAAGTCCCGAGGAAGCTGCCCGAGCCCACGTCTCTAACCAAGGCAGTGTCTCTAACCGTGGCCTTGCCTGTCGTGTCTTCTCGCGTGGCCGGCACTGGGCCTGTGAGGGGCGTCCAGGCACTCAGCGCTGGCTACAGCAGGGCCTGCTGGCTGTGGCCGCAGCCCAGAGGGACCATCGCTAGGCAGGGCAGCACCTTGGTCCACAGGGCCCCCGTGCCTGGGTGTGACCCAGCCCTTCTCCGTGGCCAGAAGCGTGGTTCCAGCAGATCAGAGGTGGAAAGGCCCCGGGGGTCCTCGTGGGGCTGGGGGCAGGCAGTGGGCTGTGAGCCTTAGCCTGGGGTGTCCCCCCGGGACACAGCCAGCCTTCCCAGGCTCACCTGTGGTGCTGCTGGCCGACAGACACGCAGTGTCCCCAAGGCCCGCTGTATTGCCCTCCCCGTGTCTAGGGGCTTGGGTCTGGAGGGCTCCTGCTGGGCCGGGCCCGTGCGCAGGTGTCCGGCTTCCGGGAAGCAGGTGACCACGCTGCCCGCCAGGCGTGCCTGCAGGAGAGGGGCAGGGCCCTGCCGTGGGCGCCATCTCGCTTCCCTGGGCTCCCAGTGAGGCGGGGGGGGGGGGCTGGTCCCGGTGGCGGCCCCCTCACCGCGTGCCCGGCCCCTCCACAGGCAAGGTCCCGGGAGACGACTGCCCGCTGGTCTGGGGCCAGTGCTCCCACTGCTTCCACATGCACTGCATCCTCAAGTGGCTCAACGCGCAGCAGGTGCAGCAGCACTGCCCCATGTGCCGGCAGGAGTGGAAGTTCAAGGAGTGAGCGCCCGGCCGCCCCCGCGCTGCCCCCCCAACGCGCAGCAGCCCGGCCGTCCCCGCCCCCCGCGCCCCCCGGCTCTCGGGAGTAAAATTCATTAAACTCAGCCTCGCCGAGCCCTGTCTCGTCTGGAAACGCGGGAGCAGACATCCCCGGGGGCCCCGGCAAAGCCTGAGTCACAGCGCAGGCGGAGCGGGAACACAGGACCAGACAGGGCCTGGGGCAGGGTCCCGCGCCCCCCTGCGTGGCCTGAGACGGCTCCAGCTGGGGCGCTGACCCCCCCATGTGGGCAGCACTAGCCCTAACCCCGGGGTGCTTGGCAGCTGCTGCAGGCCGTGTCCAGGGGCCCCTGCTGGCTCTGCCCGGCACCAGGCACAGCGTGGGCATCTGTCCTCGGAGGAGGCACCTGCAGGGCCACCCGCCAGGGCCGGGAGCCCCGGGACACTCTGGGCTCTGCAGACACACACACCTGGTGCGCGTGGTATAGCTGCACAACTTGGGGCCTGGGGCGGGTGCTGGGAAGTGAGGGGCACCCTCCCCGGGGGGTCAGGGACACCCTGGGTTTGGGACGCTGAGCATGCCCTCGGGTGTGGGCTTGGGCAGCCCCGCAGGGTCACACAGCTCCCCTGCCCCTTCAGGCTCTAACCCGGAGCCCCAGCTGCGTCCCCGCCACCCACACTGGTCTGCTTTCCCAGGCCCTGCACGAGGGGCCCTGCAGGGTCCTCCCCGTCACCCCGTGTCACCTGCCGCAGCCCAAACCCCTCCTCGCCAACAGCCCTGTCATTTGCTGACGTCCCCCAGCCTGGCTTCCACAAGTCTGGGGTCTGGCCTGCTCCCTGTGCACCCCCAGCTGCGGGCGCAGGGCTGCCTGGCCCTTCACTGCCCCCGAGGTCTCGGGAGAACTGGGGCTCAGCGCAGCCAGGCTTCCTGGGCGCCTGCCCGGCTGAGCGGGACCTGAAGCCCGAGGTCGGCCTGGGGGCGGGGGAACCACCCGCGCTCCCTGTGCCTGCAGGCACTCACCCAGCCGCCTCCTTCCTCCAGTTTGGGGACGATCGCGCGTCCTGCGGTCCTGCACGCCGCCCACGCACACAGCCAGCTCAGGCACCAGGCACACACCCCACCCCCACCCCGCCCCAGATATAAAGCTGGCTCCGAGCCTCATCCCCACTGCCTGCTGCCGCCTGCCTCCCCATGACCCGGCCCACTACGCTGGTGGCCGCCGCCCTGGCGCTGTGCCTCCTGCTGGCTCCGCCTGGCCATGCGTGGTACCGGCCGGCTGCAGGGCCTGGCCACTACTCGGTGGGCCGTGCCGCGGGGCTTCTGTCCAGCTTCCGCAGGTCCCCGCACGCACGGCGCTCGGAGCTCCCCAGCTGGGCAGGGGCTTCCGTGGAGCTGCGTCCCAGCCTGCAGAGCCTGGTGAGTGTGGGCACGGGGAGTGCAGGGGTGAGGGGTGGGAGGCGGTGCGGGCGCCCTCCTGAGCCTCCCCTTCCCCCCAGGCCCTGTGCGTCAAGGATGTCACCCCAGACCTGCAGAGCTGCGTGCACCTGCCTGCCGGCCAGAGGACCTTCCAGTGCAAGGCTGACGTCTTCCTGTCACTGAGCGCCGCGGGCTGCCCCCGGGCCTGACCCCCACCTCCCCGCGGAGGCCCCCACCCGCCCTGTAGTGCTAAACCAATAAATGGGAGTGAAGCTGCTTCCGGGGAGTTGCTGCCGGCAGGGCCCCCACCTCCGTGCTGTCCCCACCCGGCCCTCCCGCTGGGGTGGGGCCTGCCCCCCCCCCCCCAGCTGCTGGGAGGAGGCCTTCCTAGAGAGGCCGGACATGGGCGCGATGGGCACCTTCAGCAGAACCTCGAGGCCCCTGGTTTCTCTGGCCGGACAGCCCAGCCCCCTCTCCACACCCAGCTCCGGGACCCCCCTGCTGGGGGCAGCACATCCACCGGCTTAAACCTGAGCGGGATCTCAAAGATGCCCCCACTGCCCCAGAGGCCCCCAGGACCTCCGCTCCACAGTCCTAAGCACTGGGCACGGGATCTGGGGGTGGGGGAGCAGCCTGGCGACCACTGCCCCTCAGCCCCCCTCTCCTCACCGGCTCTGGCCCCGGGGCCCCTGTCTTGTCCCCACTCCTGGCCGAGCTGAGCCCCGAGGGTGGGGAGCAGGAAGCAGAGTTGAAGGGCCTGAGTCCCAGCCCCATGCCCGTGCCCCAAGTCCACAGGGCAGCTGCCGGGAGTGGGCACACTGGTGGCAGGCCCAGCTTCCCGGAGGGGAGGGAGCAGGCTGCCCTGGGCCTCTCCCCGCTGGGCGTCCCGCAGAGCCCGCAGCCCCACGCAGCACTGCGCACCAGGCTTTATTGGATGGCACCAGAGGTGGACGGCAGCCAGTCAGGGACGGGTGGAGACCAGGAGGGCCATGTGGCAGGCGGCGAAGCTGGCAGCGGGCCGAGTGCGTCTTCTTGGAGCCAGGCACGGGTGCCGCAGTCTGCACCCAGGGGCTCCCGGGCAGAGCCCTCTGCCTCCACCCACAGCTGGCGGGTGGGCGTCGCCGTCCCAGGGGAGAAGGGGGTGTAGGCACCCTCTGCTCCTCCCGCCCAGGGCCGCTGCGGGGACGGGACCCTCTTGAGCGGCGTCCACAGGGGCACTCCAGGCGACCAGGCCTGTTGGAGGGCAGCAGCGGCCTGGGCCTCAGTCCCTCTCCCCAGGGGGCTGCGCCTCCTGCTGCCTCCTGGCTTCCAGGAAGGCCAGCTCCTTGGCTTCTTTCTTCTGGTTCCGAGCCTCGTACTCCAGCCTGGGGGACGGGCTGGGGTGAGCCGGGCAGGGGTCCTGCCACTGGTGCCTCCACAGCGCCCCCCCAGCCTACCTGGGCGCCTCACCTGTCCCACAGCGCCCCCCCAGCCTACCTGGGCGCCTCACCTGTCCCACAGTGCCCCCCCCCAGCCTACCTGGGCGGCCTCACCTGTCCCACAGCGCCCCCCCCAGCCTACCTGGGCAGCCTCACCTGTCCCACAGTGCCCCCCCCAGCCTACCTGGGCGCCTCACCTGTCCCACAGCGCCCCCCCCAGCCTACCTGGGCAGCCTCACCTGTCCCACAGTGCCCCCCCCAGCCTACCTGGGCAGCCCCACCTGTCCCACAGTGCCCCTCTCCCCCCCAAGCCTACCTGGGCGCCTCACCTGTCCCACAGTGCCCCTCTCCCCCCCCCAGCCTACCTGGGCGCCTCACCTGTCCCACAGTGCCCCCCCCAGCCTACCTGGGCGGCCTCACCTGTCCCACAGCGCCCCCCCCAGCCTACCTGGGCAGCCTCACCTGTCCCACAGTGCCCCCCCCAGCCTACCTGGGCGCCTCACCTGTCCCACAGTGCCCCCCCCAGCCTACCTGGGCGGCCTCACCTGTCCCACAGCGCCCCCCCCAGCCTACCTGGGCGCCTCACCTGTCCCACAGTGCCCCCCCCAGCCTACCTGGGCGCCTCACCTGTCCCACAGTGCCCCCCCCAGCCTACCTGGGCGGCCTCACCTGTCCCACAGCGCCCCCCCCAGCCTACCTGGGCGCCTCACCTGTTCTTGATGATCCTTTGAACAATGAGGTCTGTGGTGAGGTCGTTGCCGCTGTCGACCTGACAGAAGATGCCCCTTCTCTTGGGCTCCTGGGGGCCAGAGCGGACACGAGGACCTTTCTTTAAAGCAGGGAGCTGCCGGCTGCCCAGCCCCGGGGCGGCGGTTGCACCGTGTGTGCCCGTCTCCAGACACGGTGACGGCCAGCACCCACCTGGTAAGGGTCCGAGCCATCCCTGTCGGCCACAATCTCTGTCTTCCCGTGACACACCAGGTCCACCTGGGGGAGGAACGGGTCAGGGCCCGAGGCCAGCCTGGTCCTCCCCCCGCGCCATGCGCAGGCTCACCTTGAAGTGAGCCAGGAGCTCAGCCGTGACCGCGTATGGGGCCCCGATCACCACCTCCGCCACGTACTGTGGAGGGAGGGCACAGGCCGCTCAGTCCCACCTGGGCCAGGCCCGAGGCTGCAGAGCAGTTGGGTCCCTGGGCCCCTCAGGGCGTCCGAGTGGCCACACTCACCCGGCAGGCCAGCACGCTCAGGGTCCGCTCATGCAAGTTCATGATGGGGTAGTTCTTGCCCTTGTAGCGATTGACCTCCTAGGCGCAAACACGCGGGCTCAGCCCCTGGGCTCAGGCAAGTTCCCGCCCAGCTGGCTCACGGGAGGACACTGGGGAAGGTGCCCACCCTCATGGAGACACCCTGGGCAGGAGGGTGGGCCCCCCGGGGCTCTGTGGCCCTCACCGGGCCCAGTGACCCCAGGAGGGAGCGGGCAGGGCAGTGACCTGGTCGAAGTGCAGGCCAACGATGATGTAGGGCCTGTCCGCCAGCCGGTACACCTTCTCCAGGAAGTCCACGTGCCCGATGTCTGCCCAGGTTAAGAAGCGAGAACAGAGGAGTGCAGGCACGCACCTGCTGCCCCCCGGCCCCCCAGCCCTGGCCCCTGTGTGCGGGTGTGGAGCAGCGGCGGCCATGGAGGATACGGAACAGGTCGAAGGCGCCGTCCACGTAGATGACCGTCTCTCCTGGCTGCGGCTCCTTCCCGGAGGCAAACTGGATGATCTTCTGGGAGGTCTGCAGGAACTGGGACACCCCCGTCCAGGGGCTGCGCCCCCCAGGGCACTGCAGGCCGAGAGGGGCAGCGTCAGCAGCAGCGGCCTGCAGGGCGCCTCCCTTCCCCGGCCCCACCGAGGGGCCCTGCCTGTCACAAGTGTGGGGTGCTGGGAGCAGGTGCACCGGGCGCGGCGGGCAGGCCCAGCCCAGAGCCGTTTCCAGGCTGGCACCTGGCATGGGGTGGGGGCAGGGACAGCTACCCCCAGGCCAGGCGAAGCCCCTCCACGGTGGGACCATGGCTCCGTGTCTGGCCACGGCAGGCACTGCGGTCAGCACCACGGGCCAGCGACCGACCACCAGGAGGAGGTGGGGACGCGGCACCCTGAGGCCACTGGTCACCTGGGAGACTTCTGAGCAAAGTGTGTCCCCGGCGGGTGTCGGGTGGGGGGGCTATAAAGGGAGAGAGGACCAGGCCACTGGTTAGCGGCCACCTGTCTGTGGGCAGTCCTTGCTCCTCCAAGCAGTGGCCACCGCGATGGGCCTGCTGGTGCACCTCCTACCTGCCCACCCTCCCTCCCGGCGGGCGTCCACCAGCTGGCCGTCAGCATGTGGGAGGGGGGTGGGCACAGCTCCGGGCCGACCTCTCCCCCGGGAAGGTCAGGGTGGGTGGCAGGGAGCCCCGCGCCGAGCCCTGCCCGCCCGGCCCACACTCACCTTGCCGAAGCTGTCTGCATACTCCCGGTACTCAGAGGACAGCTCCTGCACAGACGGGCAGAGGGACTGGGGCCTTCAGAGCGCTGACCCCAGGACGGGGGGAGCAGAGGGCAGGGGAGGGCAGAGGGGGCTCACCTGGCTGCTGTGATGGGCCTTGGTCACCAGCAGCATGCGGCCCACGAGGTCCGTGGTGGACACGCCCTGGGTGCGCCTGCACTCTCTAGGGACAGAGTGGGGCTGGGCTCCCACTGGGAGGCCACCCTGAGCTGCCCGCGCCCTGCCCGCGCCCCGCCTCCCAGCAGCCTGGGGAGCCTGGGCCGCGGCCAGCTCCTGCCTCCCTCCGGTCCCAGCCCTGGCCCGGGAGCGGCAGGCGCCTCACCTGTACCGCCCCGCCTGCTTCACCTCCTCGTAGGTGTCCCGGCCGTCCACGGTCAGCGTGATGTCATCTGGGGGTGGTGCACACAGCACGAGGGTTCGCAGCCGCACACCCGGACCCTCGGCCCGGCCCGCCCCCCTGCTCGCTCCCCAGGAGGCCCAGAGCTTTCTTGGACTAAAGAGGGCTTGGTGCCCCCCCCCCGTTCTGGCCCCCAGTGACTCACTGCCATGGACACAGAAGTCACAGCTGTACTTGTCCAGCGTCTCCAGCGTGGTCACGTAGGGCGCCGCGGGCACCACTTCGTCCACCCACTTGATGGCCTGCACCATCTTGTACCGCTCCTCCTCGGTGAACACTGGGGGGCCCTTGTGCTTGGCGATCTCCTCTAGGCCCGGGGAGAAGCACGAGGTGGCCCCTGCGCCCCGCTGGCCCCACTCCCGCGGGAGGCCCTGGCCCAGGCCCCGGGGGGCTCCGCCCACACCACACGGGGCTGGGGATGCCTCCCGCCTACGTCATGGCTTCTGTACCCGGCCAGAGTTCCAGGAGTGGGGGCACCCCGGGCACGGAGCACTCGGTCCCTGCCTGCCTTGGGAGCCAGGTCGGGGTTGAGGGCAGCGGGCAGCGCAGCCAGGGGCGCTGTGTCCAGGATCGCACTGCTCGCCGGCTGGCCGGCCCTTCTCTAAGCTCTGGCACCCACAGCTGCCTTCCAGGAAAGGACGTCCTGGCCATGCTGCTTACCGTCCGTGTGCACGCCCACGACCAGGTAGTCGCCCATGGCCCGGGCCTGGCGCAGCTGGTTCGAGTGGCCATAATGCACCATGTCATAGCTGCGGCGACAGATGGGGTGGTCAGGCCCTCAGCTCTCCACGTCTGGACCCCCCAGAACTGGGCAGGGGTGCTGGGACCGGGGACAGCAAGGGTGGGGGCACGGGCTCTGGCCCACCCTGCGACCACACTCCGTGCCCCATACACGAATATTCTAGCACCACCCCCAGGCTGGGGCTGAACTCCGTGGGGCCGAGATGGCCGTCCGTCCCTGGACAACACACGCAGCACGAACCCCAGGCCCAGGAATCCTCGCTCTGCAAACCCGGCTCCCTCCGGTGGTCCCAGAGCGGCACCGCCTGCCCGCTCTCCCCCACCTGCACCTAGAGGTTTTAGCTTCAAGTCCACATCTGGTTACGGGGGAGCCTTTTTGCTGTGGTTTTCTTTCGTTTTTACATTATTTACTTAGCTATTCAAAGGGCAGAGTGACAGAGAGAGGACTTCACCACGCCAGGAGCCGGGAGCTCCATCCGGGCATCCCACGTGGGTGCAGGGCCCGAGCACTAGGGCCACCCTCAGCTCCTTCCCAGGCGCGTCCGCAGGGAGCCGGCTCGCAAGCGGAGCGACGGCGGTGCAGGTGGTTGCTTAACCCGCTGCGCTCTGCCTCCCCCCAGCAGGTGCTGTTCCAGGGAGGGGGCGCAAGCCCTACACGGGGCTCCCGCCCCGCGCCCTCCGTCCCTCCACCCCTCCCCACCCACCCCAGGTAAGGCGGCCGCGCACTGGTCCCGCCAGCTCCAGCTCACGTGCCCGCGGGGCGGGCTGGACCGGGGAGAGCACGGCGCGGGACGAGGGCGGAGCTGGGTCCAGCCACGGTGGCCGCGCGGCACAGGCCAAGGTCAGAGTCCGCGACAGGAGGCCTGGCTCCAGCTCCCCAGGCGACTCCAGGTGCGAGAACGAGCGCAGGTCGGCCCGAGACACTCCGCGGGAGCCCAGGGCCGGCGCCCTCACCTGCCGACAGCCCCCGCCGGCGCCCCCTGTCGGCCTCGCCCGAGAGCACCGCGGGACACGCGGGAGCCGGAGCCCGCCGGGTTCCAGGTCTCCGGCGGCCGGGGCCCCTGCCGGGCCTGTCCCCGCCGCCGTCGCCGGCCGGGCCCCGGGGATCTGCGGCCCCGCGCCTCCCGCCGGCCGCCGCAGCCGAGTCACGTCCTGGGACGGGCCCGGGCCCCCGGCAACCGCCGGCGCGTGACTCCCGGAAAGAACCCTCCCGCCCTCCGCCGCCCGCGCTCACCAGCCATCGCACCACACCCGCACGGCGCGCCGGCCCCCTGGGCCCGACCGCTCGGCGACCCCCGCCGCCCCGTGCCCGTTGCGGATCATGGCCCGTAGCACCGGCGCAGCCCTGCCAGCTCCCGGCCGCCGCCAGCCCCCGCGGCCCCGCCCCGCGCACGCGCAGCTGCCGTCACGCGGGCCTCACCCGCCGCGCTCGACCAATGGCGCACGCCGCCAGGCCGGAGCCACACCCAGCCCCGCGGGCCGCGCCCCCACCCACCGCGCACGGCCAATGGCCGGCGTCGCGCGGCCTGGGCCCCGCCCCCTCGCGGCCCTTCCGTCTCCGCCCACTCCCAACCCCCGGGCCGCCGCCTCCGCCGCGGTCCGTCGGGGGTTCGCCGCGAGAAGCAGCCAGTGGGACGCGGGGAAGGCTGGAGGCGTTTAATGAGGGCCAGAGTCCGCAGAGCGCCCGGGCCCGCCGCATGACCGCAGACCGGCCAGGCTGCAGCGGAGCGCGCGCCTCCGAGGCCGGGTCCGAGTGGCCGCGGCCCTCCCTGCCGCTCCGCCCGCACGTCCTCGTGGGACACGGCCTCCGCGTGGACATCTGGACGCCGTCCCGGGGTTCCGCTCGGCGGCTGCGGCCGCTCTCCGTGTCCGCCGAGGCCGGCTACGTCACTTTCTTCCGTTTGGTGCGCTTGGCGCAGCCCCTGCCGAACCAGCCCCCGAGGACGGGGGCCGAGCTGGGCGGGGCGCCGCGGTCCCCCGGCGGGGCCTCCTCCCGGCTCCTGCGCAGCGGCTTCCGGCTGTGGCTGTCCTCCTCGCCAGCTCGCAGCGGCGTCGCCAGGGAGAAGATGGGGTCCTGCCACCTACCGAGAAGGGGGCGCCGCGTCAGGCCGGCCGGGCGCCCGGGGCACGCCCCTCCCCGGCCCCCCAGCCTCGCCCTCCTGCGCGTCGGCGCCCGCAGGTCCGGCCTCGTCGGGGCTCAGCGTGCTCGGTCAGCGCCTCCGTCCAGGGCGAGTCGCCGGCAGCTCTGGGCCCCACCTCCCGCCTGCAGGGCTGGGGGCGCGCCCACCGACCCGCTCCCCTTCCCGGCCTGTCTAGGGAGGCGTGGCCTACACACTACACCGTGAGGAATCATGTGTTGACGGAGATGCAGAACCACAGATTATAAACTTAAGATACAGAGAAGCACTGATAAAAGAAATGAGCTAAGTTAATGTGGAAACAAAACGACAGCACACGGCAGGCCCACAGGACAGACACCACGAACGTGACATACAAGAATTGCCAGGCCCCGAAGGTGAAGGGATCCTTAATTTCTTGAACCCTTTGATTAAAAGAAGTTACTGATTTCCCCTATAAGACCCTGGAAATTCACAGAGAAAAAAAGTGTAAACTTTTCGCTCAATACACACACCGAGTCTAAATCATCACGAGCTCCGCGTTCAGTTTGCTTAAGCTTCCCCACACACGCCACTCCCGAACCACGCCACGGCCACGGCCACGGCCACACCCCCTCGGACCTCTGCAGCCGGGCGGTCTGGGAGCAGGCGGGCAGCAGCTGGGGCGGCGGGCGCCCCACCCCCGGCTCCACGCTCGCCAGGGCGGGGCCTGCACAGGTGCACAGGGGCTCCTCGCCGACCACCCCCGGCTCCACGCTAGCCAGGGCGGGGCTGCACAGGCGCACAGGGGCTCCTCGGCGACCACCCCCAGCTCCACGCTCGCCAGGGCGGGGCTGCACAGGCGCACAGGGGCTCCTCGGCGACCACCCCCGGCTCCACGCTAGCCAGGGCGGGGCTGCACAGGCCCACAGGGGCTCCACGCTAGCCAGGGCGGGACCTGCACAGGCGCACAGGGCCTCCTCGGCGACCACCCCCGGCTCCACGCTAGCCAGGGCGGGGCTGCACAGGGGCACAGGGGCTCCACGCTAGCCAGGGTGGGGCCTGCACAGGGGCTCCTCGGCGACCACCCCCGGCTCCACGCTAGCCAGGGCGGGGCTGCACAGGGGCACAGGGGCTCCACGCTAGCCAGGGTGGGGCCTGCACAGGGGCTCCTCGGCGACCACCCCCGGCTCCTCGCTAGCCAGGGCGGGGTCTGCACAGGGGCTCCTCGGCGACCACCCCCGGCTCCTCGCTAGCCAGGGCGGGGTCTGCACAGGGGCTCCTCGGCGACCACCCCCAGCTCCACGCTCGCCAGGGCGGGGCTACACAGGCCCACAGGGGCTCCTTGGCGACCACCCCCCCTCCACGCTCGCCAGGGCGGGGCTGCACAGGCGCACAGGGGCTCCTCGGGCCCCGGCTGGGTCCCTTCTGCAGGCATCGGGCGCAGAGGTGGCAGCGGGGCGGCACGGCGGTGCCCACTCACCTGCTGTACGGGGGGATCTCCAGGCCCAGCTCCTGCATGAGCAGCCCCATGACGTCATCACACCGCCCGTGCAGCTTCAGGGCCGCCCCGTCGTCCTTTGGGGTCCACTGTGGGCAGGAAGGGCAGTGAGGAAGTCGCCCCACTCCTCCCCAGGGGCCTCCATCCCGGACACGTGAGCCTGCTACATGTCTCTGACTCTTGTTGGTTTTTTTTTAAGACATTTATTTTCATTTTTATTTGAAAGGCAGAGAGGGAGGAGCCGGAGAGATTCCATTTGCTGGTTCACTCTCCAAATGCCTACAGTCTGGCCAGGCTAACACCAGGATCCCAAAACACGGCCTGGAGGTGGCAGGGGCTCAAGCACGAGCCACCAGCTGCTGCGCGCCGGGGTGCCCGGGCAGGAAGCCGGGCCAGGCCCAGGGGCCGTGCCACGCAGGCCCTGGAGCAGGCCCCGCCCTGAGCACCGGTTACCTGCAAGTTCACGATGTAGAGCTTGGGCCGCCGGCTAGGGGGCTTGGCCATGCACCAGAGCCGCGGGTACTTCTTCAGAACCTGCACACACGGACGACAGACAGGGCACGTGCGCGCGCCCGCGGCCGCAGCAGGGGCGTGGCCCCAGCCCGGGCTCCCGGGTCCTCGGCGCCTACCTTCAGGCTGGACCCCAAACACAGGATGGCGTCCGCTTTGCTGGCGGCCTCAGTGGCTGCCTCCCAGTTCAGGGGCTGCCCCAGGGTCCCCCGCTCCCCGAAGTGCACGATGGTGTCGCGGAGCTGGGTGCCGCACTTGTGGCAGGCCCGGCCGGTCTGGTGTCGGTGGAGGGCGGTGCGCTCCGTCACGTCAAACACGCGCACGTACTCCCTGTTGGGGACGCAGGAGGTGCAGACCTGGGGCGGACGACAGGCTCCGGTGAGCGGGGGCGCCGGCCCGCCCGCCCGTCTGCCCGTCGGCCCGCCCGTCTGCCTGCCTGCCCGCCCGCCCGCCCGCCCACGCGCCTGCCTGTCTGCCTGCCCGCCTGCCCGCCCGCCCGTCTGCCCGTCTGCCTGCCCGCCCGCGCGCCCGCCCGCCCGCCCGTCTGCCTGCCCGCCCGCCCGCCCGCGCGCCCGCCCGTCTGCCCGTCTGCCCGCCCGCCCGCGCGCGCGCCCGCTCACCTCGATGTACATGTTCCCGTGCAGCTCCGAGATGGCCGAGCGCGGCAGCCCGCTCCGCAGGTGGAGCCCGTCGCAGTTCTGCGACACCACGTGCTGCACCTGCAGGGGAGCCCCTCTGAGCCCAGCGACAGCCCCGACCCCACAGGAAACCTCGGAGAGCCAAGCTCTCGGCAGGCCCAGCCCGCAGAGTGCCGGGCCTGGAGCACCCGGAGGGCGAGCGTGCGTCTGCGCCCTTCCGGTGAGGCTGCAGCTCGGGCTCCCACGGGGCAGACGTGGCCACGCCAGATCCACGCTCGGCTCCAGGGCCTGGGCAGAGGGCGACCCTCCCCTCCTCGCTGGCTCCCCGTGCCCGGGAGGCCCTCGGGGGCCCTGGGGTGAAGCGGGGGGGGGGGGGCGGTGAGCAACCCTGGGCCAAGATGCCCTGGACGGGACGGCTCCCAGGAGGGGCTGCTGTTCTGTCTGGGGGGCCGCCGTGTACTCCTCCCACAGAGAGGGTGCAGCCGCTCCCCTGCGCCCGGGCCTGCCAGCCCCGTCCGGCTCTTACCAGCTTCTGCTTGTGCAGTCGGGCGATGCTCATGTGAGTAAGGGTGGGCTCGGCCTCACTCAGGTCGGCAGCGCTGCCGGCGGAAGGGAGAGTGGGGTGAGGACCTGCAGGCCGGGGGCTCGCCTGGGAAAGTGGGGTGAGGACCTGCAGGCCGGGGCTCGCCTGGGAAAGTGGGGTGAGGACCTGCAGGCCGGCGAGCCGAGCCCCTACCTGACGCGCCGTCCCTTCTGGAGCAGCGTCCACACGCCGTTGGGGCCCCGGTAGTCTGGGATGCAGGCTGCCTGTGCGCTCGGAAAAAGATAAGCCCAGTGGGCCGGCGGCACTGCCGGGAGGCAGAAACCCTGCAGGGGGGCGCCAGGCTGCCCACCGGCCGGGGCCCGGGCAGCTGCACCCCGGTGCGGCTTCCCTCCTCACTATCCTCCCAGGCCCCCGCGCCCCGAGAGCCGCCACAGCACGGCGCAAGGACCCGTGTGTCTCGGGCACGGAGGGAGGACTGCACAGGGCTCTGAACGGCCCCTTCCCCACCTGAACAATGACGGACGACCTGTGCACCCCCCCACGTCGCCCCTTCCAGCAAAGGACACAGAAGACTGCCAGGCCCCCCCTGCACGAGCCCCACCTCCCCAGGCAGCCCGAGCTCCGAGAAGTGCCCGCCGGCGCCAGGGGCCCGACACTGAGGTCACAGCGCCAGCCAGGCCACGGGGCCGCGGCTCGAGAACCGCCGGGCTGGGCTGTCCCACTCGCGGTGGAGACGGGAGGCTGAGCAGGAAGCGCTCAGTACCCTGGGCCCTGGCCCGTTGGTACCCGCAGTGCCTCCCCCTCCCCCTGCGGGCCGCCCCCGTCCAGCAAAGCTCCCCCTGCCCCAGCCCCGCCGTCGGCGGCCCCACGCCCTTCGCCTCCCGCTGCGGAACCGGCGCGGCGCGGCTCAGCTCTGCCCGCACACCCGGCAGCGCGGAGGCCGAGTCGCGCCGTCCAGCGCGGTCAGTGTCCCAGGAGGGGGCGCCCCACGCCCGCCCCGCGGCGCTCCGGGCCAGCGCGGCCCGGGCGAGTGTGGCTCTGGGCCGCGCGCGCCTCCCTACCGTGCTGATCCCCGCGCCCGTGTAGACGACCAAGTGCTTGGAGTTGCGCACGGCGGCGGCCAGCTCCCGCACCTTCCTCCGCAGCTCGTCCGGGTCATCACACACCTGCGGACACCGACCGCTCAGCCCGCGCCTGCCGCCCGGCCCCGCCGCGCGGCCCCGCACTTGCCTCCTGCTGCCGCCGCTTCAGCCCCTCCCGCCGCCGGCGCCGGCCCTGCAGCTCGGTCACCAGGTCCTCGCTCTCGGCCAGCAGCCGGCTCTCCTCGGCGCTGCGCTCGGCCGCCGCCTTCCGCAGGATGCGGGACACCTGCGGGCGGGCGGGCGGTGAGAGGCGGCCCGCGCGCCACGGACACGGACGCGGGGCGCGGCGCGGGCGGGCGGGCTACCTGGCGGAGGCGCTCCCGCTGCTGCTCCTCCCGCAGCCTCCGCACCCGCTCCGCCGCCTTGCGCTCCGAGCGGCCCAGACCCCCGGCTGCCATCGCTCCCCGCGGAGACCGGCGCTTCCGGCTTCCGCTTCCGCCTCGCCGGCGGCCGCCCGGGGCGCATGCGCGCGCGCCCCGCCCCGCCCTTCCTGCCCCGCCCGCCGCCCCGCCCCCAAGGAAGCACCTGCCAATCTCTTTTTAAAAGGTGTTTATTGATCATATACAAAATAAAGAAAACCTTATATATCACAAACATACACTATGTACAGCAATAAATACCGGCGGCCAGGCCCAGGGCCGCCCCTCCTGGACAATAACTTAGCAATAAATACGGCGCGGGGCCCCGGGGACAGGTCCCTCCCACGCACGCCCCACACCCACTGCGGGTCGCCTGGGCACCTCCCTTCCCTAGCTCTGCATCAGCCCCCCACCCGCCCTGCGGACCCCAGGGCACCCCACGGTCACCTCTGCAGGCTTCGGCCCTAAGCAGGGGGCCACCACCAACCGCACAGCCCCCGCACAGCCCGCACGCGCAGGCAGCCCTTGTCCTGCTGCCCGGGGTCGGGTCACCGGGAGAAGGCTGTCCGCAGCGACTGCGTTTGGTTAAAGGCTTCAGGGACTCGCGAACTGAACGGGAGGGAGGAGGGGCGGGCAGGGGCTGGGGCTGAGGGGAGGGGCCGCGCTCTGCCATTCCAGCTCAGACGCGCAGGGCCACCCCGGCTCTCAGAGCCAGAGCTTCGCGGCGGGCGTGCAGCGGGAAGCCTGCAGCCGGCCCAGCAGGTGCCACGCGCACAGCCCAGAGGCAGGAGGGGCCCCGAGCCCCACACACACACGCCTGCCTGCGTGGCACCGACGACACAGCCTCTGCTCTCCCACCTGCCCCAAGACCAGACAGCCAGCAGGAAGCCGAACCCGTGCCAGGAGGAGTCACTCAGTGGCTTCTGGGGGGGGAAAATCGTTAATGTGTTGGTTCCTTTCACCAAACCACAGCCTAAAAAATAACTCACAGGATCCCAGAGCGGAAGTGTGCAGCGGGCTGCCCGGGCTGCCCCGCTGTGGACGGGAGCTCTGGCCAAGCCGCCGCTCGAGAGAGGCGGCGGCAGGCACAGGGCCTGACCACCAGCCCAGAGCGGTGGCCCCCGACGCCGACCACGGAGGCCAGGGGTGCGCGCACAGACCCACTGAAGCCAGCAGGGAGCCCGGGCCACGCTGCGTGGGGACGTCTGCGTGTCCGTCCGGGATCAGGAGGGGCCGGGGCGGCGTCAGGCAGGAGGGGAGGCGCAGGTTTGGGTTCACTTGGCGGACAGGTTCGGGAGGCCCGGCCTCAGCCGCAGCCCTCCATCCGCCGTGTCGGGGGGGGGGGGGGGTGAGAAGAGAGAACACAACACCCTCACGGTGGGAGACAGACCCAGCACGACCCGAAGGACACACAGAGCCACGCGTGGACACAGAATCTACTGCGGAGAAATCAGGGTGAGGGGAGAGGGGCTCGAGTGAGGGGACGGGAACCCCAGCGCATGGCCTCGCCAACCCCAGAAGCCCTGGGGGCCGGATCAAGGCCCCGCGAGCTCACCCTGCCCTGCTCCTCTTCCTCACTCACCCCCCCTCCCGGGGACACCAGGGGCCAGGCCCTGCTCCTCCAAGACTCAGGATTTCAGCTCAGGGATGCCACGCCCACACCACACCCATGTCTGGACTCCAGCCAGACAGAAGCAGACCCAGGCTCGGGACGCCCAGGGACACCGTGGCAGCCAGCGCTCCCCCGCTCCGCAGGTCACCTCGGGTCTACGCAGGGGGGCCTCCAAGCCCCTGGAGCCAACACACAGGAGCCTGTCGGGACCCAGGGGTGGCCGGCACGGGTGGCGCCTCTGCCTGCCAGGTGAAGCCTGAACGGTCAGCTTTTCATCTCCTGTGCCTCCCAGGGGTCCAGGCTGCCCCGAGACGATATCGGCGGCCCTGGCCAGAGGCCCACGTGGCCAGACGGGGCTGCGGCCTCTTCAGGTGGCACTCTGGGCACCCCCGCGCCCATGGGAGCTTCCTGAACCAGGCCTGGGAGGCCAGCAGCCTCGACTGAAAGCTGGAATGGGCAGAAGCACCTGTGAGAGTCCAGCCGTGACCCCTGGAAGACACAGACCCTGGAGGGAGGTGGGAGGAGGGGCCGTGGCCCCGAGCTGCCGGCACAGACAGGTGGAGAACAGGGACAGGACCCGGCCCCGAGCTCACAGCCCTTGTCTGGCCCTGGTGGCGATGCCCAGGCCCTAGGGGTGCTCCAGGTGGGGCCCACCCATGCCACCTGGAAGCAGCGCCCGCTGCGCACAGTCCAGGAGAGGTGGTGGGCGGGCCCCCCAGGGAGGCCAGGAACAGGGCCAGGGCTGGAGCCCAGGCGGAAGACAGCCAGGGGCACCCACGGTGACTCCCTGGTCCCAGCAATGCCGCCACCCAGGGCCAGAGGTGTGGAAGCAACACGGTGGGGGAGACCCCTCCCCCCAGCTCACGAGCGAAGAGGCCAGGCTGGCGGCCCCGGCGCGGCCCAGGTCCGGCACGCAGCAGAAGCAGGAACACAACCAAATCCAAAAAACGCACACGGAGAACGCACAGGACTCACAGGTCAAAGGTCACCAGGAGCACCAGCACTTGACGGCGGCACAAAACCTCACCAGGCACGGACGACACCACGGCACCGGCAAGAGACGGGAGCGGGAGGGCGAAGGCTAAGTCACTTTCGGTACAATTGCAAAAGATACCAAAGAGCTGGCCCGGCGGCGGCGCTGCGGCCTTTTTTTTTTTTTTGTCTTTTTTTAAACTAAGTTTTATAAATAATGTCTGATAACTCTGTGTATATAAAAACTAAACTCCAACAGCCACAAAGAGTTGTCCATAAGTTTACAAGAAAGGGATTTTTTTTGTTTTTTTTTTTTTTAAACTAGCAAAGTTTCTGTTATACTTTCTTCCTTTTCCATTTATATGGTCAAATGTTCTGACTTTTTTAAAAGACAGTTTTATAAATACTCTGCAGCTCTTGTTTTTCTTTAACTTTTAAACATATAATTTAATAACTTCGTAAAAGGAACTTCTCTCTTTTAAATAAAGGGCTATCTAACCACACAAACAGCTCATGTAAACAGTGACACGGACCCAAGGCAGGACACAGGGACACGCCCTCCACACACGCGCACACCACTGGTTTGGTCTTGCTCAGTGCAGGGGTCAGTGCCCGGGCCGGCAGCCCACCACTGCCCGGGCAGAGCCCACCTCCGCCTGCCGGGCCCCGCTGAGCTGCCCGCGTGGGCCTGCGGAGAGGAGGGCCCCCAGCACCCTTCTGGTTGGCAGCCTGCGGGCCCTGAGAAGGGAGGGCAGACAGGAGCCCTGCCCACCCAGGGACGCCCGCGCTGCCTCCCTCCCACACCCGTCCACTCCCGCAGGGCCAGCTCTGGACTCCAGGCCCGTGCGACCTCGGCACAGAGGGGGCTGGGGGCGCCAAGCTGACCAATCGCAACGCACAGAACACAGACGACACGAGATCAAGGGGCCCAGCCCGGCGCCCCTGGGGTGCGGGTTGTGCTTTGCAGGGGGGGGAGGGAGGGGAGAGGGACAGGGCAGGGCTGCCGCCGCCACGCGTGCCCGGTGGCCCCTGGAAGACCCGCTGGGCAAGGGCGCGCGTCCCTACGACCGGGCGTCCGTCTTCGACTTCACTATCGTGATGACGCTGGTGGCGGCCACTTTGCCAGGGACGAGGGGCCCCAGGCCGGCGGCCAGCGGGCCCCGCGCCGGCGCCACGGGGCTGCGGGCCACGGTCCTGGCGAAGCTCTGCAGCGCCTCGTACTTGGCGCGCAGGGCGTCGAGCTCCCGGCGCATGCTGGCGTTCTCCGAGGCCAGCTTCTCCACCTCCTGCTGCAGCTCCGCCTTCTGCCGCTCCAGCTCCTCCTTCTGCGTCACGCGCTTCACGCGGCAGCTGGCGGCGTAGCCGCGGTTCTTGAGCGTGCGCCGGCGCTGCTTCAGCTGGATGATCTCCTCCTTGGACAGGCCCCGCAGGTGCTGGTTCAGCTCCCGCACGGACATGGTCACCAGCTCCTCGTCCGTCAGGCTGGTGCCATTCTCGCCCGGCTCCCTCTTCACCTGGGGGCCGTAGGGACAGGGTCACAGCCACGCACGGGCGCCCCCCCCGCCCTGGCCCAAGACGCCCCCTCCCCAGCGGCTCACCTTCAAGGCCTTGTTTCCTTTACTGGGGGTCGTCATAACCCGGGGGCACAGCGAGCAGGCACTCTGCAAGGCAGGGGGCAGCGGTCAGGACCCGCTCCGCCCAGCTCCCCAGGGGCCCAGGCCCTGCCCACTCCCGGCCGCCTCTCCGCTCCCAGGGAACCAGGGGGCAAGACAAAGGGGCAGAGGGAGGTGAGGAGCACCGAGACGCAGGAGGGGCAAGTCCAGGAGGAAGCCGGGAGCTTTAAAAATAACCCCAGCGCTGCCCCGGAGCACGGCTGTTCCTGGCCAGTCACGCTGACTCAGCACATCGCGGCCGCCCGCCCTCGCCGCCGGCACTCCCGAGGCCGCCAGCCAACAGCCGCCCAGGAGCCCCGCTGCTGGGGCCAGGGGGGCTGGGGGGCCATAGCAGGTGGGGGCGCCTGCCTGTGCATCCTAAGGTCCTACCTCCCACAGCGGCCTCCCCTGCGCCAGCCCGGGACAAAGCCCCTGCTGTCCCCACCGGGAACTGGGGCAGACAGCAGGGTGAGGGGTCTCCCAGTTTCCCGGGGCCCTCCAGCTGGGAGCGAGTCATCTAGCTGGCCCCGGCTCCCATGGCGGGAAGAGCTGGGGAGCCCCACACCTTGGAAGCAGCAGGCAACCCGACTGAGAGCCTGGCCCGAGGGCCCCTCCAGCCCGCTCTGGCCGCCTCCCGGCCCGTGGAGTAACCACCGTGTGGCTTTGGGTTGCAGCTTCCTGCGCCCCTGCCCCACCCTGGCCAGGGTGTTTCACAAGGGCCCCGGGGCCTGCTCACTGACAGGCAGGTGGCAGTCACTGACTGCTCTGTGGTCCCCTGCCTGGGCCTGCACCCACAGCCCAGTGCCCAGACCGCTCCCCCGCCAGCTGCCCCTCGAGCACCACCCTGCACTGTCCGCTCTCTGAACCCCTGCCAGGAACCTGAAGCTCCCACCCCAGGAACCCCTCCCGGAGCCCGCCCCTCCCACTGCTCTGCAGGTTAGATGCAGGCAGGTAAACAGGTGGACGGGGAGAAAGGCCACAGTCTCCTGGCCGGCTCACCCACCCGGGGAACCACAGTGTGGCTGGCCAGGCGGCCCATGTTCCCAGGGTGGAGACCCCACAGGAGCCAGGCCTGGCCAGGAGGCAGGCTGCAGCCAGGAGGCAGGGTGGGGCCGAGCCAGGAGGCGGGACCCCAAGAAGGATGGGGATGGGGTGCCCACAGCTGGAGGTCAGGAGGCCCGCAAGCCGGCCCCGGCCCGCCAGGAGACGGGCCCTCACTGCTGCCTGGGCACGGGGGTGTCCCTCCCCCCACGACCGCACAATGACAGCGGTGGCTTCCTGAGGGGACCACACAGAAAAGTGCCGAGCGCGGCGCTGGGCTGGGAAAAGTGCCTCCTCAACAGATTCCGCCCTCTGCAGAAGGCCTGAGCTCAGCACAGTGCAGCCAGGCGCCTTCCGATCAAAGGTGTGCACGCGTGTGCGTGTGCGTGTGCGTGTGCAGGCACCCACGCCGTGGGGGAGGGCCTCGGCAAAGCTGGCGCTTCCAGCCTTCCGGGCAGAGGCGGCCCCTGGGGATGGCGGAGAAGGCTGGCTCGGGGCACCTGTCCCAGCCAGAGGGGGGGTCCCGGAGGCTGCACTGAGTGGAAGCCCCCCCAGCCCATCCTCTCCGTCCTGAGGGCTGCTCAGAGCTAGAGCCGCTGTCCCCTGCTGCCTGACCCACGGGGGACCCTGGGCCACCCACTCAGCTGAGAGCTAGGAGAGGAAAGGGGGTGGGGCAGCTCCGGCCCTTCCTCCAGGACCAGCTCCCCTGGGCACCCTTGCCCGGCACACCCCAGCGGCCACAAGTCCCAGGCAGGCCGCCCGACGCTCTGCGACCCCGACCCGAGTCCTGCGGCTCCATTCACGCCAGAGCACCCGTGCCGGAGAAGCCCCGAGGAAGCTGCGCGGTGTCTGGGTGCGACCACGCGACGGCCACGAACCCAGGGCAAGGGAAGCAGTGGGAAGGTGAGCTCTGTCCACCTCCCTGGCCCCCAGCCCCCACCGCGGCCACACCACCCTTTGGCCTCTTAGCCGCCGGTCCAGACAGCGGAGACACCACACTGGCTCAGCACACTCCATGCTGGGACCCCTCCTCGCCGGGGACAACCCCTGGGTGTCTGGGACCCGATTCTCCCGCCTGTGCGTCCACACTAACCCACCTGCTGCACCCCAAAGGACGCATCCTGAGCTCCTGCCGCGTGCAGCCTCGCCCCAGCCCAGGGCCAGCGGACCCGGCCGCGACAGCGCGCTGGCTGCCCTGCGAAGTCCTGCTGCCTGCTCCCTGCCCGCCGCCGCCCCTGCGGCCCCACGCTCACTCCTCTTTCTTCTGACGCCAGGGGCTGCCCATCCAGGGGCTTCCAGCCGCCAGCTCGGCCCACCAGACCCCTCCCCTCCCGTCACCCCCAGCTGTTTATCAGTTTGGGGGACTGCCCCGAACGTGGGCCCAGGGCCGATCTCGCCAGGGGCTCGACTTCTGCCCCGCAGGAAGCCCGCAACGCGGCCTCGGCCTCCGCCTGGCCACGCCGGCCTCGCGCTCATCCTCACGTGTGCCTCCCCCGCCACGGGCCGGCCCCTCCAGTCCCGAGGCCCCGCGCCCAGTCCCCGCGCCAGCAGCAGCTCCGAGTGACCTCATGCTGATGACTCAGCAGGTCGCGGCGCTGGCACGCGAGCCGAGCCCGGGCCCGCGGGCAGGGTCTTCCCGCCGCCCCCGCCCGGCCGCCGGGGCCCCGCGCGCCGCCAGCGGCCGCCACACACCTGAGGAGCCGGCGGCCGCGCCCCCGCGCCCCCGCGCCCCCGGCCGCGCCCGGCCCCGCCCTCCCCCCCGGCCGCCGCCGCGCCTCGCCCCGGGACGTCCCGGCCTCCGCCGAGCGGGCTCCGCGCACGCCCCGCCCGCGCCGCCGCGCCGCCGCGCCGCCGGCGGTGCGCCCGGGCACCCGCGGCCGGGGCCGCAGCCCGGCTCCCGACGGCAGGGGAAGGCGAGGCCCGGCCCGCCGGAGGGCGCGCGGCGCGCCCAGGCCACGGCCCCGCCCCGGCGCGGGCCCCGCCGCCGCCCCCGCCGCCCGGCCCGCCACACTCACCACACTGCGGGCCCGGCGGGCCGAGGCCGGGGCCGGGGCGGAGCCGCGCGCGCTCCGAGGCCGCGCGGAGCTGGGGCGGGCGCCGGGGGTCCGGGCCCGTGGCTCGGGGGGGGTCTCGCCGCCTCGCGCGCCGGGCCGAGCGCTCTGCGAAGGCCGGGCCGGACCAGGCTCGGGATCCGCCGCCGCCGCCGCCGCCGCCGCTCCACAGACGTCACATGATGTTTGGTCACGTGGGCTCCATTCATGAAGCGGCGACGCGGCCGGCCGGAGCTTAAAGGGGAAGGCGCGGCGGCGGCGGCGGCGGCGGCGGGGCGCGTCGCCCTGCGCCTGCGCAGCCCGGGCGCCGTCGCCCCTGGCAACGCGCGCCGCGCCCGGGCCGCGTCGGGGGCTCGCGGGACTGTCCGGGCGCGCGCCCTGGCCGGACCACGCCCCCGCCGCGGCGCGGTGCGAGCGCGCGGGAGGCCCTAGTCCGAGGTCCGGGTGCAGACCGACCCCGGGGGTGCAGGGCCCAGGTCCCGGCCCCGCGGTGCGCCCGCCAGGAGTGGACGGCGCGGGCCGTCCCCCGGGCCGCCGGCACCTGTCTGAAGCCGGCCCCCGGGTCCGCGTCCGCCCCCGCCGCCGATCGTTCCCCCAGGAAGTCGCCGCGCGGCGGGGTGGGGGCGCGCTCTCGGCCCTGTTCCCTGCTCAGGTGCACAGCCAGGCAGGTGAGGAGGTGAGGGCGCCGCGGAGGGGCCCACAGGAGGACCTGGAGCTGCTGTGCGGGGCTGCGCGGGGTTCCTGGCGGGGTGGGGTGTCCACGCGGGACGGCGCGACTTGTAAAGCCTCGGGTTTTTCCGTAGAAAACGCAGCGACTCACCCCACGAGTGCGTCCCTGGTCTCAGAGCTTGCTCCTCACCCCTCCTGGACGCTGGGTCCAGGCTCCGGGGGGCGGGGCAGCCCTGAGCCGGGTTCGCGGTGGGAATCGGAGCTCCGTGGCCGCTGGTCTGAGGCCCGAGGTCGAGGGCAGGGGGCTAGTCGTGACGGAGAGCCGGGTGTGCCCTCGCTCCTCTGTGCTGGGAGACGCTGGACCAGGACGCCTGGTCCTGGGGCCGGGGGCCATCACTGCTGACCACCCAGGCAGCTCGCCCTCCCCTGCCGCCGTCCAGTGCGTGGGAGATGCCTGGGAAACTCATCTCATCTCCCACTCAGTTTTGCTGATGGACGTCCGTCCACTCCCCACCCCCACACACCCACCCCCACTCAGCAGCCGCAACAGGCAGGCATGGGTGTGGCCACCCGGGGCCACGGGCGAGGCCAGTGGGGGCCGTAGGTACTGGGACTGCTTCCTATAGAGAGAGAAGCCCTGGGCCCTGGGGTCAGTTCTGAGAGCAGACAAGAGAGGGGCAGGTGCCCACGCTCTGTCCTGTGAGGGGGCAGCTCTTCGGGTGCAGGGGTCCAGCTGTCCTGTGCGGTGCTGGGTGGGGGGCTCGTGTCCTGTCACTGGAATGGCCCAGGCAGCCGGGACCTGACTCCGGTGCAGCTCCAGGGCCCAGGGGGCCCAGCCACGCACGTCCTCTCATCTGTCCCAGAACCCCCTGGCAGACTCCCCACACAGGGTCCTGGACACTTGTCCCTGAAATACGGGGGCAGCAGCGTTTGGGCCACGGCAGATGAGGCTGAATTGCTGTTGTTGAAAGCTGTCTGACAGGCAGAGAGGGAGAGAGGTCTTCCATCTGCTGGTTCACTCCCCAGACAGCCACACGGCCAGCGCTGGGCCAGGCCGAAGCCAGGATCCCGGGACTTCGTCTGGGTCTCCCACGTGGCGGCAGGGGCACTTGGCCATTACTCGCTGCTTTCCCAGGTGCATTAGGTGGGAGCTGGATCAGAAGCAGCACCGTGGGGACCCCCAGCCCTTGGCCACGGGGTGCCAGCACCGCCCTCTGCACCAGGCCGGCCCGGGGCTGTTCTGTCCAGAGCGGCCCTTCCTGCACAGGGGCCTGGAGCCTCGCTGTCCACGCAGGCGTCCCTGTGAGCGGCTTCAGGGTGGGAGGCCTTCACCCCCTCCGCTGGGTCCTCCAGGGACACAGCAGCCACAGCCTGACACGGCTGGGAGGCCCGGGGCCGGGGTCAGAGCCAGGATCCAGAGCACAGGGTCCCCTCTGGGCCTTCCTTGTCCAGAGCCTGGGCCAGCCTGGCCCGAGGCAGAGCACGCAGAGGTGGGCAGGGCCAGCACGCGGCCCGGCAGACCCGCAAACGGGCAGAAGCTGGACCGAGCAGAGGGGCGGCTCTTCCACCAGGCCTCCCCAGCATACTGGACAGGGCAGGGAGACGCAGGGACCTCCCACCTGCTGTTTCACTCCCCCAACGCCTGCAACAGCCAGGACTGGGCCAGGCCGAAGCCAAAGCCCAGAACTCAGTCCAGGTCTCCACGTGGGTGGCAGGGGCCCAGGTACTGGAGCCGTCACCTGCTGCCCGCAGGGTGTGCCTGGGAGCTGGAATCAGGTGGAGCTGGAACTCAACCCAGGCATTGCGGGCAGCGACCCAGCCGCTGTGCCGAGCGCCTGCCCTGTCCTGCCCGATTGTGGCGGGTGGCTTCCAGGTCTAGGGACGGCCCCCACAGCCACTGTCCAGCTTGCCGGCGGCCAGGACTCTGCCCACCACGAGCACCCAGTGTCCTGCGGGCCCCTCAGCCCACAATGCTCAGTGAGTCTGGCCTTGGCTGGAGGGGGGCAGTTGGGGCCTGGGGCAGACGTGTGGGCTGGAGGGGGCAGTTAGGGCCTGGGGCAGGCGTGTGGACTGGAGGGGACAGTTAGGGCCTCGGGCAGGCGTGTGGGCTGGAGGGGACAGTTAGGGCCTCGGGCAGGCGTGTGGGCTGGAGGGGACAGTTAGGGCCTCGGGCAGGCGTGTGGACTGGAGGGGACAGTTAGGGCCTCGGGCAGGCGTGTGGGCTGGGCCGGGGTCTCTGCTTGGACAGGTGTTCTCTCAGGGGAGGGGTGACTGGGTACTCCCCACCCTGAGGCCCGGGAATTCACTGCCCACACAGCACAGGAGCCTGCGTGGGCCTGGAGTCCCCTCCCCTCCTGGGCTGCAGGTCCCACCGACAGCCAACTTCACTTTGCCCTCGTGCCCAGGCCTGGAGGCTGTTGGGTACGTGAGGAGGGTCCAGGCCTCTGGCAGCAGCCACAGAGGTGGACAGGAAGACCAGTCTTGTCCCCACAGGGCCTCCTGTGCCTGTCCTGGAGTCCCGGGTCTTGGTCCTCACCTGGGTACCCCCAGATGCCAGCCAGTCCCTCACGTCCACCTCACCGTCCCCGCACTCAGAAACCGTCCACACCCCTTGTGAGGGCCCCGCAGCTCCTCCCGCCTCCAGGGCTTCCCCAGTTGCCGACTTCATGTGTCAGCTTGACGTCAGTCATGGCGCAGGGCGCCCCCTTCCAGGCCGAGGGGCCTCCCCAGCAGACTGCCCTGGACTCCATCTGCCTCCTCTGAGCCACAGCCCTGCCCGCCCACCCCGCCCCGCCCGCCCCGCAGGTGCGACTGCCAACCTCGACTCCGAGGCACTTTCTTCTACCAACCCCTCACCTGTGTGCACGTGTGCGTGTGGCCGCTGGTTCTGCCGGAGAACCCGGACTCCCCCCAGCCCCCCAGGATCAGCCCAGCTGACTCGCTGGGAGGGTGGGGGCTGCAGGGGCCGGCGGCCCTGCCACAGCGCGGCGAGCCAAGCAGCCAAGCCCCGCTTCAGGCCGGCTATCGCGCCCCTCCCCAAAAGCCCCTGCCCCTGCTCCCCCGGGGACCTGAGGCTGCAGGGCGGCTGCCCGGCTGTGCTTTGCACAGACGAAGTCACCAGGCCAGGCACTGGGGCTGGAAACCCGTTTATTTAACCGCAGGGCTGGGAAGAAGGTGGTGCGTCCAGGGTGGGCGGCACCCAAGTGTGCAGGGGCCGCAGCAAGGCCGCGAGGAGCCCCTTCTCCCTGTCTAATGGGACCACCAGAGCGCGGCATCCGGCCAGGGCCCCTCTGCTGGGCCCTGCATGCCTGGGACCCCTGTTCCTTCTGCCCAGGGCAGGGTCCCCTTGGGAGTAGAGGGCAGGAAGAGCGGGGGGGACTGGCCTTCATCCTCCAGCCTTCCCAGAGGGAACCCTGGGCCTGTGCACTCGAAGGCCAAGCCCAGGCCCGATGCTGGGGTGCAGGGGTGAAGGCCCTCTGGGCCGAGCTGCAGGGGAAGCTGCTCCTGACTGCTGGGTTTGGGGTGGAAACGGAAGGCGGGGAGGTTGAGGCTGGAGGATCCATCCCTGTTGGGGGCTCTCATGACCACGGGGAGCCCCAGGGGAAGTGACACGCCCCCTTCCTGGCGCTGAACTGGGCTGACCCTGGCCTTGGGGCTGGAGACCCCCTCCAGGGCAGGAGCCTGCAGCCAGAAGAGGGAGTGGACGGCAGGACAGGGGGCAGCCCGGAGGGTCAGTCCTTCTTGTCTGCCAGTGCCAGACTGTGGGGCGGAGGCTTGGTGTGGCCAGATGGGGACGGCGAGGCCACCGCAGGGGAGTCCAGTTTCACCTTGTCCAGGACAGTTTTCTTGATGGCCGCTGGCGAGACCGTCTCCTGGTCAGCCATGGACTGCAGCTCGCTGGGGAGGCGGCGAGGAGTTAGGCCCGGGGCCGCCTCCCTCTGGGGCCGCCACCCTCACCTCAGCCCCAGGCCCTCACTGCCCGGCCATGCAAGCTGTGCTTGGAGGCCAGGCCCGCGTGGAGCCATCACAAGTCTGCCCGTTTGGACCACAGAGCCGGCACTGCGGTGAGAAACTCTCCCGCCATCCTGCCCACCTGAACTCGGGACAGCGTGCCCAGTCCTGGCCGCACCTGGGGCCAGGTACGGGGCCCCAGGTCATGTCACCTGCACTGTGCGGGCCCCAGGTCATGTCACCCGCACTGTGCGGGCCCCAGGTCATGTCAGTACCCGCACTGTGTGGGCCCCAGGTCATGTCACCTGCACTGTGTGGGACCCAGGTCATGTCAGTACCCGCACTGTGCAGGGCCCCAGGTCATGTCACCCTCACTGTGTGGGGCCCCAGGTCATGTCACCCGCACTGTGCAGGGCCCCAGGTCATGTCAGTACCCGCACTGTGCGGGGCCCCAGGTCATGTCAGTACCTGCACTGTGCGGGCCCCAGGTCATGTCACCTGCACTGTGCGGGCCCCAGGTCGTGTCATCTGCACTGTGTGGGCCCCAGGTCATGTCACCCGCACTGTGTGGGACCCCAGGTCATGTCAGTACCTGCACTGTGCGGGGCCCAGGTCATGTCACCTGCACTGTGCGGGGCCCAGGTCATGTCAGTACCTGCACTGTGCGGGCCCCAGGTCGTGTCACCTGCACTGTGCGGGGCCCAGGTCATGTCACCTGCACTGTGCGGGCCCCAGGTCGTGTCACCTGCACTGTGTGGGCCCCAGGTCATGTCACCCGCACTGTGTGGGACCCCAGGTCATGTCACCTGCACTGTGTGGGACTCCAGGTCATGTCACCTGCACTGTGCGGGCCCCAGGTCATGTCACCTGCACTGTGTGGGACTCCAGGTCATGTCACCTGCACTGTGCGGGCCCCAGGTCAGGTCACCTGCACTGTGTGGGACTCCAGGTCGTGTCACCTGCACTGTGTGGGCCCCAGGTCAGGTCACCTGCACTGTGCGGGACTCCAGGTCATGTCACCTGCACTGTGTGGGACTCCAGGTCATGTCACCTGCACTGTGTGGGACCCAGGTCATGTCACCTGCACCCTGCGGGCCCCAGGTCATGTCACCCGCACTGTGTGGGGCCCCAGGTCATGTCAGTACCCGCACTGTGTGAGCCCCAGGTAGTACAGGTTGTGTCACCCACACTGTGCGGGCCCCAGGTAGTGCAGGTTGTGTCATCTGCACTGTGCGGGCCCCAGGTCATGTCACCTGCACTGTGCGGGACTCCAGGTCGTGTCACCCGCACTGAGACGCTGCCGTGCCTGCTGCTTGTCTAACTTGCTTGGGCCAGCAAGGCCAGGGAGAGCGTGGTGTGACCAGGCCCACAGGGCTCCCGTCCCCACCCGACTGCCCCCGGCCCAGCTCCCGGCACGCGGTCGGGCAAGAGGAGGCCTCAGGTGCACACATGGACACGCCTCCTCACAGGACATGGGCGGAGGTGGGGACCTGCCCACGGGGACCCTGGGGACCCTGCGGCCCCTCCTAGCTCAGTACACTGTGGGCGGGGCTGCGGGCAGCGGGGCCCACCGAGTGCGGGTGCAAGAGGCCTCCACGGCGTTGATGAGCAGGGAGCGGAAGCCCCCGCTCTCCAGCACGTGCAGGGCGTGGATGGTGGCCCCGCCGGGGGAGCACACGTTGTCCTTGAGCTGGCCTGGGTGCTGTTCTGAGTCCAGCAGCATCTTGGCTGCCCCCTGCAGCCAGAGACGGGGTGGGAGGGTGGGTGAGGGGGGGGCTGTGACAGCTACAAGGCCCCGCCCCCAGCCGTAGAACCTGCCAACTCCCCCCCTCCTGGGGCCGGCCAGGACCGACCCCCACCGCACTGACCAGGAGGGCCTGCGCCCCAAGGCGGACGGCCAGGCGTCGCGGGAGCCCCATCTTCACACCGCCATCAGCCAGGGCGTCCAGGGCTGTGAAGGCCTGTGGAGGAGGTGCCCTGAGCCACCGTCCCAGCCTCTCCCCCTTCCCCTGGGCCGGGAGCAGGCAGGAGGTGGAGGGGGCAGTGGCCGGCCCTCAGCCTTGGAGCCCGGCCCGCCCAGGGCCCTGAAGTCCTGGGACTGGCCCCGCCCACACCCCGCCCCCAGCCTCACGTAGGCGGGGCCGCTGCCGCTGAGCCCGGTGACGGCGTCAATCAAGTCCTCCTCCACCTCCGTGCAGAAGCCCACGCTGCCCAGGAGCTGCTCCAGGAGCCGGCCGTCCTCCACCTGGGCGTGGGTGCCCGTGGCGTACACGGTCACCCCCTCTCGCACCAGCACGGGCGTGTTGGTCATGCAGCGGACGACCCTGGGGGCCGGCCGGAACACCCGCAGCTTCTGGAGGAAGAATCAGCCCATTCCGGAGGGGGCAGGGGCTCCCGACGCCTGGGCGCGCCCCGCCCCCTGCGCGCCCACCTTCTCCACGGAGCTGATGGTGACGCCCGCGGCGCAGGACACCACGATGTGCCTGTCCTCGATGTGGGGGCCAACCTCGTCCAGGATGAAGGGGATGATGTGCGGTTTCACGGCCAGGAAGAGCACGTCGCTGTGCCGCACCGTCTCCCTGTTGTGGGGTGTCAGGCTCACCCCCATCTTCTGCAGGAGCACCGGGGCTGTCTGGCCTCGCCTTGGCCCCCCCCCCCCGCCCCAAGCCTGGTGCAGAAGCTGGGGTGTGGAGTGGAGCGTGGCTGGGCAGCCCGGGCATGGTGCCGGACGCCCCTCAACAGCCCCACCCACCCAGGACCGTGCAGACGTCCTGCTCTAAAATGTGTCCCTTTCACAGGCCACAGCTGGGGCCCTGCCCCCCTGGGCTGCAGCCCTCAGGCACAGCTGGGGAGGGACGCCCGGACCCTGGCACCTGAAACCCAGCATAGCAACCTGCAGCTGGGGTCAGCCCCCGCTGCGGCCTCCGGGCTGTGGCCCCACAGGCACCACTCAAACTTCAGCCCCAGCAAAGACACACCCTCCCGTCAGCAGGACCCCTGACCACCCCCGGCTGCCGAGCAGGAGGGAGGCCCAGGGTCCCCTCAGCAGAGCCCCTACCTGGCCCCGGGCCGTCAGGGCAGGCCTGAAGGACCCACTGTCTGTCCCCCACCTACCCTGAGGGCAGAAACCGTGGCCAGGTCCATGTCTGGGGAGCTGGCCATTATCTTGTGAGCAGCCAGGACGCCTGCGGGGGACAGAGTTCCTCAAGACCAATTCCGCCTCCCCCCACCCCATCTCCAGGAAGGAGAGGGAAGAGACGGCAACGCCTGCCCAGCCCGGACCTGGGGCCCCTTCCGCCAGTCCTGCGCCTGGGCCTACCTGCTGTCGTGAAGCCCTTGGCCAGCGCGAAGGCCAGCTGGCCAGCCCCAATGAAGCCCACGCTCATGGTGTCTGCGGCCGCGCGACCACCCTCCCAGCTGGCACAGGCTGTTTAGAGGCAGCTGCGGGAGGAGACGGGGACCGACAAGGACGGAGAGCAAGGAGATGGACAGACAGCGCTGGGCCTGGCCGCTCCTCCGGCGGGGGCGCCCCTGCCCGCCCCCCGCTGCTCAGACGTCCCCAGATGCTGGACCACCGCCCCGGCCCCGAGGTGGGTCCCCGCTCTGCTGCCCAGGGTCCCGAACCTCCTGGAAGGCAAGCGGCCGGGAAGAGGGAGGCAGCCCCGCCGGAACCCCCCACCCCGCCCGCAGCCGAGCAAGACCCCAGCTCCACCACCTGCGCGCTCTGTCCCGGGCAGCGCCGCGCCCGCCACGCGGCACCCACAGGCCCCGCCTCCCCAGGGCCCGCCCTCCCCAGGATCAGCCAATCGTCGGTGCCGCCGCGGCGCGCCGGCCAATTGGGAGGCGCGGCCGGCCCACGCGGCGGTTGCATCATTCCCCGGCAGGCGGGGTCCTCCGTTCCCAGCGCGCGTCCAGCCCGCAGCCCCGCGCCTGTCCCGGGCGCCGGTGGACGCCTCCGGGCGCCTGTCCTCCGTCGGCTCCCTCGGGCGCAGCGCCCCGTGCTCTTGGGGCGTTTCCGAGCCGGGCGCTCGGCAGGGAGAACGGGGCGCGGGTCGGCTCCCCGGGGCGGTCTGGAGGCGGTTCCGCGGCAAGGTGGGGGCGAGAAGCCAGGGCCCTGGACGAGCCTCGCGCCCGGTGGCTTTTCCGTTCTGCGTCCGGAGCTGACCAGCGGCTGCTCCAGACGCGGACTGGACGGGGCGGGCCTGCGGCGGTCCCCTCACCTGGCTCCCTTCTCCTTTCTTGGCCCCCGACGACCGCTGCCGACGCGGGGAGGTGGCCCCGTGGGCACCGCGGCCGCCCGTTCGTTCAGTCGTCCTCCACGGTCAGTGCGCGAACCCACAGCTGAAGCCTGGAAGTTCCACTACACTTTTTTTTTTTTTTAAACACTCATTTATTTGTATTTGAAAGGCAGAGTTAGAGAGGGGGAGAGATTGGTCTACTCTTGCTCTTAGCCAAAAGGTAGAAAAAGGATGAGAGAGAGATCTTTCATTTGCTGGTTCACTCCCCAAGTGGCCACAACAGCTGGGACTGGGCCAGGCAGCCACCAGGAGCCTACAACTCCACTCAGGTCTCCCACGTGGGCACCACTGCTCTCCGAGGTGCACCTGCAGGGAGCTGGACTGGGGACAGAGCAGCCACAGCCAGGATTCTGACCCATGGCTGCACGGGATGTCGGCATCCCAGGCCCCAGCTCGCCCCCCTGTGCCACAGCACCAACCCCTCTGCTGCACTCTGAGGACAGAACTCCCTACCTGGGTGACTTTTGTCCCGGTGGTAACAAGCAACACCTCTGCTAACCAGCTGAGCCAGCGAGGGTGGCCTGGCCCCAGGGTGAGCCTCCTGCCTGAGCTCCCCAGCCCGGGGCCCCTTCCCCTGTGCTCTGCCAGGGCCCTGAGGTCAGGCAGGTGGTGACGGGTGGCTTGGTTCAGAGTTTTGTTTTGTTTTTTAAGATTGATTTTTTTATTTGAAAGGCAGAGTTACAGAGAGGCAGAGAGAGAGACAGAGAGAGAGAGGTCTTCCATCCGCTGGTTTACTCCCCAAATGGCCACAACGGCTGGAGCTGAGCCTATCAGGAGCCAGGAGCTTCTTCCAGGTCTCCCACGTGGGTGCAGGGCCCCAAGGACTTGGGCCATCCTCCACTGCTTTCCCAGGCCACAGCAGAGAGCTGGATCGGAAGTGGAGCAGCCGGGACTCGAACAAGCAACCATATGGGATGCCAGCACTGCAGGCGGCGGCTTTACCCGCTGCACCATAGCGCCAGCCTCTGTTTCAGAGTTTTGGCCAGCGAAGGACAGAAGGAGGCAGGGTCCCCTTTGAGAGCCGCACAGGCCTCCCGTGAGCCAGCAAGGGCAGGGTGTGGCTTCTTTGCCGCCTGGTGTCGTGCCCTTCCTGCCATCATCCGGGACTCAGCACCTGCCTGCCCCCCCAACCCCTGCAGGTCTACCGTGGACCCTAGAGCACCTGCCACTTCCAGTGGCTGACGGGGGTCACTGGTTTGCCCCACCCTGTGTGCCTGCCCCAGTGGCTGGCAGGGGTCACTCCCCTTGCCCTGCACAGCCTGGCTTGGAGCGCTCAGAGCCCTTTGCCCAGCCCCAAGCTTGGGGTCCCTGGAGACCCGAGTGGGCGTGGCAAGGGTTGAGGGCCTCTCAGGCAGAAGGCCCACCTGGCTGAGCCACTCTGACTCTCACCCACCGAGAGAGAGGACACTGCCCACCCCTTCCTCAGGACACAAGGCTCAGCCCCCCCCCCCCCGCCCTGCCCCGGAGCCGGCACGCCACTGGCCACTTCCTCCCTCGGCCAGGCCGTATTCCAGGCCAGGAGGTGCAGGTGGCACAGCCCGCTTGGCGGAGACTGCGTAGTTAGAGCCAGGTGCAAGTGAGCATTGGCCTTTATTTCCTGCTCAGGGGCCAGCTGATGGGTTGAGGAGCTACGGAGCTGCGGCCCACCCACCTGGGGCTCTGGGTGGACACAGGCCGGCTCTGGGCTGGGCCGGGCTGGGTTCTTGCGCTGGAGCAGGCGGCTGGAGCGCGGAGGATGATGGCTCTGGTGGACACGTGGGAGGCGGCTGGTGCCCAGGGTGTGTGTCTCGGTGGCTCGCTGCTCCCCGAGCCAGCCACCCTGAGCCCGCAGCAGGCGCGTGGTGGAACCTCTGTGTCGGCGGGCGCTCCGAGTCGGGGTGGGAGCCCAGCTCCTCCTTGGACGCCGTGTCTCGTGGGACCCTGCTGGCCGTGGTGCCATCTCTAGCCACCGCACACACCGCGTGCTTCTAATGTGTGCAGCCACAGCGGCACTCCCTGGAGGTGGTAAGCCCTTCCGTGAGCTGGCACAGCCCCCGGGGCAGGGCCCTGTGCCGCTGGAAGACCCTGCAGGGACGGCCCTGGAGCTGGGATTCCCACACTCCCCCTCCCCCCGCTGGCTGGCCCCTTGACACCCCTGGAGACCCCAGCCCGAGTGGCATCTCCAGACAGGCACGGGCATCCCAGGCCATTCCCTAATCCTCAGCCTCGGTGTCTCCATCGGCAAGGTGGACACAGTGGCACCTGCTTCACAGGTGTCCCCTTATCACAGTGACCAGCATGCAGCCCAGAGAGGGCAGGAGAAGGAGAGATGGAGAAGGAAGCACGTGGGGCTGGGGCAGAGATAGAGGTGGACGTGGAGGCCCTGGAGCCGCCTGAGGGGAGGCGCCTCCATGCAGCCCCGCGCAAGGCCCCCTCTGTCCCTGCCCGAGCCCAGCTGCAGAGCAGTGGCCTCGCCCCTGAGCCCCGCCCCTCCCCTGCTTGCTCCTGCCATGTCGGTTCATCCAGTCACCCCTCCAGGGCCTGCAGCCCCCGGCCGGGCAGTGGAGCTGGGCAGGTGGCACTTGCCAGGCTACAGAGTGGGCACGAAGCGGATCCTCTGGGAGTAGGCGAGGTCGGCGATGTAGAGCAGCAGGTTGACGTAGGTGAAGATGGCCACCACCAGCTGGCTGTCCCACGGGCAGCTGCCCCGAGGGCAGTCCCGGGGCCGCCCCGGCTCACCATACTTGGGGTCGAAGCAGAAGACGGGCCAGATCACAGCAGCACTGAGGTACAGCAGCACGGCCAGGAAGGTGTAGACCACGACCAGGCGGTCGAAGGGGCAGCCCAGGCCGCCCGTGAGACCCGTCACGCTCAGCACCACCACAGCCACCGTAGCCAGGAAGCACAGGCTGTAGACGGCCACGCACCACTGGGTGGCCACGTAGCGCCCATAGTGGGTGTCGTGGACCAGCGCCCCAAAAATGATGCAGGCCACAAAGGCCTGGACGATCTTGAGGAGCCCCGACACCGTGGCCATGTAGCTGGCCACCTGGCCAGGCCGGGCCCGCGTCAGGGCCACCTCCGCAGCGTAGGCCAGGAAGAGGAGCCCGGCGAAGACACTGGCCGCCAGCCGGAAGTCCCTGGCCATGCAGCCGGCGGGCTCGGGCGGGCACTCCAGCCGGGTGAAGTACAGCGGGTACAGGACGGCAGCCGTGGCGCTCAGCAGCGTGGCCAGCATGGCGAAGGCCGCCGTGAAGTTGCCCCAGGAGAGGCGCAGGCAGCCGTGGAGCCGGGTGAACTCACAGGCTACCACCAGCAGGGACAGCGCGAAGCAGAAGCCCCAGGCAGCCATGCAGAAGGTGCCCTGGGCGCCCGTGAAGCCGCCCCGGTGGGCCACCAGGCTGAGGGTGGTGCAGCCGAAGGCCAGCTGCAGGACGCGGGCCGTGCCCACGGGGGACGTCACGGCACCCAGGTGCAGGTACCCACCCCCGGGGGGCTCCATGCTGCTGCCCATTCTCACGCGGTGCCTGTCCCCTGCGGCAGTGGCGGGCGCCGGCAGCCTGCGGCAGCGATGACAGTGGTGACATTGCAGCAGGCAGCCTCTGCCGCCTGTGCGGGGCTGCCCCCCCCCCCAGCACTATAAATAGACAGCAGCCATCAGAGCCCCGGAATAGCAGCCCGCGTGCCAGTCCCACCTCTGGGACATCCGACCCCGGCCCCTGCCGCGTCCTAGGAGGCGCCCCTGCCGGCGCCCTTAACCCTTTGGCTGCTGGCACCGCCCTGCTCCACGGCTGCAGCCGCTGCATCTCAGTGTCCTCGCCTGGCTCCGGGGAGGGGGAGGGGAGAGAGCAGAGGCCTGGAGACCCCCACAGGGTCACCCAGCTCGAGCAGTCTCTGGGGGAGGGCGGCCAGGGCCTCTGGGCGGGGCGGGTGCCCTCTGCCACTCACCCACCTCTCCCTGCGGCTCCCAGGGGCTTTAGGAGGACCCGGCTGTCTTCCTCCTGGGCTCGGAGGCCGCGGGGAAGGGGCAGGGGAGCAGCCGCCTGGCAGCCTCCTCACTGCGCCCAGGGGCTCCGTGGGGGCGTGGGCGGGGGCCGGGGAAGCTCTTACTTGTCTCTCCTGGGCATGTGAACACCTGGGGGAAGTCTCCTGTTTTTATTTTCTCTTCAAAAGCTTATTTTATTTTTTTATTTATTTGAAATGCAAAGATAAAGACAGAGAGATGTTTTAATTTTAAAACTTTTAAGATTTATTTTTTCTTTATTTGAAAGGCAGAGTGACACAGAAAGACCAAGAAAGACCTTCCAACTACTGGTTCACGCCCCAAATGCCTGCAACAGCCTGGGCTAGGCTGGCTCGGGCCAGGAGTCCAGCACTCAGTCCAGGTCCCGTGTGGGTGGCGGGACCCACTGCCTCCCAGGGTCTGCAGCAGCATGAGGCTGGAATTGGGAGTGCAGCGGACTGGAACCTGGACACAGCGGTGTGGACTCACCCACGGCCAAATGCCTGCCACCCTTCTGATTTTCAACAGAAATATCATTTATTTATTTATTTATTTATTATTTTTGTTTATTTGAAAGAGTTATAGGTAGAGCCAGAGAGAGAAAGAGAAAGAGGAGAGAGGTCTTCCATCCACTGGCTCACTCCCCAGATGGCTGCAATGGCCGGAGCTGCACTGATCTGAAGCCGGGAGCCAGGAGCTTCCTCCAGGTCTCCCACGCGGGTGCAGGGACCCAAGGACTTGGGCATCTTCCACTGCTTTCCCAGGCCACAGCAGAGAGCTGGATTGGAAGAGGAGCAGCCAGGACTAGAACCGGCGCCCACATGGGATGCCCACACAGCAGGCTGGGGCTTTAACCTGCTATGCCACAGTGCTGGCCCCTCAACTAAAATATTATTTAATTCTATGCTCTGGACCCAGTGCCGACCCCGTGGCCCGGCCCCAGCACCGTCCTTGTGTTGCCCGGCTCCTGCTCTGGCTCCTGCAGCCCCACTGGCTGGCTGGCTGATTGTGAGTGGGACGGACAGGGCCACGCCCCTCCGGAACCTGCACACCCAATCACTCCTGGGAGTTTAGGGCCAGCCGCCGTCTGTTTTCCCACCCGTCCCCAAGATACTTTTTTTTTTTTTTTTTTTGACAGGCAGAGTGGACAGTGAGAGAGAGAAAGGTCTTCCTTTTGCCGTTGGTTCTCCCTCCAATGGCCACTGTGGCCGGCGCACCACGCCAATCCGAAGCCAGGAGCCAGGTGCTTCTCCTGGTCTCCCATGGGGTGCAGGGCCCAAGCACTTGGGCCATCCTCCACTGCACTCCTGGGCCACAGCAGAGAGCTGGCCTGGAAGAGGGGCTACCCGGACATAATCTAGCGCCCCGACCGGGACTAGAACCCGGTGTGCCGGCGCTGCAAGGCGGAGGATTAGCCTATTGAGCTGTGGCGCCAGCAGCCCAAGATACATTTTATAGCTTCTTTCTTTTTATAATATTTATTTATTTTAAAGTCAGAGAGAGAGAGAGAGAGGAGATCTCCCATCTGCTGGTTCACTCCCCAGATGGCCGCAACAGCCATAGCTGGGCCAGGCTGAGACAGGAGCCAGGAGCCAGGAGCTTCCTCCAGGTCTCCCACATGAGTGCAGGGGCCCAAGGATTTGCACCATCTTCCACTGCTTTCCCAGGCCACAGCAGAGAGCTGGATCGGAAGTGGAGCAGCCGGGACTAGAACTGGTGCCCATAGGGGATGCCGGCACTGGGGGCAGTGGTCTTACCTGCTATGCTACAATGTCAGCACCTATAGCTTTCTTCTTATCATTACAACTATAGTAGTATATAATTATTTTTTAAATGTATTTGACAGGTAGATTTACAGACAGTGAGAGAGAGAGGCAGAGAGAAAGGTCTTCCTTCCGTTGGTTCACTTCCCAAATGGCCGCCACGGCTGGCACTGCGCCGATCCGAAGCCAGGAGCCAGGTGCCCCCTACCGGTCTCCCACACGGGTGCAGTGGCCCAAGCACTTGGGCCATGCTCCGCTGCCCTCTTGGGCCACAGCAGAGAGCTGGACTGCAAGAGGAGCAGCCGGGACTAGAGCCCAGCGCCCGTATGGGATGCCGGCGCCACAGGTGGAGGACCTTAGCAATTTGTCTGACAAAGATTTAAGACATTTTATAGGTTTTAAAACATTTTGTTGGGGTGCCGGCACTGTGGCATAGCAGGTAAAGCCACCACCTGCAGTGCCGGCATCCCATATGGGCACCAGTTCTAGTCCCGGCTGCTCCACTTCCGATCCCGCTCTCTGCTGTGGCCTGGGGAAGCAGTGGGAGACGGCCCTGCACCCTCCTGGGAGACCCAGAAGCTCCTGGATTTGGATCAGCCCAACTCCAGCCGTTGCAGCCATCTGGGGAATGAACCAGCAGATGGAGGACCTCTCTTTCTCTCTCTCTGCTTCTCTGTAACTGCCTTTCAAATTAATTAATTAATTAATTAAATCATCTTCTTTTTTTGTAGAAAAAAGAACCGCCTTGCCGGGATCCGGTTGCGTGTGGCCTTTGTTACGGAAGAGGCTCCACCCTGTGCGTTTCCTGACGTGGCCTTTGTGAAGAGGCCAGGTGAGGGTTTTGTAGACAGATTTTTTTGGGAAAGATTTTGTTTATTTATTTGAAAGGAGGAGGAGGAGAGAGAGAGAGAGAGAGAGAGATCTTGCATTCACTGTTTTTCTCCCTGCGTGGCCACAGTGGCCAGGGCTGTGCTTGGCGTCAGACTCCCACGTGGATGTCCATGGCCCAAGGCCCTCCTAGGCCATTGGCAGGGAGCTGGACTGGAGGCAGAGTGGCCAGGACATGGGTGAGGTGGCAGCTTGAGCCCCTGCGCCCCAGGTAGCCTGCCTTAGACTGCAGGGGACGTCTGTGACGGTGCCTGCGGGAGCTTCGGCCGGCTGGCCAGGGTGTCGGCCCCAGAATGTGTGCCTGAGCGCCCTGGCAGAGCTCCAGGGTCCTGGCACGGCCTGGTGCCCGCCGTGGGCAACGCTCGCTTTGAGCATGCCCCTCACTGGGATGCCCTGCTTGGATGTCAGCCCTTCGGGCCTGTGAGGCAGCGGCTGGACCCCGCCCGGGGAGGGTGCCCCCCTCTGCGTCAGGTGCTTCTGACCCACGCCGGGGTCCCTGTGGAGGAAGCTGGCTCCCTCTCCTCGGCCTCTGACCCCCTCAGTGAGACTTCAGCTCAAGTTCATGGCTACGCAGCCAGCTTGCTGTTTCCTTTTTTTTTTTTCTTTCTTTTTTTCTTTTTTCTTTTCTTTTTTTTTTTTTTGACAGGCAGAGTGGACAGTGAGAGAGAGAGACAGAGAGAAAGGTCTTCCTTTGCCGTTGGTTCACCCTCCAATGGCCGCCGCGGCCAGCCCACCACGCTGATCTGATGGCAGGAGCCAGGTGCTTCTCCTGGTCTCCCATGGGGTGCAGGGCCCAAGCACTCGGGCCATCCTCCACTGCACTCCCGGGCCACAGCAGAGAGCTGGCCTGGAAGAGGGGCAACCGGGACAGAATCCGGCGCCCCGACCGGGACTAGAACCCAGTGTGCCGGCGCTGCAAGGCGGAGGATTAGCCTAGTGAGCCGTGGCGCCAGCCTTGCTGTTTCTAAAAGCTGTTTATTTATGCAAAAGGCAGAGTAACAAGACAGGGAGAGAGATCTTCCATCTGCTGGTTCACTCCAAGGCTCACCACAGCCAGGGCTGGGCCAGGCAGAAGCGGGTGCCCGGAGCTCCTTGCTGGTCTCCCATTGGATGGCAGGGACCAGGACTGGGGCCTCACCCACTGCCTCCCAGGTGCATTGGCAGGGAGCTGGGTGGGAAAGAGGGGGGACTCCATCCCAGGCTCTCTGACATGGGATTCGATGTCCCAAGCTGTGGCTGCCCCTACTGCACCCCGACACCTGCCCCCAGCCGCCGTTGGTTAACCACACAAACTGTCCTGGAGCCCCCCACCGCCTCTGCCCAGCCTTGGCGTCTCCTTCCTGCCCCCCTCACTCCCACCCAAGGCCAGGAGCTCAGAGTGCCTGAAGCTGAGGTGTTTCTGGGAAGCCGGGGGCAGGTGGGAGGCGGCCACAGAGAGGGCGGGGAAGGCTCTGTAGCTCACCAAGCGCAGGGCCGGGGGCGGTTCTGAGTGAGGACGATCCTGGGCCTTCCTCCAGCCCCATCCTGGGAAGAGCCCCCAGGGATGGGGACCAGCCTCTGCCCAGCCACTTCGGAGTGAGGGAGCCGAGGGTGGGACGGAGCCACGGCCAGGGCGGGTATCCTTGGCGCAGGAGGGTGCTCTCTGTGAGGACCGTCCAGGGCTGCAGCCCAGGCCAGCGCCCAGGAAGGCAGATGCACACCTGGGCTGCGGACATGGACGCCCACCCAGCAGCACCACCCACTCGGCATGGCCACCCCCCATTGCCCCAGCTCTGCCCTGCGCGTGCAGGGGAGAAAGCGCGGAGAGACAAGGCCCTGAGCCCCTGCCTGGGCTTGCTGTGTCCCCTCCCCGAGTCGCTGCCCGGGATCTGAGAACAGAGCTCAGCAGGGTCAGTTTCCTCCGCGGCGCCCACGGCCGGGCTCCCCTGCCCAGGGTGCTCCTGGTCCTCCCCTCCCCGAGGCCCCGCCACCTCTGCCTGGTCGCCCCGGGAACAGCTGCCTGGCTGGGCGGCTGCTTGCGGGGCTGGCATCCCAGGTGGGCGCCAGTTCTGGTCCCGGCTGCTCCACTTCCAATCCAGCTCTCTGCTGTGGCCTGGGGAAGCAGTGGACGATGGGACAAGTCCTTGGGCTCCTGCACCCATGTGGGAGACCTGATGAAGTTCTAAGCTCTTGGCTTCAGGCTAGTCCAGCCCCAGTTGTAGCCATTTGTGGAGTGAACCTGCATATGGAAGACCTCTCTCTATATAACTCTCCCTTTCAGATAAATAAATACATCCTTGTTTTTAAAGATGTATTTATTTATTTGAAAGTTAGAATTGCACAGAGAAGGAGAGGCAGAGAGAGAGAGAGAGAGAGAGAGAGAGAGAGGTCTTCCATCTGCTGGTTCACTCCCCAGTTGGCTGCAACGGCCAGAGCTGCGCCGAAGCCAGGAGCCAGGAGCCAGGGGCTTCTTCCTGGTCTCCCACGCGGGTGCAGGGGCCCAAAGACGGGCCATCTTCTACTGCTTTCCCAGGCCACAGCAGAGAGCTGCATGGGAAGTGGAGCAGCCGGGACCAGAACTGGCACCCACATGGGATGCCGGCACTGCAGGTGGCAGCTGTACCCACTACGCCACAGTGTCAGCCCCAAATAAATCGGGGCACCGGATTCTGTCCCGGCTGCTCCTCTTCCAGGCCAGCTCTCTGCTGTGGCCCGGGAGTGCAGTGGAGGATGGCCCAGGTGCTTGGGCCCTGCACCCCATGGGAGACCAGGAGAAGCACCTGGCTCCTGGCTTTGGATGGGTGCAGCACCAGCCATAGCGACCATTTGGGGGGTGAACCAGTGGAAGGAAGACCTTTCTCTCTGTCTCTCTCTCTCACTGTCTAACTCTGCCTAATAATAATAAAAGAGATTTATTTATTTATCTGAAAGGCAGAGTTACGGAGGCAGAGAGAGAAAGGAGCGTTCACTGAGCCTTCTCCGGCCGGGGTCAGAGGTCGGGAGCCCTTGGCCCCGCCCATGCCCTCACCCACCCCCCCAAAGAAACACAGCTGCAGCGTGAGGCTCTTTTGTCATCTTTTTTTTCATTATTTAAAAAAAATATGTTACAAAACAATATCATTCATCATAGAGTTCTTATTTTCCTTTTTAAAAAATTAAAGTAATAAAAAAGTCACTTTATAAAATAATACAAAAGGGCATGATTGGCGGGGCTGGGCTGGGCGGGGCTGTCCCAGCCAGGCTGGGGATCCAGTGCTTGGTCTCCGGGCGGGGCCGGCTCCCCGCGGGGCGGGGCCGGCTCCTCGCGGGGCGGGGCCGGCTCCCCGCGGGGCGGGGCCGGCTCCTCGCGGGGCGGGGCCGGCTCCCCGCGGGGCGGGGCCGGCTCCCCGCGGGGCGGGGCCGGCTCCAGGGCGCCCCTAGCGGGCACTGCTCAGCAGGCCCAGCAGCTTGCTGGGCTCCAGTCCCTGCTGCTGGGCCACGGCCTGCACGTCGAAGCCCATGTGCATGAGGAACTGGGCCACGCTCATCTCCTGCCCCGTGAACTGGTCCCGGATGGTGGGGCACGAGGGGTTGCAGTGCGGCCAGGGGCAGCTGTCCACCAGGCGGGTGGGGCAGCCCTTCAGAGGGGCTCTGCCCGCCTTGTGGTTCTCCTGCAGGCTGCGGTCCCAGCAGTGCAGCGCCCGGGGCAGCGAGGTCCCCTTCACCTGGACCTCGGTCCAGTGGCTGCAGACAGACAGAGGCAGGCTCAGCAGCCCGGAGGGGCCGGGCCGCAGCACGCCCTGCCCGGGGTGGGGGGGGGGGCTGGACACCGACCTGCGAATGATGATCTCGTGGGACAGGCAGGCGGGCGCAAAGCTGGCCCTGGCGGGGAGACAGCCGCTGTGAGCCTCATGCCCCCTGCCCCGCCCCGCCCCCTCCCTGAGGCTCCCGCTGCCCCTCGACCCTGCCCTCTGCGCCCCAAGTGCCCTCTCCGAGCGCCCCTTGTCGCGGGCGGCAGCCGGAGGCGGTGGGGAGGGAGGACCCCAGGCATCTTCTGAGGCCTTGGCCCCTCGGAGGGGCCGCCCCCACTCACGGCACGTCTCTGAGCGTCTCGCGCAGCTCGCGGCCCAGGTTCTGGATGTAGAGCCACTGCCCCTCCTGCACCGGCTGCCCCGTCAGGTGCACGTTGTCCACGGTCAGCTGGGCCTCGTCAAACAGCCACTGCACCACGAACACCGGGCCTGGGGGCGGACACAGGGCTGGGGGCGGGCACCGGGCCGGGGGCGGGCCCAGGGCTGGGGGCGGGGCAGCCGGCCAGGGGATGGGCCCAGGGCTGGGGACGGACACAGGGCTGAAGGCGGGGACCGGGCCGGGGGCGGGCCCAGGGCTGGGGGCGGGCCAGGGCTGGGGACGGACACAGGGCTGGGGGAGGGCACCGGGCCGGGAGGCGGGGCAGCGGTTCAGGGGGCGGGCCAAGAGCTGGGGGCGGGCCAGGGCTGGGGACGGACACAGGGCTGGGGGAGGGCACCGGGCCGGGAGGCGGGGCAGCGGTTCAGGGGGCGGGCCAAGAGCTGGGGGCGGGCCAGGGCTGGGGACGGACACAGGGCTGGGGGAGGGCACCGGGCCGGGAGGCGGGGCAGCGGGCCAGGGGGCGGGCCAGGGCTGGGGGCGGACACAGGGCTGGGGGAGGGCACCGGGCCGGGAGGCGGGGCAGCGGTTCAGGGGGCGGGCCAAGAGCTGGGGGCGGGCCAGGGCTGGGGACGGACACAGGGCTGGGGGAGGGCACCGGGCCGGGAGGCGGGGCAGCGGGCCAGGGGGCGGGCCAGGGCTGGGGGCGGACACAGGGCTGGGGGCGGGGACCGGGCCGGGGGCGGGCACAGGGCTGGGCTCCGGCCGCCACCCGCGTGGCCTCCCTCTGAGCAGGACCCTTCAGTGTGACCACGGCCCCCTTGCCCTCAGTGTGGCGCAGTGAAGGGCCCCTCCCAGGTACAGGGCAGCCCACCACCCTGGGGTGACGGGACCAGGGCTTTCAGAGCTGGAAGCAGTAGCAGCAGCCCCCGTCAGCCTCGCGGGCGGGGCTGTGTGGTCTGGCTGGACCTCGGACGTCCAGGGGTGGCCGTGGCAGGCCCACTCACAGCGCAGCGTGGGGTAGACCTTGTAGCCGAAGAAGCAGTTCCACTCCTCGCCCTCCTTGAACTGGCGCCGGCAGCGCTCCGGGACCACCCCGTTCCAGTACCTGGGGCCACGGCTCAGGTCAGGCCCGGGAGGGCCCTTGCCCCAGCCCCCACGCCCTCGCCCCAGGCCCCGTGCAGCCACCTGATGCCGCGGCGGATGGCTTCCGTGGGCGCGCAGGTGACGGTGTCCACACAGCCCGTGCGGCGGTACTGCTTGTTGTCCAGGAACCAGCCGGAGTCGGCCAGGCCCCGCACCTGGATGGACGGGTGGCCCAGCGCCTCCAGCTGCTCGGCCACGCGGTCCACGTTCAGCAGCACCCCGGTGCCCCCAGCACTGCAGGGAGGCCGACCGTGAGGCCAGGTGGCCCCGGGGCTGCTCAGCCCCCAGCCTGCGCCCGCTGGAGGGGCAGGGGCCCTGGCGCGTCCTGAGTGGACACGTGCCCCGTTCACGGTTCAGGGGCAAGGCCTTCCAGGACCTGGCTCAGAGCCAAGGCCGGCAGCCGCCCTGCTTCCACCGTCCGGAGCTGGTCCCCTCCCCCCACCTCAGTTTCCAGAGCGTCCATTCCTTGCCTGCCAGCCGCAGCCACCAACGGGAGTGACCCCCGCCTACCAGGACCCCCGAGCAGGCAGCCCAGCGCTGGTCTGGACGGCTCCCAGTCGCCGAGCTCTGGGACACAGGTGCTGGCTCCAGCCCCTCCCCCTCCCTCTCCCCTGCCAAGGCCGGGCCTGGCGAGAGGGAAGCCGCCGGCGCTGTCCCCTGGCGGCCGCGGCCTCGCCCTCCCACGCCCGCGCCCTGCGCACCTGCTCCCGGCCAGCAGCAGCACTTTGGCCCCGCCGAGCCCTCTGCCCAGCAGCTCCCGCACCACCTCCTGGATGATGAGCGCGCCCAGGAAGGCGTAGCCGTCTGCGCGGAGGGGCGTGGCTTCAGCTGCAGGGAGGGGCTTGGGGATCTGGGAGGGGCGGGAGGGGCTGGGGTAGACGGGGGCGGGAGGAGGAGCCAGTGCGGGAGGCAGGCGGGGACCCTCCCCCTCCTCTGGGAAGACCCGGAGTGAGGACCCCGTCCGGGCCAGGCCGCGCGCCCGAGCAGGGGGCGGGAGGGCGCGCAGAGGCGGGGGACTCACTCTTCTCGGATTTGGGGGAGGCCCCACTCCACACGTCGCTGGAGCAGTAAGGAACGAAGCTGTAACAGAGAGACCCTGAGAGCCGCGCAGGAAGGCCCCGCCCAGACAGGACCCCCGCCCAGGAGGGCCCCCCTTACACCATGTAACAGAGAGACCCTGAGAGCCGCGCAGGAAGGCCCCGCCCAGACAGGACCCCCGCCCAGGAGGGCCCCCCTTACACCATGTAACAGAGAGACCCTGAGAGCCGCGCAGGAAGGCCCCGCCCAGACAGGACCCCCGCCCAGGCGGGCCCCCCTTACACCATGTAACAGAGAGACCCTGAGAGCCGCGCAGGAAGGCCCCGCCCAGACAGGACCCCCGCCCAGGCGGGCCCCCCTTACACCATGTAACAGAGAGACCCTGAGAGCCGCGCAGGAAGGCCCCTCCCAGACAGGACCCCCGCCCAGGAGGGCCCCCCTTACACCATGTTGGCGTTCCACCAGTGCGGGTTCTCTTCTGGCTGTGAGGACAGGATCCCCGTGCCTGGGGGGGGGGAGGGGAGACTGTACAGGGGTGGGGGCAGGGGAAGACGGCTGTGCACCTCCCCCCGGCTGTGACGCTGGGGGGGCATCAACCCCTGGGGGCCGGAAACCAATGTGCGAGAGGGGAATCCGGGCTGGGGGCTTCCTCCCGACTGACCTGTGCGAGTGCGCGGCCAGTCCTTGGAGCTCATGAGGCGCCGCATGGTGTCGTACCTGGAGTCACAGCTCTCGCGGCTGAAGCAGTACCAGCCACCTGCGGGCGGTCTGCGGGCTCAGGACCGCACACCCCGAGCGGCCCGGCCCGCCCCGCCCCGCCCCGCCGCCTCTGGCCCCGGGACGCACCTTCCAGGAAGAGGAGCCAGCGCCGACTGCCCTTGGACTCCTTCAGGTAATATCTGCGCGGGAGGACGCCCGAGCGCGGTCAGCGGGACTGCCGGCAGGGCGCCCCGAGTCCCGCGCCGCGCCGCGCTCCGGGCCCCAAAGGGTGGCTCCACCTGTCGTGGCCTAGCGCGCGGCGGCCGCACGGGGGCGCCCGCGTCCAGGCCCGCGCACAGCGCCCCTGCGGGGCCGCCCGTCCCGGGAGGGGGCGCTCGCGGGGCGGGGACGGGCCGCGCGGGGCGCTGTGGTCCGTGGAAAATCCCCACGGCCCGCCTGGCATGGGACCCGCGGTAACCTCGGCTCGGAGGACGTCGCGTTCCCCTGGGCTGTCGTCGAGGCCCCGCGCGCAGGGGCGCCCCCGCCTCCCACCTCGCGGCTCCCCCTCCTCCACGTGCGTCCCGTGTCCCCGCCCCGTGCCCCTGCAGCCGGGGCCGGCTCCCCGGTGGTCCCCTAGGCTAGGCGCGACAGGGCTCTCCCCGCCATCCGCCCCCCGCCCCGGGGGTGGCCTCCTGACTGCCGTCTCCCCGCCCCGCACCCAAGGACCCGAGCAGCCAGGCTGGGCACCGGCGGTGGCCGAGGGGTCAGTGCCCGTGCTGGGCGGCGGCCAGGCCGGCAGGCGCTGCTCCCCCGCCCCGGGCGGCGAGTTTCGGAACTGGGGCCTAGCGAGGGGGCGAGGGGCGAGGGGGCAGGGGGGCGGGCTCGGGCCCTACCCGGCCGGGCTTCCGTCGTTGCAAGTTACGGACGTGTTGAGCAGGAGGTGCAGGCGCAGGTCCTCGTTTAGCTGCTGCGCGGAGCAGGGGTACAGGGACTGCGCCAGGCTCTTGACCTGCGCCATGAAGCTGTCCATGTTGCCCTCTACGGCCGTGAAGTCCAGCGGGAAGCTCTCCACCGGCTGCCCGGCCCCCGGCGCCGCCTCGGTCTGCTGTGCGGGCGGCGGCGGGGGCGGCGGCTGCTGTCCGCGGCGCCGCCAGGTCTTCCTGGCCGCGCCGCCCCCGGCCCAGTGCAGCAGGCCGAGGATCAGCAACAACACGCGCACCCCTCGGCCCATGGCCGCGACAGTCGGGCCCGCGGCCACCTGCGGAGAGCGGGCGGCCTTGAGGCGGCGGCGGCGGGGGGCGCGGGCCGGGGGCGCCGCCGCGCCTGCCTGCTGGCCCCCCGCGCCGCGCACCGAGCCTGGCCGGGGAGGCGCGCGCGGCTCGGCGTCGAGGCTCCGCGGCTCGGGCTGGGCGCGCAGCGGCCGAGGGCAGCGGGAGGTCTGGGTGCGCTGGCTCCGGCCCGCGCCAATGAGCGGCGGGGGCTGCGGCGGCCCGGGTGCCCGCGCGTTAGATGTGCCGCCGCCGCCGCCGCCGCCCGGGCTGGGCGCGGGGGGAGGGGGCCGCGCTCACTGCTTTCTTGGCGGAGGCTTTGCCTTTTCTTCCCAAACCGCAAGCCTGACCGAGGGGCCTGGACTACCCCGCCGTGGCCGCCGGAGGCGCTCCCGGCCCGGCTTCGTGGGGGGCAGCGCGGCCCGGCGGCCCCGGCGGCCCCATCCACCGCGGCCAGCCCGGCGCCGCCGCCGCCGCTGCCGCCCCCGGGGCTGCTGGAAGGGGCGGCGGCGCCGAGCGAGGCTTTTCCGCGCCGGGGGGCGCTGCGCGCGGGGCGCGGCGGGGCCGGTCCCGACGGGCCAGGGGGCGCGGGGCGAGCGCGCTCACCTGCGGCCGCCAGCGTTCCTCCGCCGCCCACCGTCCAGGGCCAGAGCAGCCCGCGGGCGCCTCGGACCCCGGCCCGCATCCCTCCCCCTCCCCTCAACAGCCCAGGGCCCGGCGCTCACCGCGGCGCGCGCGGGCGGCCCCGTGGCCGGGCTCCTCGGCGTCGCTCGCCCTGCGCCGCCCGCTGGTGCGCCGGGCTCGGCTGTGCTCCCCGTCTGGCGCTGGCGCGGAGCCGCCAGGGACTTTTATCCCGCGGGGCCCCCGGGATCAAAGCGGCGGCGGACACAGGGCTGCGCGCGGAGGGGCCGGCAGTGGCGGCGCCGGGGCCTCCGGGAGGAGCGGACAGGTGTGGCGCGAGGCCCCGGCGCTCTGTGCCACCCGCGGGAGGGCCCCGGCGCCGCGGGGGAGTCGCCCTGGCCCGCGCCTGAGCGGGCACGTTCGGGGCGGCTCCCGGAGGCTCCGGGGCCGGAGGGGCGCGGGGTGAAGCCCGGGCTCGCCCCTTGCGCCCTGACCGCCGCGCCCCTCTCTCCCTGCCCCGCCGCCATCGACGGATGGGGCCGAGGGTCCCGGGAGCTGCCCGCTTGGCCCGGGCTCGGTGACCTCGGTGCACTCTGGCGCCTTGGCGCCGTCTCCCCGCCCTCCCCGCCGGCCTCTCCTCCGGGTGCCAGGGCTGCGGTCGCTGGACCCCGCGAATCCGCATAGCGTTTGCTGGGGAGGCTGCTTGGCGTGCGTTCCCCCATCTCCCTCCGCGTGCGCACAAATTGCGGCTCGCTGCCCTGTCTCCCCAGCGGTATCGGCCGCAGCCTGGGAGGGTCACTACACCCATAGGAAAGACAGAGAACAGGTTCTGCCTCTTGGGACGTGAGTCCAGACGTGGGCGGGGCTTCTGGAGCCCACCTGGTCGTTGGGGGCAGTGGGGAGGGCGCCTCAGCTCCTGGCCGGAGATGAGCGGTGGCCCCAGTAGCTGCCTCCTCTGAGAGCCCCTCGCCCTGCCTGCGTCCTGGCCAGTCCTGGGCCTGGAGGAGGAAGCCACACCCCCACCCCCACACAAGCCCACATGCAGGGCAGGTGTGCTGGCTCTGCTGACGCGGTGACCTACCGTCCAACGCCCTGGAGGCCGGCCGCGCCGCCTGGGAGCCGGGCACCACGGAGTAGGCGGGCCGGGTCAGGAGCTCTGTCCACTGCGCAGAGGCCGCCCTGCCCGGAAGCTGACAGGAGCCAGGGTCTGGCTAAGCTGTGCACGGGTGGTCCTGATGCTGTAGGGTCCATTTAAAGGGCCCTGCTCGGGGCTGGCCAGAAGAGTCCCTGCACACGCCCAGTCCACCAGGGAGGGCTGACCTCGATGGAGTTTCCTCACCGGGCAGGAAGCTGCCTCCAGGACACAGCGAGGCCCTGGGCAGGGGCAGGGTGCCCTCCAGCTGGATGGCCTCACTGCTCAGGGGTGTGCTGAGACCTGGCCCTGAGTCACTGCCCGGCGGGGGGATCCTGGGCAAGCCCCCACGCCCCCACCTCCAGTCCCTCGTCCTCCTCTTCTTCCACCTTTCCACCTTATCCTCCTCCTCCTCTTCTTCTTTTAAAGATTTATTTATTTATTTGAGAGGCAGAGTTAGAGAGAGAGAGAGACAGAGAGACAGAGGACTTCCATCCGCTGGTTCACTCCCCCGATGTCCACAATGGCTGGAGCTGATCCGATCTGAAGCCAGGAGCTTCTTTCAGGTCTCCCATGTGGGTGCAGGGCCCAAACACTTGGGCCATCTTCCACTGCTTTCCCAGGCCACAGCAGAGAGCTGGATCAGAAGTGGAGCAGCCGGGGCCGGCGCCGCGGCTCACTAGGCTAATCCTCCGCCTAGCGGTGCCGGTACACCGGGTTCTAGTCCCGGTTGGGGCGCCGGATTCTGTCCCAGTTGCCCCTCTTCCAGGCCAGCTCTCTGCTGTGGCCAGGGAGTGCAGTGGAGGATGGCCCAGGTGCTTGGGCCCTGCACCCCATGGGAGACCAGGAAAAGCACCTGGCTCCTGGCTCCTGCCATCGGATCAGCGCGGTGTGCCGGCCGCAGCGCGCCGGCCGCGGTGGCCATTGTGGGGTGAACCAACGGCAAAGGAAGACCTTTCTCTCTGTCTCTCTCACTGTCCACTCTGCCTGTCAAAAAAAAAAAAAAAAAAAGTGGAGCAGCTGGGACTTGAACCGGTACACATATGCGATGCTGGCACTGCAGGTGGTGGCTTTACCTGCTACGCCACAGCGCTGGCCCCAGGTCCTCTTCTGTAAAGCAGGGCAGTGCCCTGACCTCCCGGAGGGATTGGGGTGCCCGTGCGTGGAGCAGGGATGACGGCCAGCCCCCAGGACGGGAGGAGCTCGCACGTCTGCCCCTCTGGGGTCTGTGGATCTGGGATCCGATTTCGCCTGCACACTGAAACGAAATGAGTTCCTGTCTTGGTTTATTCAGCAGCAGTGGCTGAAGCAGAGGGGCTCAGACCCCACCCTGCCTCGCCACCATCCTGGTCTCAGTCGCTGCAGGCAGGGCCAGGGCCGGGGCTTCCAAGGCTGCTCACCCCGGTGTGCTGTGTCCAGCCTGGCCCTGTCCTTGCGTCCCTCCCCGCAGGGGCCAGTTCTGTCCTCACACCTGAGACTCCTTCACATTTTCTGGCGGGATCTTCTGGGAGGTCAGGCCCTTTGAGCCACCGGGTGCTGGACCTTCGCATCGAGGCCACCTGCGCTGAGACCAGTGGCCGGTGTGGCCCGGACAGGTACAAGGGGGACTCCAGAGCCTCCAGCCTCACCCATGGGGGTGGCCGGGGGCAAAGCAGGAGGCGTGGGCGCCGAGCGTGGCTGGCAGGAATGTGAAAGGTGAGCCTGCTGTCCCACGCCTGGGGGCCAGGTGTTCCCAAGCAACTGACCACAGGGGCTCACATGAAAGCTTGTACTGAGGGGCTGGCGTGTGGTTGTGGTGCAGTGGGCTAAGCGGCCACCTGCGATGCCAGAATCCTGTATAAGCAGTTGGCATCCTGCTGCCCCAGCTCTTCTTGTTATTGTTAACATTTCGGGCTGGCGCCGCGGCTCACTAGGCTAATCCTCCGCCTAGCGGCACCGGCACACCGGGTTCTAGTCCCGGTTGGGGTGCCGGATTCTGTCCTGGTTGCCCCTCTTCCAGGCCAGCTCTCTGCTGTGGCCTGGGAGTGCAGTGGAGGATGGCCCAAGCGCTTGGGCCCTGCACCCCATGGGAGACCAGGAGAAGCACCTGGCTCCTGCCATCGGATCAGCGCGGTGCACTGGCCGCAGCGCGCCGGCCGCGGCGGCCATTGGAGGGTGAACCAACGGCAAAGGAAGACCTTTCTCTCTGTCTCTCTCTCTCACTGTCCATTCTGCCTGTCAAAAAAAAAAAAAAATTCCACTTAATTTATTCAAAAGGCAGAGTTACAGAGAGAGTAAGAGAGACAGAGAATGATCTTCCACACGCTCGTTCACTCCCCAAATGGCTGACACGCCAGGGCTGGGCCAGCCTAAAGCCAGGAGCCAGGAGCGTCATCCGGGTCTCCCACGTGGGTGCAGGGGCCCAGCGCTCGGGCCGTCCTCTGCTGCTTTCTCAGACGCTTTAACAGGGAGCTGGGTGGGAAGTGGAGCGGCCGGGACTCGAACCGGCGCTCATCCAGGATGCCAGTGCTGCAGGTGATGGCTTAACCCACTGCGCCATGGTGCTGACCCCTCTGGCTGCCCCGCTTCTAGTCCGGCTCCCAGTTAATGCACCTGGGAGCCATGATGCACGTGCTTGGCCCTGCCACCCACATGGGAGACGAGACGGAGTTCCAGGCTCTTGGCTTCTATGTGGCCCAGCCCTGGTCACTGAGGCTCGCTCTCTCTCTCTCTCTCTCTCTCTCTCTCTGTCTTTGAAGTAAAATAAACAAATATAAAAATAAAAGAAGCGTTCGCACGTGCGTGTTCAGAGCAGCGTGACCCAGCCACAGCCCGGGGTCGGAGGGATCAGCTGCAGGACGGCCATGCCCTGGTGTGTGCTCCAGCCCTAGAGGAATGACGTTGTGACACGGACGCAGGCTCCGGCACGGCTGGCCAGACACAGACGGCGCCCGCCGTGTGACAGCAGGAGGTGTCCAGGAGACAGACCCGGGAACACTGAGTGTCCACGGGGCAGGGCACGAGCAGGGGCTGCTACTGGGTGCCGGTTTCTCCCCGGGGTGAGGGAGCCTCTGCAGCGACTGTGCTGGTCGCCCGCACTGTGGACACACTGAGCACCAGGGAGTGTCCACTCGAGTGGTCGCTTCACGCTCTGTGATTTTTACCTAGAAAAACGCAGCAGTGGGTCAGACTGCTGAGGGTCAGCCAGGGGTGCAGGGCTGCGGTGGGCTGGTCATGCCTGGAAACCTCCCTGGCCCGACTGCTCATCACACAGCTGTCCCCTACAGAGTCTGTGTGGCGCAGGTGACCTGTGGCCTCGTCCCTGCTGCCCTGTGGCTGGTCTCAGCCTCAGGCTCCTGGGCTGTGAAAGGGCAGGAGGCCACAGAGCATCAGACAGGCAAGCTGTGCAGGGGTCAGCCCCGTTCTCAGCTAAGGTGTCCGCAGGGCAGACACCCAGGCTTGGGGTGAGGAGCAGGACGACGTCCGAGTCACCATGCTGCACGGGTCCCTGGAAGCCACCCGGCCTGCGGGGCTCCTGCTGGGGTGGGCGGCAGGTGCCCCTGGCTTAGCCTTGAGCCCCCAGGCGTGCCCAGAGGGGGGCTGCACTCTCTGGGGAGCCCCCGGGGTACAGGAGAGGGTGCAGGGCTGCTTAACCGGCCCTGCTGTGGGGAGGTGGGGGGGCAGCAGAGGTCAGCACCGGGAGTCACGGGCCTTCCTGCAGGGGAGAGGAGAGTGGCCGGTGCGGGGGCAGGTTCTGGGGGAAGGCAGATGGCAGCGTGGGGAGCCCACCAGACCCTCTGAGGGCTCTGACACGTGAAGACCAGGCCACTGGCCTAGGCCTCTGGGACTCAGGATGACCTGGCTCCCTGGGCTGGGCAGGGCGATTGCTCAGTGCTGCACAGCCAGCTCCCTCCCCAGGCTCTGCCCAGCTGCTGCCTGGCGTCTGGGGCCCAGCTGCTGCGCGCTGGCCTCAGCTACCCTGACTTGTACGGCCACCTGGGCAGCTCTGCGCCTCAGCTGCTGGCTGCTGGGGGGTGGGGAAACTGGGCAGGCCAACCCCTCCCCTGGTGGCTTGCTCTAGGAGGCCCCCGCCCCAGGAAGGGCCTCAGGGCCGGGGTTCCCATGCAGCTTGCCCCCCCCCCGTTCAGTGTCCCCAAAGCCCCCTCCCATCAGCAGGCTTCCCCCGTGGTTGAGCCCCAGAGCCCTGCCAAGCAAAGCCCCCCCAGAGCTATCTGGGGTGAAAGGCGGTGGGGATCTCAGCGGGTCTTTGGGGGGGGGAGCTGCTCCTAGGCCGACCTCCAGCGCCTGGGGGTCACCTGGCAGAGAGCCTGCCCGGCTGCCCAGCCCAGCGAGCTCAGCCCGGCCCCACCCACCCTGTAGCCCTCGCTCCCCCAGCCGAGCCAGGGCGCGGGCCATGTGACCCCAGCCGGCCCTCCCTCCGCCCTGGGGAGGCAGAAACAAACCCTCAGATCTCGCCACTGGGAGCCTTTCAGCGCCTGCGACATCAAAGGGGCAGCGGAGGCGGCAGATGCTTCCCTTAAAGGGCCATGCCACTTTAATTCAAAGCAGATCCTGGGAACAGCTGTCTAGCGGCCCGCCCAGGAGGGGGGTGAGGAGGAGGCTGGCGGCCGGCTGTCCAGAGGGCGGGCAGGACCTGAGCCCAAGACAGCGCCAGGCAGGAGCCCCGTGCTCACGGCGGCAGCTTAGACCCTTGGTGAGAGAGTGTGATGGCTTCTGCCCACCCAGGTAGGAGCTGAGGCCTGGACCTGCCTGGCTGTCTGCCCGTGTGGAGGCCGCTGGCAGCTCCAGGCACCAGGGGAAGGCTCCCTGATGGCCACTTGCCCACCCAGACGTGAGGAGGACACGCTAGGAAGAGACAGAGGGGGAAAGAGCTCAGTAGAAGGCAGGGTAGAGACAAGGAGGGGCCGGGGGAAGACACAGCCCGGTGCCCCTACGCGGCAGGTGCGGTGGGGCCCAGGCGGCCTCGGCAGGGACCCCAGCTGTGTCTTCTGGGTGGGCCCAGGGCCTCCCCCAGCCCACCTTTCACTGTGGAGGTCCTCCACTCCCAGGAGGGGAGCCCTGCCGCTGCTCCTGGGGTCGCCCGCCGGGTGTGACGCTTGGCTCCCGGCAGGGAGGGGCTGCACCTGGTGCCCTTCGCAGGGACTCCCGGGGTACCACCCGGGGAGGGGGCTCCTCCTGCCCCGAGTGGCTGCGTGTGGCCGGGCTGCAGTCGAGGCAACGGGAGGGTGTGAGGAGCAAGGGCAGAGCCCCACCCAAGCCCACGGGGCAGCCTGTGCAGAGGGGCGCAGTGGGTGGGGCCAGGTGGGGCCAGGACACGCCTTGTTTTACACCTCAGTGTTAGGGGAGGATGGATTTATATGGAAGGGAGAACACCAGAGAGAGGCAGACACCCACGCACCCACCCACCCCCACACCCCATCGGCTTCCATCTGCTGGTTCACTCCCCAAATGGCCACACAGCCTGGTCTGGGCCAAGCCAACACCGGGAGCCTGGAACTCCACCCGGTCTCCCACGGGAGCTGCGCCGGCTCCCAGCTGGGTGCCAGCGTTGCCTGCGGTGCTGCCCCTTCTCCCCCTGCTTCCGGCCTGCAGACCCCGCCTCCCCCGCGGGGCTCGGGCCTTGGGGCCGCGGGCTGAGACTTCTCGGCCGTCAGGAGCCTCCGTCTGCCCGCAAGCTCTGGGTTCAGTTTCTGGCACAGCAAATTCACTCAGCAACCTCTGGACACACAGTCTGTATTCTCTAGTGACGTGTGCGCCAGGGAGAGGAATAGCCCGGCTAAGGCACCTCCTGCGGCGCTGCATCCCACGTGGGCCCGGGTTCGAGCCCCGGCTGCTCCACTTCTGATTCAGCTCTCTGCTGTGGAAAGCAGAAGCCGGCCAAGTGCCAAGAGTCAGAGCTCACAGGCTCAGCCAGGGGGACCCCGCAGACTCCAGCCGGGCCACGGCTCAGGCCATGTGTCCTGGGGGCCGGCCAGTCGTGGGCCATTTGGCCGCCTGGACCCTTCAAGCCTGGATCCGGACTGTGGAGAGGCCCAGGCTGCTCAGCTCTGAGGACGGCCTCGGCCATGACAGGCGGTGTGGGCGGCCCCGCTGCTGTCAGTCCAGGAGCCCCAGGTGTGCCCGCCCCGCCCCCAGCACCGAATTCGGAATTCAGCCGGGTCAGGACAGGCAGCTGGCCATTAGCGGCCCGGGGGCGGGGTGTGAGGGGTCAGAACATGGACCCAGCGGCCGCGGGGTCGGGGGTCGGCACGGACCCGGCGGCCGCGGGGTCGGGGGCTGTCGCTGCTCTGGGTCTCCTGGCTCCCTCAGAAACGCCTCATTGGCCCGGGCTTGGCCAAGGGAAGCCCCCCGGGGCCGAGGAAGCGTCCCTGCCGCCGGGCTGAAGCCCAGGGCCAGCAGAGGGCCGGGGCGGTGCGGGGCCGGGGCGGGGGCCGCAGAGACAGGCGGGCGGCCGTGAGGGCCGGCACTGAGAGCCAGCCGTGCGCCTTCCGCCCGGGCCGGCGCTGGCGGCTACTCCACGAGAGTGGACGTCCGGCAGGGACACCGGGGCCCCCACGGCGCCCGTTGAGGGCACCGCGCGCCCCGCTCCTCAGAGCGCCGGCTGCGCGGGCCAGGGGCGGGGCCCGAGCGCAGGGGCGGGGCCTGGGGCCCGGAAGGGCGCGGCGGCCCCGCCCCCGCCGGCCGCGTGGCTGTGCGTCCCGGCTGTTGCCGATAAAGTTGTTTGAAGCCCGGCCGGCCGCGGGTCACGTGAGCGGAAGATGGCGGCCCCGGCAGGCGGCGGCGGCTCCGCGGTGTCGGTGCTGGCCCCGAACGGGCGGCGCCACACGGTGAAGGTGACGCCTAGCACCGTGCTACTGCAGGTGCGGCAGCCGGCCGGCGGGGCGGCCGGGCGGACGGGCGGACGGGCGAGCGAGCGGGTCCGCCGCGCCGGCCCGCCCCCCGCGGTTGGCTTCGGGCCTCGGGGCCGGGCCTCGGGCGAGCCCGTGGTGGGCGCGGCCTGAGGGGGCCAATGAGCGGGCTCTTGCCCGGGAGGCCCCGCCCACCTGGCTCGGCGGGCGCCGGGGTTTGCGCGGGGGTCGCAGGGGCGTGGCGCGCCGGCCCCACGTGCGCGGTCCCGGCGTCCCGGGCCGCTGGGGTGGCCGCGGTCCGTGCGCCCGGCGGGGGTTCTGCTGAGTCACTCGCTGCTCCGTGGCGGAGGTCGGGGCGCCGTGCGGCCGGAGCGGCACCCTGGCCCCGGTCTGGCCCCGTGGGCAGCGCTCGCGGGCACGCCCAGCGGGGATCCCAGGGTGGGAGGCAGGAAGCGTGGGCCGCGGAGCTGGCCGGCCCCGGGGCGCGCGGAGCGGGCCTCGTGGGAGGTCGGGGCGTGACGGGGCTTGGCCCTGGGCGGCCCCTGCACTGAGGTTCGCTTTGTCCTCTTCTCTAGGTCCTGGAGGACACGTGCCGGTGTCAGGACTTCAACCCCAATGAGTATGATCTGAAGTGAGTTTGGGGTTTGCCTTGGGCAGGGCGCCAGGCGTCCACGCCCCCTCCCTGGAGGAGCCGTGGGCGACTGGACCCCGCCCTGAGGTCCGCCTTTCCTCTGGCTTTGCCCCTGGCCGCAGGTCCTCCTGCGCTGTCCTCTCCTGCGGCCTTTTCCCACTCCGTGTTGCTCTCCTGCGTCTCGCGACACCTGTCGGGGTTCGAGACCCACCCGACCCACGGCGTGCAGCGTGGTCTCCGGTGGGGCCCTGGGAAATGAGAGGAAGCTCTGCCAGCCGTGGGCGGAGCCCTGTGGTCTCGCCCGTGGGCCCTCCGCAGAGGCTGTCCGGATTCCCGGTCTGAGCCCTCGTGGGGAGACGTGGGTTTCTCCCGCTCCCGCTGAGCCTTACACCTTAAAGACCCACCCCAAGGCATCACGTCCTGGCCTCGGGCCAGACTTGTCCCCGCCGTCCTGCTCCCCCAGCCTGTCGGGGGTGCCCAGGGAGAGGCTCTGCAGGGGACACTGCAGCCCAGAGCCCGCGGCGTGTGCTGTGCCACCTCTGGTCTCTGGATCTCGCGGTGCCAGGCCGCGCTGGCCTGGAGCCAGCAGCACTCACCGAGCTCGGCCGCGGGGCCCAGTGCCCGTGCTCTCGGGGTTCCTGGGCAGCAGCTGCGGTGTCCTGGACTCCGCACGCTGATGGCATTTCTAGTCGCCTTCTGGCCGTGGTGAGGGTTGGTGCTGGGTGTGCACCTGGGCCCTCAGCGGCGCAGCTCGGGAAGCCGGCAGGCGTCGGGTGGCTGCCGTGGCGTTTGCCGCATTCGGCTGTCACGGTCTCCCCCAGCTTCTTATTTTCCCATTTAGTACTTTTTTCCTTCTGTGGGTTCCCACACCCCAGAATTTCAGAGGTTGGAGCTAGTGGGGCTGGCATTCAGCCCGGGGCTGAGACACCAAGGCGCCGTGCCCGGCTCTGCGCCCGCGTCCTGCCCGCTCGCGCCCTGGGAGGCGGCGGTGGGGGCTGCAGTGGCCGGGTCCCTGCCCCCACGAGGGAGCCTGCGCCGAGGTCTCGGCCCAGCCCAGGTCTGGCCCAGCTCTGGTGTTTGGGAGCAAAGCGGCGGAGGGGGACGCTCTCTGTCCTTCCACCTCTGAAACAGAGAAAACAGCGCAGAGTTCAGTGTGACGCCAGAAACAGGAAACGGGTCTCGCCCTTCTGGGCGCTGTCTCTTTTTTCCCCAGATTTATTCATTTGTTTATTTGAGAGACAGAGAGACACAAAGAGACAGAGCTCCCATCCGCTGGTTCACTCCCCAGATGTCTTCAACAGCTGTGGCTGAGCCAGGCTGCACCCAGGAGCCAGGAGCGCCATCCGGGCCTCCCCGGCCAGCGGCAGGGGCCGGACGGGCAGCGGAGCATCCGGGGCCTGAGTGGCCCAAGGCTTCGCCTGCGGGACCACAGTGCTGCCCTGTCTGTGCACTCTGCTTGAACGGCAGGGACACAGAGGCAGAGTTTCCGTCCACAGGTTCCCTCCCCAGTGCCCGCAGCAGCCAGGGCTGGGCCAGGCCAAAGCTGGAGGCCCCGTCCTGGTCTCGGGCGCCGGGCGTGTGGGCCCCGATCCGGCCCCTGCTGCTCCCCAGGGGTGCCCACGAGTGCGGTTGGGACAAGCAGCAGGCACCCTGACACAGGACACGGTGTCCCCAGTGTCCCCCGCCGCGCCACCATCCTCCCTCCTGCCTTGGGTGCCTCCTCTCGTGTCCCTGGGAGGGCTCTGGGCCGGCCCCCCCTTTTCCCTTTTTTTTTATAAAGATTTATTTACTTATTTGAAAGAATTACACAGAGAGAGAAGGAGAGGCAGAGACAGAGAGAGGTCTTCCATCCGCTGGTTCACTCCCCAGTTGGCCGCAATGGCCGGAGCTGTGCTGATCCGAAGCCAGGAGCCAGGAGCTTCTTCCAGGTCTCCCACGCGGGTGCAGGGACCCAAGGACCTGGGCCATCTTCTGCTGCTTTCCCAGGCCACAGCAGAGAGCTGGATCAGAAGTGGAGCAGCCGGGACTGGAACTGGCGCCCACCTGGGCTGGCAGCTCTGCAGGCGGTGCCCTTAATGCTATGCCACAGCGCCGGCCCCGGGCCAGGCCCTTTGAGCCGTGCCTGCCCTGTAGTCTCCGCGTGCACTGACCAGACCAGAGTGGGGGGGTCTTGGCTGTTGGCTGCCCCCAGGGGGAGCCCCACGACAGCTGCTCCGCCCACTTTGCTGAGCACGGTGCATGCGGTCGGGCCCCTCAGGTTTGTTCCCTGGGAGGTCTGTTCTGGGGTCCCCTGCTTCAGGGTCTGAAGGAGCAGCCCCTCCCTCCGGCCCTGGAGAGAGGGACCCGCTTGTCTGCCAGGCCGTGACCTCCTGGGGCGGCGTGGGGGCGGCGTGGGCATTGAGGGCTGCTCTGCCCGCAGGTTTCAGAGGAGTGTGCTGGACCTCTCTCTCCAATGGCGCTTTGCCAACCTGCCCAACAACGCCAAGCTGGAGATGGTGCCCGTCTCCCGGAGCCGCGAGGGGCCCCAGAACACGGTAGGGTGGCCCCCAGAGGGTCCCAGCCCAGGCCGGGGGGCAGGATGGGTCCGCAGCTGGGCCTGGGGAGGCCGGGGGAGGGGGGGCTCGGCAGGCAGGGGTGCCAGGACCCGGGCTGCCGTTCGGCCGCGTCCTCTGCGTTCGCGATTTCGTTTGGATTTGTGGCCTCCGCCTCCCTCAGCAGCGTTTGCCTCGGCCTGATGCTCCGGTCGTAGAACCCCAGCCCCACAGAGGGTGTGTGGACGCCGGGCAGAGCGCCCGTGCTCTCCTGGCTAGGCTGCAGCCCTCACCAGGCCCGGCCTGGCGGCCGTGTTGGCTCCACGGCTTCCCGGTAGCTTTCATCCTTTGTTTTTTTTAGAGTATTTTTATTATTTTGGAAGACAGGACGGCAGAGGGAGAGAGTGGGTGAGAGAGCTCTCCCAACCAGTGGTTCACTCCCCGATGCCAGCAACAGCCAGGAGCCAGGAGCTCCGTCCTGGTCTCCCACTTGGGTGCGGGGGCCCCGCTGCCACCCACTGCCTCCTGGGGGAGCGTCAGCAGGGCGCCGACTCCCGGGTGCAGGCTGTGGGCATCCTGGTGGCCGCCGCTCCCCACAGCTGTTAGGTCTTGGGGACTGCAGGGGATGGGGGTTCCGCAGATGGAAGCAGGGACCCTGGCTGGTCCCGTTGTGACGGTGCGTGCTCCCACCCCTCTGGAGGCGGGTTCCAGCCCGCAGAGGAGGGCCTGGGCCGATCCCCGCTCCTTCAGCACCCGGCAGCACAGGCCCTGGGAAGCAGCGGTGCTGGTTGGGGGCCTCTGCCCACGGGGGACCTGGATGGACCTGGATGGAGGTCCTGGCCCCGGCTGCGGCAGGCACTTGGGCAGTGAGTCAGGGGAGGGCAGCTGTCTGTCTGTCCGTCTTTCCCTCAGTCTGCCTGCCTGGCTGCCTCTTGAATGAATTAAAAACAAAAGACAGACCGAGAGGCTCCGCCCGGCAGTGCGGGCAGCGGAGCCCGCAGGCGTCCACACTGGGGTCTTTATCCGTCGTGACTGTGGTGCTCGGCGGCTGCCTGGAAGGGACCCTGGCTCCCCTGGGGGTCCTCAGGGCGCAGGGCAGGCACCGCGTGGCGTGCTGGTGTGGAACCCCTGAGGCTGGGGTCCTGCGAGGGAGAGAGGTTTGTTGGCTCAGTGTGGAGGTGCACCAGCACCGGTTTGCTCTTGGCGCAGCTCTGGGCAAGGCGTCACAGCAGGGGTGGGGGGCAGGGGGAGGGGCCGGTTTGTGCCCGCCCACTGACACCCCATTGCGTGGGGAGAATGGAGCCCCAGGCGACTCAGGTGTGTCCTCAGCAGGGGAGGTGGCCCTGTGTGGCTCTGCCTGCTGGCACTCGGCAGGGGACCAGAAGGCCACTGTCCACCTTTAGGACACAACCTCATAGTTCTGTTTGGGGGTATATTTATTACGTCTAGGTTTAAAATGTCTTAAAAATCTGATTTAGGTAATTAGCAATGGAGTATTTAAAAATTCTTTTTACAAGAAAAGTGACTTGACTTCAGAGGCAGAGCCAGAGACAGACGGAGCCCCGGTTCACGGCTGCGCTCCCCACGTGCCTGCGCCGGCGGGGGCTGGGGCGCCATCCAGGGCGCCCACAAAGGTGGCGCCGCAGAGGAGCCGTCACCGCTGCTTCCCAGGACGTGCAGGGAGCTGGACCCGGGGCACAGCGGGGTGCAGGCTGCCTCACGGCGCTCAGCCGCTAGGCCAGATGCCGGCCCCGTCGAGAACACGTGTTCCTGGGGTGCCGTGTGGTGTCTCCTGGGGTGAGCACCTCTCTCCAGACGTTAGTTTATTTTCCACTCTGAGAGAGGCAGATGGAGGGCGTCAGTACCCGTCCGCGACCCCGGTCTCCTGCAGGGTGGCAGGGACCCCAGCACCCGTGCGTCGCCTGCCGCCGGCCTTGCTGGAGCGCGGAGCCAGCCGTGCGGATGTGGGCGCAGGGGCCTGAGCCTCCCGCCCGCGGCTGCAGCCGTTCTGACGGGCTTACGCGGTCACGTGCTCGTCTTCGAAGAAGCCCAGCTGGTGAGGCGTCAGTCACCCAGACCACGTAGCACGCACAGCTGCACGCTTCCCGGGCTGCCTGCGCTGCATACACGTGTGGACACGCGTGTGCTGGCAGCCCCCACGGTGCCCCAGCTGAGGGTGTGGCCTCGCCGCAGGTCCGAATCGCCGTGCAACTGGAAGATGGCGCCAGGCTCCAGGGCGCCTTCTGCTCCGGCCAGACCCTCTGGGAGCTCCTCAGCCACTTCCCACAGACCAGGTGAGCTCTGCTCCGGTCGCTGGGGCCGCCGTGGCACTGCGCGGGCTGGGTGAGGGCTGGGCGCCGCGTTGTCTCCTGAGCACCCCGGGTGCACCGGCTGGCCTGGCCTCACTCCCAGGAGAGCGGGTGTCGCTCCTGCCCTCGTGGGCCCTGTGGCCTTGGGGTGGAGAGGGGAGAGGTGAGGCATTTCCCCGCCCGTGTGTGGCGCTGGGGGTGCTGGGGGTGCTCGGGTGCGAAAAGGCGGCCTCTTGGGGGAGGGGCTTCTTGGGGGAGGGGCGATGTTCTCCTCCCCAGTGCAGCTGAAGCCGCAGGGCCCGGAGGGCGGGGCTGGGGCGTGTCCCCCACTGTGTGCTGGGTTCAGGGAGATGGGGGGTAGGGAGTGTGGGCCCCACCTGGTCCCCGACACCACCGCTGGACACACTGTGGCAGCTCCGGAAATGTCCCCAGGGAAGCTGCCACTCCGAGGGACATCCTGGTGCTCGGTGGGGGAGGGGTCCAGGGACTCCCCCAGATCTGCACCCGGGCCCTGGCAGGCCCCGACCTGTGGCTCAGCACCCGGTGTAGTCGTGAGCCACCAGCACGCGTGACGGACGTCTGAGCTGGAGGGTGTCGGGCGTCTGTGAACGGTGCTCGGGGAGAGCAGGGTGCAGCGAGGACCCGGCGCTCGGGGGCTGAGAGCTCGGTGGCCCCGACGTGAGCTCAGGTGCTGTGGGCCAGTGGCCGCCGGGGCTCCGCAGGCGGGGCTGACCCTTGGACTGCGCTCCCGGCGGAGGCGCTGTGGCCGGGAGCCACTCGGGAAGCTGGGCAGGGCCTCTGCAGCTGGCCAGAGAACTTTCCAGAACACGAGGTGCAGCGGCTCAGAAGGCCTCTCGGGACGTCACTGAGAAGCGCAGGAGCCGGGGCCCTGAGTTCAGAGGGGCTGGTCCCGGCACGTGGCCGGAGCTCGGGGCCTGGCTCCCTGGAAGGGCCGAGCTGGGAAAGTGACTTTTCTGGAATATTCTCCGTCTTGCCAGAGCATTGTTGTCGAGCGTGGGTGGAGCACAGACGTTCTCGCACGTGAGACGTGAGGCAGCTGCCGCCACTGCACGGCCAGGACGGGGCCCGGAGTCCCGGGGTGGTCACCAGGACGGGGTGGGAGCAAGGGAGACTGACAGATGCCCCAGGAAGCACGAAGGGGGCCTGACTCTGGGCCGTGTGCAGGGTCCAGGCTCCTGGGGCGCGTGGGGTGCAGAGGCTGCAGGGCTGTCCTGAAGAACCCGGCTCCTGGGTGCTGGCATGCGCCTCGCCCGAGGCCGCCGCCCATCCTTGCTGACAGGGGCGTCACAGCCCCCTTCTGAAGGTTCCCGGGCTCTTCCCAGCTGTGGGCTCTGTTGGGGGATGAGGTGTCCTGCAGGCACCCGGGCAGCTGCTGTGTGTCCGTGAGGCCCTCACAGGCCCGAGCCGCCACCCACCCCAGTCCCTCCCTGAGGGTGAATGCAGGGGTGGTGCGTGGGCGGCTTTGCCCTGGGTGTGGGCAGGACACTGGCCAAGCCCCGGTGGGCGCGTCTCCACAGCCGGTCCACAGGAGAGGAGGGGGCCTTGGGGCAGCGGGGACAGCTTTGGGAATCCCCCAGTGTCTCCTGGAAAGGATGAGAGCCCGGGAGCAAGCTGAGTGCTGGGCTGTGTGGGGGCTGGGGGGGTGCAGGGGGGCTGGGGGGTGCAGGGGGGGGTGCAGGGGGCTGGGGGAGTGCCAGGTGGGGGGTGCAGGGGGGCTGGGGGAGTGCCAGGTGGGGGGGTGCAGGGGGGCTGGGGGGGTGCTGGGGGGTGCGGGGGGGCTGGGGGTGCAGGGGGCCAGGGGAGTGCCAGGTGGGGGGGGTGCAGGGGGCCAGGGGAGTGCCAGGTGGGGGGTGCCAGGTGGGGGCCGGGGGGGTGCGGGGGTGCTGTAGGGGAGTGCCAGGTGGGGGGGTGCCAGGTGGGGGGAGTGCAGGGGGGCCAGGGGAGTGCCAGGTGGGGGTGTGTGGGGGCGCTGTAGGGTAGTGCGGGAGGCTGGAGGGGAGTGCCAGGTGGGGGGGTGCCAGGTGGGGGGTGCCAAGTAGGGGGGTGTGCCAGGTGGAGGGGTGCCAAGTAGGGGGGAGTGCCAGGTGGGGGGTGCCAAGTAGGGGGGAGTGCCAGGTGGGGGGGTGCCAAGTAGGGGGGGTGCCGGGGGGTGCGGGGGCTGGGGACTGCAGCCCCCCTGCCGAGCGCCCTGGTAACGCGTGCTGTGGTGGAGGCTGCTGCCCACGGGAGGAGGTGACCCCTTTGCACGGGCGGCGCGGCAGAAGCAGCAGGTCCTGCCAGCATCGGGCACCGCCGGCCACGGGGAGTGCCGCAGGAGCCCCACAGAGGCCCGGGAGACCGCAGAGCTCTCCTGACCACACTAAGGGCTCGGTTCCCTGCAGAAACGTGCTTGATTGAGGGGCCCCCTCCCCAGAGCCTTGAGGTCCCGCCCAGTGGGTGGTGGGTGTGAGTCTGGGCTGGGCCTTGCCGTTTCCATGGAGACAGTCTAGGGTGGTGTCAGCCGGGGTGTGCTGCGGGCAGGCTGTCCTGGGGGCCTCGCTCGGAGGGGGGCGCTGTGGGGTGCTTGGGCTGCTCGTGCTTGCTGCACTTTGATTGAAGATTTATCTTATTTGTGTGAAAGGCAGAGTGGGAGGGAGGGAGACAGAGAGAGGTCTTCATGCGCTGGTTCACGCCCCCAAATAGCCACAATGACCAGGGCTGGCGGAGCTGAGCCAGGAGCAGGGGCTCCTTCCAGGCCCCACGTGGGGGCAGGGGCCCAGGGGCTCGGCCGTGCTCCCCTGCCTTCCCAGGAGCACCCGCGGGGAGCTGGACCAGAAGTGGGCAGCCAGGACTCAGGCTGGTGCCCACAGGGGATGTGGTGCCACAGTGGCGGCCCCACGCCTGCCGCTCCTTGCTCCCGCGTGGGTACGTGGGGAAGGCAGACGTCTGTGTGTCTGGCCTGGGGAGCTGGATCCCCGGACGGCGGCTGTGGCCTGCTCCGGGATGAGAAACTCCAGGAAGTGGTGGGGTTTTGGTCAGTGTTGAGTTAGAGAATCTGCCACAAACTTGCCCTTGGAGGCACCGGAGGCCCAGAGGCCCCGGGTGCGGCCCCCGCCAGCTGCGCCTGGGTGCCAGGCTGGGTTCTTCCCAAGCCCCTGCCCCTCTGCTGGTGAGGAGGGGGTCCCTGCCCACCGGTGGGCAGGGGCTGGAAGCGACCCCCCCCAGATTGCCCGGGAGTCTCCACCGGCGCACCGCTGTGAGCTGTCACCTGCCGTGGCGGGTCCCCGGCTCGGGCGCTCTGGCCGTGCAGCTGGCTGGCACGGCGGCCAGGGGCGAGCCAGTTGTCCGTGCGGACTCTGCTGCGTTGGAGGCTTCGGGACCCGCGGCCTCCCCAGTTTCCTCCCCGGCCCAGCTCCTCGCTTGCCTGGATCCTGCCTCCTGGCCCCAGGCATCCTGGCTGCGCCCCGCCCGGCCTCCGTGGGAAGCCACACAGGCCGTGGGGTCCGACGTGGCCCCGGTCTCCAGCCCTCTGGGGCGAGGGAAGATCCAGCAGCCTGTGCTCGCGGCCTCTCCCGGGGAACGCCCTCACCATGGGTGCTGGGGACAGCCTGCCAGCATGACGGGCGTCCTGGCGGGGGACCGCCCCTGCAGGCCCCCGGCTGCCATCCCTGTGCCCCGCCCCCCCAGCGCTCCCCTGTGCAGGTGGTCGGCAGCTGAGAATCAGGCATCTGTGAGCGCCCAGGTGTGTGCATGGTGGGGCCTGCCAGGCTCAGTGTGTACATGTGTGTGTGCGTGTGGGCACGTGTGCAGGTGGCCCCTGTGTGTGCACATGTGAGTGCAGGCCATCCTCATGTGTGCACACATGTGTGCACATGTGTGAGTGCAGGCCATCCTTATGTGTATCCATATGTGTGTGTAGGCTGTCCTCACGTGTGTGCACCTGTGTGTGTACACATGTGAGTGCAGGCCATCCCCGTGTATGTGTGCACACGTGTGTGTGGGTGCAGGATATCTTTGTGTGTGCACATGTGTGAGCGCAGGCTCTCCCCGTGTGTGTGTGTGTGTGCGTAGGCCACCCCCACGTGTGTCAGTGCAGGCTGTCTCTGTGTGTATGCGTGTGTGCAGGCCACCCCCAGTGTGTCAGTGCAGGCTGTCTGTGTGTGTGTGTGTGCGTAGGCCACCCCCATGTGTGTCAGTGCAGGCTGTCTCTGTGTGTATGCGTGTGTGCAGGCCACCCCCAGTGTGTCAGTGCAGGCTGTCCTCACTTGTGTGCGCCTGTGTGGGAGTGCAGGCTGCCCCATGGGGGTGCGTGTGGTCTGCACATGTGTACGTGTGCGTGTGTGTAGCCTGTTCCCTGTGCGTGTTTGAGTACACACGTGCCTCAAGCTTTGTGCCGTCCTTAGCTCACTGCTCCTGTGCCTTCCGTCCCCACCGTGGTCTGAGGTCAGCCTGCCCACCTCCTCTGGACAGGGCCTGGCCTTGGGGCACCCTGCAAGGTGTGAGGGGCTTCTGCTTCGTGGCGAACGTTGCCACGGTGTGGGAGACAGACGGGCAGTGGAAGCCCCGCAGCTGGCAGTGGCACCCTGCAGCCCAGCCCAGCCCCTCAGACACCAGGCCGGGCGGGGGTGGGGCAGCACGATGGAGACCGCCACTCAGAGCCTTGGAGCGGGGCCTGTGGCCCTGGGGTCCCTGACCCCGACCCTGTCGGAGCTGAGCTTCAGATGAAGCCCTGTGCAGGCCGGCTGGCTGGGCGGTCACTGTCACTGTCGCTGTCGCCAGCTGCCCGGCTGCAGCCCAAGGCCCTGTCCTTCCAGGGTTGGCCAGTGGCTGACCACCTCCTCCTGGTGTTTGTGCAGGGGTTCGGGGGGGCTGGGGCTGCCCCTGACGCTCCTCTGCCCCCGTCCAGGGAGTGCCTGCAGCAGCCGGGCGAGGCGACCCCCGTGTGCGTGTCCATGAGGGACGAGGTAGGTCCGCCGGCCCCCGCCCGTCTTCAGAGCCTCACGGAGCCCCGGTGACGTTTGCTTTTTCGGAGCCCGAGAGTCACAGAAGTGGTTTCGTTTTAATAAATATTTGCTCTGCTCTGGGTTTTGATCTTTCTCAGAGCGGAGCAGGCAGAGCGCCTGGCGAGGAGGCCCTGCCGCCCGCCGGCCCCGCCCTCCGCCGGCCCCTCCCGGCCTCACAGGGGCCTTTTGTTCCAGCCCTGGCCGCGCGCCCCTTCCTGGCCCGGGGGCGGGGCTCCCCGGGTGCCCCTGGGTGGAGGTTCCCAGCCCGGGGCCGTGAAGGGGGGACCTGGCTCAGAGCAGCGTCCACTCCCAGAGGAGATGGGCCTGACTGTTGGTGCTTGGCCAGGCCCCAGAGGGACCGTCCCCTCTGCAGGCAGCTCCTTGGGTGGGCAGAGTTAGCTCAAGATGTGTCCAGCCCGGCCCCAGCCCTGGTGCCCTGAGAGGTGACCTGGGAGGATGGGCTCCCAGGCCTCCTGACCTCAGAGGCCTTCGGAGGGTGGGCTCCCTCCATAGTGGGTCTCAGGTGGCCACCAGGCTGGGATGAGCCTGACACAAGGAGCTGGCCTGGCCCTGCCACCTGGAACCCGAGGCTCCCCCAGTGTGGCCCTGAGAGGGGCCTGGGATGAGGCGTTGGGGGCCCCTCTCAATGCAGCCTGTCCTGGGGGTGGAGTTGGGGGGACCTGGGGCAGGTGGTTCTCTGCAGGGGTCAGCATCGCAGGACATCTGCCTGCGCTCCCTGAGGAGGCTGGGTGGGGCCTGTAGGGTGGCGGCCAGCAGAGGGTGTGGGGTGCTGCACGGGGCCCGGGGCCTGGCTGCAGGTGCGAGGGCCGTCTGTCTTGCAGGTGACTGGCGCAGCCGCCCTGCGGAGCACCACGCTACAGTCGCTGGGCCTCACGGGGGGCAGCGCCACCATCAGGTAGGGCCACGCAGCTGCCACGGTGTTTGGTTAAGGACTGGCCTCCTCGAAGGGGGGACAGGTGGAAATGTGCCCTGACCACAGAGCAGACCCACCCTCCGCGGGGAGGAGCCGGGGCGGGTGTCCTGGATGAGACCGGGGAGCAGAGCTGGGGCGGCGTCGCCCTCATTGTCTGCACCCCGACAGGTTTGTCATGAAGAGGGTGGACGCTGAGGGCGGGCCACAGACCGGGGCCGCCAGGAGCAAGACCCCAGCAAGTCCAGCTGACCAGGTGGCCGGTGGTCCCCTGCCCCCCTTGAACTCTGAGGAGCTGAGCTGCGGGGACCTGAGCCGTCAGGGGGAGGCAGGCACCTCGGGGGCCTGGCACACAGATGGCCCAAAGCCAGCGGACGCTCCGGCAAAACAGAGTGTGCAGGAGCCCGGCCCCGCCCGCTTTGTGCCTTTCTCTGGCGGGGGACAGCGGCTGGGGGGCCCATCCGGGTCCGGGCGGTCTCTGACGTCGCCTTCAGCCAAGCTGCCCACGTCCGCCTCCAGCCCTGGAGGCCCCTCCAAGCCAAAGAAGTCCAAACCCGGCGAGGAGCCCCCGCAGGAGCCAGAGCCGGTAAGGGTGTGCGGGCCTCGGCCGGGCGGTGGTCTGGCCGGCAGGTGTGCCTGTGCTGCCCAGGCCACTGTGGGGAGGCTGGAAGGTGCGCGAGGCCGAGCAGACCCGGGCCGTGTACGGGGCGGCCTGGGCTCGGACGTGGCGTCCTCGTCGTGAGAGAGCAGCCCCCGAGCCGTGCCAGAGCTGGGCCGCAGCCGGCCGTCCCCCAGGGTGGCGCTCTGTGCACACGGTAAAGCAACACCGTGGCTGTCACCCTGAGCCCCTTCATCCCCAGGCTTTTCCGTCCTGGTGGTGCCCACCCTCCCATGCCTCTGGTCCCAGGGGGCAGGGGCCAGATGGGGGGTGCAGCCCCCAAGAGCAGGGACCCCACCCTGAGGAGTGGTCCACCTGGGCAGGTGTCCCAGCGCATCAGCATCCACCCCGTGTCCCCTCTGCTGGCCGCAGCCACGTCGGCGCCTGTGGGGGGCGGGGGGGGATGTGGTTCTCGCCGGCACGGCCGCTGTGCACCGTTCGGCCGGCTCCTCAGGACATCGCCAGCTGGCGCCGTTCCCACCAGAGCTGTGGGCCAGGTCAGCCGTGGTGTGTGGTGTCCTGTGCCCGGGCTCCTCTGGAGCAGATAAACCTCACTGTGGATTTTCCCAGAGAGCCTCATGGGCGCTTGCGCTGTACCGGGCAGGACCTGAGCCTGTCGGCCCCACTCAGCGGCACGGGCCCCTCCCGCGCTGCGCCTTCTGCTGGGGGCACCGGGGAGGAGCCTGTGTGCCCTGAGCCGATGAGGAGCCCATGGCTGGGCGGGGCCAGGACCCTGATGCCCTGGGGACTCTGAAGGGAAAGGGGCTGGAAGAGTGACCGCCTCCCCAGGGCAGCCTCATGCTCACGTGGTCTGTGCTGCACCTGCCCACCGCCCCCCCCCCCCGCCGGGTCTGGTGGGAGCAGCTCAGCAGGTGGCATGGGGCCCTGAGGACTTTCCCCTGAGTGACATTGGTCATGACACCGCTCGGTGCCCCCACCCTCTCTTTTAAGTAAGGTATCACTTTTTTTTTTTTTTTTTAAAGATTGATTGATTGATTTGAAAGGCAGAGTTACACAGGCAGAGAGAGAGGTCTTCCATCTGCTGGTCACTCCCCAGATGGCTGCAACGGCCAGAGCAGGAACTTCCTCCAGGTCTCCCACGCGGGTGCAGGGGCCCAGGGACTTGGGCATCTTCCACCGCTTTCCCAGGCCACAGCAGAGAGCTGGATGGGAAGAGGAGCGGCCGGGACTGGAACTGGCGCCCATGTGGGATGCCGGCCCTGCAGGCAGCGGCTTTGCCCACTAGGCCATAGCGCTGGCCCCTCCCACCCTCTTTTAAGATTTTATTTATTTACTTAAAAGACAGAGCGACTGGGGACAGAGAGAGAGAAAGGGACCTTCGTCCTCCTGTCCTCTCCCCAAATGGCTGCAGCAGCCAGGGCGGGGCCAGGCGGGAGCGGGGAGCCAGAAGTCCATGCCAGCACCCCCAGCGCGTGGGCCGTCCCCGGCTGCCTCCTCAGGCGCGCTGACAGGAAGCCAGATAGGAGCCGCGCAGCCGGAGCTGAGCTGGGCCAGGCGTGGGTGCCGGTGCTGCCGACAGCGGCTTAGCCGGCCTCCCGCTCCCTCTCCTGCTTACAGGAAGCACAGAGGCTTTTTGTGAGGGAGGTTTTCGTATCACAGCCAAACGGCAAGAAGGGCCAGGGACTGCCTGCAGCCTCCTCGGCGACTCCACAGCCCTGCCCAGCGTCGGCGGCTGCGCTGCCCCTCGGGGCTCCCGGCAGGGCCTGCCCAGGGGTGGGGGCAGCGTGGATCCCCACCACGGGGCCCCACGAGTTGTCACTGCCCTCCCGTTTGTCCCCCCCAGCCCCTGGTGACGTCCGGTCCAGGATGCCCACCTGGTGCTCCACTCCCCAGCGGCTGCCTGTTTGCCACGTGCCCACGCGCGGGCGTACGACTTCCTGGCACTGCCACTGCCGGGCCCTGCAGACCGTGCTGGCCAGGTCCTCGATGCCCTCCGCCTGCCTCCTGCAAGGGGCTCATGGTGTTGGTCGGGTCTCTGGCTGCACCCACCCAACTTCTCTTCTCTCGGCGTCTTAGAACGTCTCCCAGCAGCCTCTGCTGTTTCTCCTCCAGGCGTCGTGTGGTCGGCAGCCCTCCCAGGGGCGCCTGTGCAGGGTGTGAGGCAGGGGCCGGCCGGGTGAGCGTCCGCCCACTGCACACAGGTCCTGGCTGTGGCTTCACAGGTCGGGGGCCAGCACCGCCTCCTGTCTCACTGCAGTGTCCCGTGGCCTCGCCTCTGCCACAGGCCCCTTGCTACTTTGAACTTTGCCCTGTCTGCAGGGACCGCGGGTCAGGTGGGCTCCCTGGCCCCACGTCAGAGCAGCGCAGGGTGGCCGTGCTGTGAGGGGTGTGAGGGAGCAGGGTAAGGGGGAGAGGCAGATCGGGGCCTCCGTGCCGGCTGGCGGCTCCCAGGGACCCGGATGGTGGGGAGAGGGGCGTGTTCACGGGCCAGCTGCTCCGGGAGCTGTGTGGACGGCTCTGCCTCCGGGTCTGCTGGTGAGGTGAGGGCGGGCTGGGCCTGTCCTGTGGAGCCTGGGTCACGCGGACTCCGCCTCCCTGGGCGGCAGTTTGGACATCTGCCTCCGCGCCTGGGTGTCACTCTGGGGCGCCTGAGGAGGCTGAGCAAAGAGCCTGGCCCTGCTCCCCTCACCCCTCACCCCTCACCCTGCTCCCCTCACCCCTCACCCTGCTCCCGCACACCCCAGGGGCTGGAGGATGAGGGGTAAGGCCCAGTGCGTGTCAGGACAAGCAGCCTGGTGCCGGGCACGCTGGTGGCAATCACCCGTGTGGCCGCGGTGCTGGGGTCGCCATGCTGGCTGCGTGGCCATCTTGCTGGGGTCACCGTGCTGGTTTCTGGGGCCTGTCTGGCCCACCCTGGCCACTTGTAGGGGAAGCCCACATACCCAGGAGTGTGGTCAGTTGGGCTCCGCCGCCTGCAGTGGGAGGGCTCACTGCCTTCCCGCCCACCTGCATCCTTGCCCAGCAGGTGGGTGAGGGGTGGGGTCGGGGGCCCTGGAGAGTCCCTGCATCCTCCAGCAGTGGTGCCCGCCCCTCTGCCTGTGGTGGCCCAGGGTCAAAGGTTGACTCCTGCAGGCCTGTGCTCCCTGGGGACCCTGAGGTGAGAGGGACAGGAACAGCCAAAGGCACCAGGCCTCAGGCCACTGCTCCTGTCTGCTGGGCGGGGCCTGGCTCCCCAGGGCTCCTGGGTGCGGGGCTGCAGGGCAGGCGGTCCCTGTCGGGGACAGGATCCCAGCGCCGCCCGGAGGCTGCCTGTGCCCCCGCCCACGCCCGCCGCGGACCTTTGATCTGGCGCCCAGGCGGCTGATTGACGAGCAGCGTGGCTGCCGCCGCCCGTGCCTCCCGCCTCCGTCACGAGGGCCGGCCACATACGTCTGCTTTGTGTCCCTTTTCAGTCCAGGGGGAGGGGGAGGGGAGGGAGCAGAACTTTGCTGGGGACTTCAAAGGACCCTTCAGTAATCAGAAAGTTTCCAAGTTTCCCATTAATGCTCTGCCGTGTGTGGTTTTTGGATTTAAATAAAGAGCCAGGATGAAATACAGGAGGTCGCGCGGCCGGCGGCGCACAGCCCGCGTGGTGCCTGCCTTTGAAGTCGGGCATTAATTATTAGAAGGTAGCTTTACTGCCATCAGAACCGGGCGCGGGAGAGGCCGGGGCTGCCCGGCGCCCCCTGCCCTGGCCTTTGAAGTGCCTGCGCCGCCCCCCACGCCCGCGGCCTCCCAGCGGCTGGCACGAGGGCCGTCCCTGATCAAAGGCCCTCGGCCTGCCCACCCCGCCCCCTCACCCACGCCCCTGCCCACGGGCAGCCGGCCGGCACGCTCTGCTCCGCGGGTTAGCTCATGGGAGACTGGAGGGGGCCGGCTGGGCCCGGGGCCTGGGTGTGAGGCGGGTGCAGCCCGAGCTTGGTGAGGCTCCCTGCCTGCCCTGCTGCCTCGGGCGGCCGTGTCCTGCGGGCCTGGAGCCTCGCCTCGCCTGCCTGGCTCCTGCCTCTGCTGGCCCAGCGGTGTGGACACCCGGGTGTAAGGGCCAGGCCTCAGGCGGGAGCAGCGGTGTGGACACCCGGGTGTAAGGGCCAGGCCTCAGGAGGGAGCAGCGGTGTGGACACCCGGGTGTAAGGGCCAGGCCTCAGGAGGGAGCAGCGGTGTGGACACCCGGGTGTAAGGGCCAGGCCTCAGGAGGGAGCAGCGGTGTGGACACCCGGGTGTAAGGGCCAGGCCTCAGGAGGGAGCAGCGGTGTGGACACCGCGGGTGTAAGGGCCAGGCCTCAGGAGGGAGCAGCGGTGTGGACACCCGGGTGTAAGGGCCAGGCCTCAGGAGGGAGCAGCGGTGTGGACACCCGGGTGTAAGGGCCAGGCCTCAGGAGGGAGCAGCGGTGTGGACACCGCGGGTGTAAGGGCCAGGCCTCAGGAGGGAGCAGCGGTGTGGACACCCGGGTGTAAGGGCCAGGCCTCAGGCGGGAGCAGCGGTGTGGACACCCGGGTGTAAGGGCCAGGCCTCAGGCGGGAGCAGCGGTGTGGACACCCGGGTGTAAGGGCCAGGCCTCAGGAGGGAGCAGCAGTGTGGACACCCGGGTGTAAGGGCCAGGCCTCAGGAGGGAGCAGCGGTGTGGACACCCGGGTGTAAGGGCCAGGCCTCAGGCGGGAGCAGCAGTGTGGACACCCGGGTGTAAGGGCCAGGCCTCAGGAGGGAGCAGCGGTGTGGACACCCGGGTGTAAGGGCCAGGCCTCAGGAGGGAGCAGCGCTGGGTTTGAAGCCTGGGGACCCCCAGCAGGTGCTCATGCCTCAGCGAGTGTCCTGGGGGCACGGGCGCCGTGGTGGGTGCTGTGGCTCCGGCCCTCACTCCCTTTGTCCGCCAGCTGGGGTGTGGGAGGCGTGAGTAACGCGTGTCTACGGGAACCCCGGCATGGGCCGCCCTTCCTCACCGCACCCCTGCCCGCCGGGCCTGGGCCGGGCTCTGCTCCTGGACGCAGTCAGGCACCAGCAATCCCAGAAGCTGCACGGGCCTGAGGGTGGCTGCAGGTCCTGGATGGCTGTGTCCTCTTCCTCCCCCGCCCCGCGGTGAGCTGTGGTTTGTGGGGAGGTTGTAGGCCCAGGGGTCAGCGCCTACGCTGTCTGGCATGGGCTCTGCGTAGACCCCTCGAGTCCAGGGGGCGCCTGGCCTGGGTGAGGTGGGGGCTGCGGTGGGGGTCTGCAGGGCCTTGGCCTGCCCAGGCACGGGTGTGGGAGCCACGGCGTCCTGGGCATCCCCGGCCCAGGCCTCCCTGAGTAACTGGGTCAGAGGCCAGCCGGGCTGGGGGCGGGGATGGCGGAGCTGGCAGAGCCCAGCCTGAGGTCACCCCGCGGAGGTTCTGCGTTGTCTCTGCGTGCGTCACCGCCTCTTGGAAAATCACCGTGGAGCAGAGCAGACCTGGGGCTGCCGACTCGCGGTGTGAGCAGGCTGCTGGGTGGCGGGCTGGACGCCGGCCCTTCCCAGGGCCTCCCGAGCCCTCCCCTCGCCTGGGCTCCCACTCTGGGCCGGCTGGGGTCGGGGGTCGCTGAGTTTGCTGGCCCCTGGAAGGCAGCCTTCTGCCTGCCCAGTATCTGCAGGCCTTCCCCTCTGCCCAACCTGGACTGGGGCTGTGGCCCTGGAGTCCACCCGGCCTGGTGTGCAGGAGACAGGGCAGGGTCCGAGAGCAAGTCCCTCTTCCCCCTGGACCCCGCGTGCCTCGGTTTCCTGGTCTGTCCAGCAGTCCTGACACCCCTGCCCGGGCCTCGGCTCCAGCCTCACTTTCTTGGCCGTCCCTTGCGGACTCCTTGGAGGCCTGACCGATGAGGACCCGCGGTCGGGGAGGAGTCAGGGCCCCGTGCTGGGGCAGGCTGTCCACGCCGGGCAGAGCAGAACATGGGAACAGCCTGGGCTGCTCCCGGCAGAACCCCGGCCCTCGCCGTCCTGCCGTGGCCCTGGGGTGGGGGTCTCACGAGGAGACCTGGGGTCCCCGGCTTCTGGAAGGCGCCGTCCTGGCTCGCGGTCACGCTGGGTTGGACCAGCGCTGGCCCAGAGCTCCAGGGGACATCTGCCAGCCATGCTCATCTCAGGCTGGAGCCTTGTCCAGCCGAGAGTGCTGGAGGGCACAGCAGGGCAGCCCCAGTCACTGTCCCCCAGATCTGGCGCGTCCGGCGCACACTGGTGTGAGGCAGACAGGCAGGACTGCGGCACGGGCAATGCGTGGCCCCAGCGAGACAAAACAGGATCGGGGGACAGTGTGGGTGGTGGCCTGGGCCAGTGCCACGGCCTCCCGCAGCAGGCCCCACGTGAGATGCTGGCGAGCTGTCGGCGGGGACGCGGTGAGGCCGTCCCAGCACGGGCCCCAGGCGCCTCCCAGGCAGTGCGTGTTGGCGTGCGTGACCGGGACGGTGAGTGCTGCAGGCACGCTGGGAGGTTCCCTGCTGTAGGCGCCCCCTTTTCTGTGGAGTCAAAATCTCCCAAACTGGGGGGGGAGAGAAGCCGGGGGCTGGGGGGTGCCAGGTTCCTCTGCTCCCACACCCCGGCCCCTGGCCACCTCTCCCTCCCGCGTAGCTGCGGCGGCCCTCCCTGGGTTGCTGCGTGTGCCCGTGACTTCCCAGTGATGTCTCCTCCCCAGGCCTCTGTTCTCCCTCCAAAAACGCCCCCATAAATCCACCCAGGAAGGGAGCCACACGGAGCGCCTGTCGGTGCCGACAGAACAGCAAATGAGGGCCAGACAGCCGGGCAGGGCGTCCCAAGTAAACAGGGCTCAGCACGGCTCGGGGACGCCCTGCCCGGCCTCCTGGGCCGGCCCTGTGCCCTGGGAGTGCCCGCAGCTGCCACAGGCCAGGTCCCCACTGTCCCCTGGGCCTCAGTGCCCGCCTGCCCAGCCCAGCCCTGGCTCCTCCTCTCGCATTCGGTGCAAAGTGGCCACACAGCGCCTCTTCCCGGGGAGGCCCCTTGGCTGGCGTTCACCCGGCGCAGGCTCTGGGCACTGAGTCCTTGGCTCCCGCAGGGCTCGCTGCCCAGGTGGGGGCACCCAGGGAAGGCCGTGCAGGCTGTGCTGGCCCTCACCGGGCACGGGGCTTCCCCAGTAGACCAGACGCTGGCCGGGGGAGGGGGCAGGGCTAGGGTGAGTTCAAGACGAGAAACCCAGCATTCCCTGGGCTGCTGTTCCCAGCACCCTGTGCAGGCTGACATGCCAGCGGCCGACCTCACTGGTGGCTCCTGGAAGTACCTGGGAGAGACCAGAGTGGCCACAGGACCCTCGGGACAGCCTGTGTGGTGGTCAGGCTTGGCCCCCGACTGCACAACAGTGGGGACAAAAGGTCAGCCTTGGGCCGGTCGTCCAGGGAGGCTCTGGGGCAGGAGAGCCTGCCCTGTGGCCAGGACCTTGCACCTGAGCACCTGGCCTGGACACTCGCAGACACATGCACGGCCTGCCCCGGCCTCCCCCGGACAGAGACACTATGGCTGTGGGGGGAGGCCTGGCGCCTGCCATCTCATAAAAGCTTTGGTGGCTGCGAGAGGGGGATGGGCTTTGAAGGGGCAGAGGGCCCAGTCAGCCACCTGTAGCCCTGCTGCCCTGGGACAAGGTGTGGCGCAGCCATGTGCTGGGCACGCTGCAGGGACCTGTCCAAGCCAGGTGTCAGGCATGGCCGGGGGCAGGGGCCTGGGCCTGGGCTGAGCCCTGGCCCGGCTGTGTGGAAGGCTCGGGGCCGGGGGCTGCTCCTGCAGACCATCCCAGGGGCCCCTCCCCCGGTGCCGCTCCGCTCGCCTTGTGAGCCGCAGCAGCCCAGCGCCGCCTCGGTCAGGCCTGGCTCCAAGGGTGGCCTCAGCCCCGAGGTGTCCAGCCCCCGGGCACCGCAGGCGGGGCGGGCGCTGCCTTGTAATTTCCCTCGCTGTTGATGCCAATTAGGAGTGACACGTCTCTTCCCACGTCCCCAGGGTGGGCAGCGGGAGGGGCCGGCTGCCTCCCTGGGGAGAGAGGGTGGAGTCAGCTGGGGCAGCGGCCGGGGGGCATCGGGGGCAGCGGGACTGGGGCTCTGACCAACACTCTAATTTGGGGCTCTGCTGCCCCTCCCCTCTGGGGAGCCCCTGACGTGGCTTGGACCAGGGCCCCTGCTGCCGGGGACGGGATCGCTGCCCCCTGCCCGTCCCCAGTCCCTGGCAGAAGGGGCTCACTTGTCACAGCTGCCGAGTTGGCAGGGGTGGGGGGAGGGGCCCCCTGGTCCCAGCCCAGGCCCTTGTGCCCCCAGCCCGTGGACCGGGATGCTGTGGTGTGCCACCCGGACCTGGAGGACCTGCTGCAGGCCTGGCCGGCCGAGCTGCCCGACGAGTTCTTCGAGGTGACAGTGGACGATGTCCGGAGACGCCTGGCCCAGCTCAAGAGCGAGCGGTGGGTGCCCAGCCCCATCGTCTCCCTCCGTGGTGGGCCGGCTCTGGGTGCCCAGCCCCATCGTCTCCCTCCGTGGTGGGCCGGCTCTGGGTGCCCAGGTCCTCGGTGCCCTCCGTGGTGGGCCGGCTCTGGGTGCCCAGCCCCATCGTCTCCCTCCGTGGTGGACCGGCTCTGGGTGCCCAGCCCCATCGTCTCCCTCCGTGGTGGACCGGCTCTGGGTGCCCAGGCCCTCAGTGCCCTCAGCAGCCCCTGGGCTGGGGGTGCCCGGATGGAGGCCTTCACCTGTCACCCCTCCCCACCACAGGCAGCGCCTGGAAGAAGCCCCGCTGGTGACCAAGGCCTTCAGGGAGGCCCGGATGAAGGAGAAGCTGGAGCGTTACCCCAAGGTAGCGGGGGGCTGCGCGTCCGTTCACAGCCGGCCCCCTCCTAGAGCCTTTTTTTTTTTTTTTTAAAGATTTTATTTATTTAAAAGTCAGAATTACACAGAAGGGGGGGGGCTTCCATCCGCTGGTTCACTCCCCAGCTAGCTGCAAGGGCCAGAGCTGCACCGATCTGAAGCCAGGAGCTTCTTCGGGTCTTCCACATGGACGCAGGGACCCAGGACTTGGGCCATCTTCTGCTATCCCAGGCTACAGCAGAGAGCTGGATTGGAAGTGGAGCAGCTGGGACTTGAACCGGCGCCCACAGGGGATGCCGGCAGTGCAGGTGGCAGCTTTACCTGCTACCCCACAGCACCGACCCCCTGTATAACCTTTAAAAGTGTCCTCTTTACTCCTGAGAAGCAGAGATGGGGCCGGAGCGAGGGAGAGGGACTCATCCCGCACCCTGGTACATGCCCTGGAAGCCACCATGTCTGGCGCTGGGCTGTGCCGGAGCCTGGGCCGCGACCTCCATCCTTGTGTCCCGAGAGGGGGTGGGGACCCCGCTACTTGAGCTGCCCCCTGCAGCCTTCCTGGGTGTGCAGCAGCAGGAAGCTGGGTCAGAAGCCACTGTGAGGTGTGGCGCGGGGTCCAAGTGCTGCCTTAACCCACCAGGGCCACGCCCACCCCACAACAAGAACTTCATGTTTTTAACAGGTTTATCAGGGCCGGTGCTGTGGCGCAGTGTGTTAGGCCAGGGCCTGCAGGGCCAGCATCCCTTATGGGCACCAGTTTGAGTCCCAGCTGCTCCACTTCCAACCCAGCTCCCTGCTAATGGCCTGGGAAAGCAGTGGGAGACAGCCCACGTGTTCAGGGCCCTGCACCCATGAGGGAGACCTGGAGGAAGCTCCTGGCTTCAGCCTGGCCTAGTGCTGGCCCTTGCAGCCATGTGGGGAGTGAACCCAGCAGATGGAAGACCTCTCTCTCTCTCAAACAAGTGAATAAATCTTTAAAAATGACTGACTTATGTTTGTAAGGGCAGAGTGACAGATCTTCTGTCTGCTGGTTCACTCCCAAATCCCACAACAGCCAGGCTGGAGCCAGGAGCCAGGGACTCCACTCGGATCTCCCGTGTGGGTGCAGGGTCCAGGCACTTGGCCCTCCCCTCCTTCAGGCCACAGCAGGGAGCTGGGTGGAAGTGGCCTCCGACGTGCGGCCTTGTGGTGCCCTGGGCCTCAGGGCTGTGCCTGCGACAGGTGGACAAGGGCGGGGGCCTCGGCGTCCTCAGCCTCCAACCGGGGCTCTCGGCTGCCACTGTGGCAAGGAGTGGTGGGGACAGCCAGGGGCGGGCAGCCTCCCCGTGCTGCCCTGCTGACCACTCCGCTGTCTGGCCCAGGTGGCTGTGAGGGTCCTGTTCCCTGACCGCTACGTCCTGCAGGGCTTCTTCCGCCCCAGCGAGACAGGTGAGCGCCCTGAGAGGCCGTGGCCGGGCTGGGGCCCGGGGAGCCACAGCTGGTCGGGGAGGCAGCGCTGTCGCCTGGCCCGCAGCAGAGCTGAGGGTGGCGGTGCCTGGCGGGGGTCCGGGTGGGCCGGAGGGGGCTGAGTGCACCCCCAGGCTCAGCTCCAGCCCCCCTGTGCAGTGGGGGACCTGCGGGACTTCGTGAGGCACCACCTGGGGAACCCCGAGCTGCCGTTCTACCTGTGTGAGTTGCCCTACCTGCCGCAGGGAATGCTGGGAGGGCGGGAGAGATGCCTCTGGAGCCCCCCTGCCCAGTCCAGGCTTGGTGGGGAGGGGCCCGCAGGTGCTTCCCTAGCCCGCCCCCTCTTGGGGTCCGGAGCAGTGGGGGTGGGGCAGGGCTGGGACCCCTGAGCCCCGGGCAGGGGGTCCACTCACCTCCTAATGGAGACGTCACCTTCTCCCCGCAGTCATCACACCTCCCAAAACCGTGCTGGACGACCACACGCTGACGCTCTTCCAGGTACCGACCCCCGGGTGCCGGGTGGGGCCAGGGAGGGGCGTGGGCAGCCGCCTGGCTGGCAGTAAAGCCTGTTGGAGCCAGGGATTCTGTTTCAGACGGTGCTTCCAGCCCCCTCCGCGTCCTGCCTGGCCCTGGAGGGGCTGAGCTGGGGCCGGGGCAGCGGGGGGGGGGGGGGGCAGCTCCCTGCCCAGACCCTGAGGGAGGGGCCTGAGGGGCGGGCAGGGCTGGTGGGGAAGCTGGGTGCCTTCAGCTCAGGGTGCCTGACAAGCCCCAGGGGCACATGGGGCCAGGCTAGGGGCTGTGCCGTGGGTGGGCCCCCTTGCCAGCTTCTGCCTGCCCCACCCTTGGGCCCCTGCTCCGGGGACCCCCCCCCCCCACAGACGGGGCAGTTGGGGCCCCAGCAGGAAGGGCTGGGAGCTCGGCAGGGTTATGGGAAGGAGGGGCCCGGCGGTGGGAGCGCAGGCCCAGGACCCCCTCCCTGGCTGCCTGGCCTGGACATAAAACAGCCAACCTGGAAGATGCCTTGGGACGGGCCCTCCCCCCCATCAGGAGGCCTCACAGCCCGGGGTGCCACCGCCGGTAGCAGCCGTCTCCGTTCATCAGCCAGGGCTCAGCCCCAAGCCCCAGGGCCCCGCGCCGGCTCACGGAGCTGGCAGGGCCAAGGGAAGGAAGCTGCCTCCCTCCACAGGGCGGGCGCCTGCTTCCACGTCTGGCGGGGCTGTGTGTGGCTGCCGCCGGCTGACCCGGGCCCAGAGAGTGACCACAGGGGACACGGTACAGAGGCCCGGCCCCTCAGCGAACCCCCTAGTGGATCCGTCCATCAGTGCACGGGCAGGGGCCCGGGAGGCCTCAGCCGGGCAGCAGCCCCCGCTCGCCGGGAGTCGCCTTGGTGTTTTGCGGTGTCTGCAGGACAGCTCCCAGCACCTCTGTCCTGCTGACCCTGCCCTCGGGTGCTCGGGTGTTCCCAGGGCCAGGGGTGCCTTGGAGGACTTGGCCACATCTCCCCATCCTGCTCTGCGCCCGCTGCTGTGGGGGGGCGGGCAGAGGGGCCGGCTGGGCGCCAGCTGGAGCAGCCGCTGCTTCCTGGTGTCACGGCTCTGGCCGCTCCTTCACTGGGGCACTGAGGGGATGCCCTGCTGGGTGCCAGCCCCCACAAGGGAGCAGGTGTGGCCCAGCTCCAGGGGCCTCTCCCCTCCTGTGGGCCTTGGGGTGGAGGCCCTCATTGCTGGCTGCCCGGTCCTGGGCGAGGCTGACCCTGGCCGCCACAGTGTGCCTGCCCTCCACGGCTGTGCGGCTGTGAGGAGGTGGGCGGCTCCTGGGGGCCTGGGGAGGTGGAGACTCTGCCATAGCCTGTGTCCTCTCCTGGACTTCACCTGACCCGTCACCTCTGCCCAGCACCCAGCCCTCACACGCCCTCTGCCTGCTGCCCAGCTGGCCTGGGGCACCCCTGTGGTGGACGCCCCATCCAAGGGGCAGAGAGGGCGACCTTGCGCTGGGCAGCCTTGGAAGCCCTTCCTGGCGGCAGTGGGGCTGCACAGTGGCCGGGGAGGGAGCAGCCGGTGTCCAGGCAGCACGGCAGCTGTGTCCATGGGGAGTGGGAAGGTGACGTGGGGTGTGGGCGGGGCCTGGTCCTGATGCCGCCTCCCCTCTCCCGCCCCGCGCCTCCCTGGGTGGTGCCAGGTGAGGGCCCGCCTGCAGCTGTAAGGAAAACCCGGTGCTGCGCCTCCCTGGGTGGTGGGGTGCAGAGGGGGCTGGGCTTCCTGGGGCGCCCACGCATGGCGGCTGCCCCGGTATCTGACGGGAAGGCAGGAGCTGGGGTCCAGCCGCTGCCGCTGCCGCTCCAGGGCCCCGCCCAGCCCCCAGGCCTCCTGGAGAGGCTTTGATCCCAGGCGGCACAATTGGGTTTTCAAAGCAGCCCCGCCCTCGCCGGTCCCTCTGGCTGGAGCCGGGGTTTGGCTTCCTCTTTATTAATCATCTTTTCACGTCCCGAGCACCCCCTGCCCCGCTGCCAGGCCCTGGCGCTCCAGCCCCTCCAGGCCGGGGCCTGCCCTGTCCAGCTCCCTGTTCCTCTGTGCAGGGGCAGGAGAGCGACTCCCAGCTCACCCTGCCTCACCCTATGCCTGTGCCCCTTGGGTGACAGGGCCCATGGGAGGCCTGGGTCCTAGTGCCACAGCTGGGCGCTCAAGGCATTGCCACTCTGGTTTGGGGGCTCCCAGTGGGAGGAGCCCCAGCTACTGTGTCCGGCTTGAAGCAGATGCCCGTTGGAAACTGGGTGTGGGCTCTCCTTTCTTGGCTGGTGGGCTCTGAGGTGGCATCTCCACCTGGTCCTGCCCCTGGCACACGGGCCTCCTGGTGTGCAGCTGGAGGGACAGAGGGACGCGGGCCAGTGCGCCCCCTTTGGGCAGGCTGCCCTCCAGTCCCGCGTGCTGGTCCTCTGCTGCACCCAGATCTCTGCCCCAACCCGAGGGTGCCCGCCTCGTGCCGTGGGGCTGGGGCTGGTGGGGGCTGCCCCCGTGGAAGCAGGTGCACTGCCCAGCCCTCTGAGCCCCTCTCCCCACAGGCAAACCTCTTCCCTGCTGCCCTTGTGCACTTGGGAGCCCAGGAGCCAGCAGGTGAGCCGGGCCTCCCCCTGCAGGCCACACAGCCCTCCCTGGGCCACGCCTGCTTAGCTGGGGGGCGGAGCGGGAGGTGTGGGGGCGCCTGGGGGCGGGCCTCCCTCCTCTGAGCAGGACGGTCTCTCTGGGCAGGCCTCTACCTGGCGCCCAGGCTGCTAGAACACACGGTGCCTCCGTCTGCGGCTGACATGCTGGTGGCCAGGTGCGTGCAGGTGGGGTGGGGACCCTTGAGGCCAGCACCCACCATCCTGACCTCCGCCTCTCACCCCCAGGTGCATGTCCAGGGCCGCCGGGTCCCCACCCCCGTTGCCAGCCCCTGAGCTCCCCCCTGCTCCCGAGGAGGGGGCGCCAGGCCCCCCAGAGCCCGCCCCCGGGACAGCCCAGCCTGTGAGGAGGAGCCTGGGCAAGGTGCCCACGTGGCTGAAGCTACCAGGTGCCTGGGGCGGGCGGCGGGCGGACGGCTGGGCAGCGGGAGCCTGAGGCCCGCGTCATCCTGGTGTTTGCCTTGCAGCGGGTAAGAGGTGAGAGCGGCCAGCCCGGAGGTGCCCTCCCCGTCGACCACAGGACCCCACCCCACCCTGCGGGAATAAAGACGCTTCTCTCAGAACCACCTTGTCTTCTGTCCCCAAGAGGGGCGGCCGTGGGGGCCCTGTGCGTCCTGGACCGGTCCTCACTTGCTTCTGGGGCACGGGTGTGCTCCGTGCACCCTAGGGCCTGCCGGTCCCCAGCTGACCTCGTGAATTACCCTGCCGCCTCCGTGGAGAACAAGGCGGGCGGCCAAGTGGGGCCGGGCACGGCTCGGGGATGAGGCAGCGCGTGGCCGGGCCCGTCCCGTCCCGGGTGGCCTCTGTGGCTCCCGCATTTGCGCCCCTGCCAGCCGGGCATCCCTGCAGGTCCAACAGCCACCTTCCCAGCGCTTGAGCCCACTGTCCACGCTCGCCCAGGCCTGTCCAGAGTGCTCTGGGGCGGGTACAGTGAGCCCCCAGGCCAATGGTGCCCTAAGTGCGGCCCACCCAGAACTGCCCCAGGGCCTCGGGGCGGCCAGCTGGCATGTCTGCACACCCTGGGAGCCAGCCCTGGGGGTCTGCACGCCCTGGGAGCCAGCCCCGGAGGTCTGCACGCCCCTGAAAGACAGCCCTGGGGGTCTGCACGCCCCTGGGAGCCAGCCCCGGGGGTCTGCACGCACCTGCTATGGGAGCTTCCGTCCCAGGAGGGTGGGGGTCCCAGCAGGGTGGGGGTCGGAGCACTGGGCTCTGGGCACTGGCAGTGAGAAGGCCACACCAGGGACAGACCTGATTTATTGACGTTGCTTTGTGGGAACAGACGTGCAGCTCAGGGAGGGGGGTTGGCCTCTCCCCCAGCACCGGGCTCCTGTGCCGGGGCGGGGGTGCAGGGGGTGACCCGCCCCTTCTGAGGCTGGGGCGCGTGTGCTGGCTGGACTGCTGCAGGTCCCCGGACGCCAGGCTGTGCAGGGGCCTCCTGGGTTGGCCGTGGAAAGCGCAGGGGCCACTAGAAGTCCAGGAGCTGCGGGGAGCGGGGCGCTCAGAGCGCGGGCGGGCTGGCGGGGTGGGCCGCCCCCCCTCCGCGCCCCGCCCCCACGCACCAGCTGAGGCAGCACCTTCTCCAGCTGCTCCACGTCCACCTGGGCCACGTCCTCCGCCTGGGCCTGCCGGACCCCGCGGACGGCCGCCTCTGCCGCGACAGGGGGCTGCGGACTTGCACGGCGCCCGGCGCCCCCCCCCCCCCCGGCAGTGCCGGCAGAGCCTGGCTGTCACTTCAGGGTCCTGGTGCTGTCACTCACCCACCACGAAAATCCGGAGCAGCTCCGCCGTGAGCTGCAGCGCATCGGCGCTGACTGCGGGGGAGGGGGCGGTTACGGGCCGCAGAGCCCCCCCCCCCCCGCTTCCCGCGCCCCCGCCCGGCCCCACGGCCGCACCTTTGGTCCTGTGGTCCCGGAAGTGCAGGTGCAGCAGCTTACTCAGCAGCTCCTGAGGGGGGAGCGGGTCGGCGCTCAGGGGGGGGGGGGGCACGGCAGCGACCCCAGCAGCGCAGGGGCCTGGGCCACAGCGGGTGGTCGGGATGCGGGCGGAGGCCAGGCCGAGACCCCTGCAGCCCCGAGGTTGGGGCTACTCTGGGGAGGGGGCTGGGGACACCCGGCGAGGGTCGCGTGACGCCCATGCGGGGGCCCGGGTGCGCAGCAGGTGGACGGCTGGGGAAGCCCCGGAGGGAGGGCGCCCACAGCTCGGGGAGCGCAGCGGGGCCGAGCGCCCCATCCCGGCGGCGTGGCTCCGGAGAGCAGCGCGCGAACCCAGCGCCACCTGCTGGGCCCGCGTCCCGCGCGCCGGGCCAGCAGGCGGCTGGCAAAGCCGAAGGCGGGCGGCGACACTCGGGGTCCCTGCGCGCCCCGCCCCTCCCCGCGATGACCCCGACCGCGGCTCCGGCCAGGGCATTCCCGCAGCCGCCCGGCAGTGTGCCCGGCGCTTCCACAGGGCGAGGCCACCGGGCGCCCGCTCGCAGCCCGGCCCGGCCTGCACGCCCCTCCGTGTGGCCGAAGGCCCGCGGCCCTACTCGCCCTACGCCTGGCTGCAGGGCCCTGCCCGCGGTGGGCCGGGCTGGCGGCACGAGGGCTGCCTTAGGGCCCGCGCCCGCATCACCGGCCCTCACCTTCCGGAAGCCGGCGCCGGATCCCTCCATGGCCGTCGCTCCGCGAGTCCTCCGAAACCCCGCCCCCGCGCTCCGGGCCAATGAGTCGCAGCGCGCCCCAAAGGGCCCCGCCCCTGCGTCCCGGGCCAATCAGCCCGGAGCGCGCCCTCCGGAACCCCGCCCCCTCTCCGCCCCGACCAAAGAGTCGCAGCGCGCCCAGTGCGGCCCCGCCCCCCGCGTCCCCGGCCAATCAGCCCGGAGCGCGCCCTCCTCCTTCGCGGGCCGCGGCGCGCCCAGCCCTGTGGCTCTCGCTGCCCCGCGGCGAGCGCCTGCGCAAGGCCTCCTGGGATCTGTAGTTTTCGCTCGCTCTTTCCCGGCGCGCCCCGCTCTTCCTGGATACCGAGGCGCGCGGAGCGCGGCGGCGGCGACGGCGAGCGGCGATCCCCGGCGCGAGGGCGGGGGCCTGGGTGCTGCGGAGCGCGGGAGTGGCCGGGCCGGTCGGGGCGGGGTTGCGGGCCACGTGCCCGCCCGCTTCTCCGGCCAGCGGTCCCCACGCCCCCGCGCGCGGCCCGGTCCTGCCGTCCTGCCCCCTGGACCGCCGCCCATGGGACCGGCCCGGCTTGCGCCCCACTCCGCCTGCCGAGACCGCGTCCCGCACACCGACGCCTGCCGTTGGGCCGCCGCCCGCGGGGGCCCCGGGGACAGCGGCGCGTCCCTCGGCCTGGGCGCGGCGCGCGGAGGGGCCCCGCGAGCCCGGCGCGCATGGAGGAGTTGCGGCGCGCCTACAGCCGCCTGTGCCAGCAGAGCGGGGCCGAGCCCCAGGAGGCCGTCCTGCAGCGGCTGCTGCAGCCCCCGCGGGGCCGGCTGGACCTGGCCACGCAGAGCCTGACGGTGGACAGCTGCAGGGCGCTGGGCAAGCTGCTGCGCGCCGAGGCGCTGCTGACGGAGCTGGTGCTGAGCGACTGCATGCTGAGCGAGGAGGGTGTGTGGGGCCGCCCGGAGCCCCCTGCCGCCGTCGGCGCCGTCCCGACCCGGGCTGCGGGCGGGGGCAGCGGCTCCCTGAGGGCCCCCGGAGCTGGTGCCCGTCGGTGGCTCCGCGGGCTGCTTGGTGCCTGGCAGGGGCTGTGCGGGGTCGGAGGGCAGCGTCACAGCAGGTGGGCGCGGAGCGGGGTGGGGAAGCCTGGCTCCCCGGGCCGGGCGCAGAGTGACCGCCCCTGCCCTGCCCTGGCACAGGGGCCGCGCTGCTGCTGCGAGGGCTGTGCACCAACACCGCGGTCCGGCTGCTGGACTTGAAGGTGAGCAGGCGGCGCCGGCCCGCGGCTGCGCGTGCTCTCCACGTCCCGGCCGGCCCGGGCACCCACAGAAGGGTCGGGGACGCCCCCGCCTTGCCGGGGCCCCGTGGGGCGGCAGGAAGGACTCCCTGCCCTCTCCCATCCTAGGGCAATAACCTGCAGGCCCGCGGGGCCGAGGCTCTGGGACGGCTCCTGCGGCAGAACAAGTCCATTCAGAGGTAGGGTGGCCCGTGTGGCCCGCGGTCGCCCGGCGCAGCAGGGTCTGGAGGTGCTTACGGGGCTGCAGCCAATGGCGGGGCCCCCAAGCCCACATCAGTAAGCCCCGGACCCCGTGGGCCCGCCCTCGGCACAGCCTCACCCTGGAGTGGAACAGCCTGGGCGCCTGGGAGGACGCCTTCGCCGCCTTCTGCGGGGGCCTGGCCGCCAACGAGGCCCTCCGGCAGCTGGACCTCCGCAACAACCAGATCAGCCACCAGGGGGCAGAGCAGCTCGCCCTGGCCCTGAAGGGCAACACCACCCTCCAGCAGCTGGGTGAGTCCCGGCCCTCACCGCACACGGGGGCGGCCGCACTCGGCCGGTGCTGACCGCCGACTCCTTCCAGACCTGCGCTGGAACAACATCGGCCTCCTGGGTGGCCGGGCCCTGGTCAGCTGCTTCCCCAGCAACCGAAGCCTGCGGAGGCTGGACCTGGCTGGGAACAACGTCCCTGGTGACATCCTCAGAGCCGTGGGTAGGGCGTGTGTGGGGTGCTGGCACCCAGCCCTGTCGCCCACCCACCCCGGGCAGGGGCGGCTCAGGGCATGTGTGGGTGCTGGCACCCAGCCCTGTCACCCACCCACCCCAGGCAGGGGCGGCTCAGGGCGTGTGTGGGGTGCTGGCACCCAGCCCTGTCGCCCACCCACCCCGGGCAGGGGCGGCTCGGAGCCGCGACCCCTAAGCTTACGGCACCTGCCACGCACTGCCACCCCCAGCTTGCCTTTGCTGGGTTCCAGGGACCCATGCAGTGTGTAGGGGTCACTTGTGTCACGGCGGGGGGGTGGTGGCTGTGGCCACAGGGCCCAGAGCCCTCCTGCCGATGGCGGTGCTGGGCCTCAGGTGGTCCAGGCGGCAGCCAAGCGAGGGCCTGGCATTGTCGCCCCCGAGGGTGGCTTGTGTGTGAGCTGTGGGGGGGTGGGCAGAGCCTTGCTGCAGCCCCCACGCTGCCCTCCTGCTGCCCAGTCCCCGGGCCAGACGGCTGCTCCCACGGGAGCTCGGGCCCGAGTCCTGGACCCCAGCCGCCCGCCTCCCTGGGCTGCCCGGCCCTCCCAGGACACAGCGTTCGCCTCCACACGCACCCAGCTCCCGCGCAGCGGAGCAGCCCGCCCACCCCCTGCCGTGCCCTGGGGTGCCCGGGCTGACCCCGGTTGACTGCCCAGAGGCTCACAGGGCCCCTCCGACAGAACAAGGCGCGGGCCACAACCAGGACAGGCAGGCGACCCTGCAGGAGAACCAGGCCCGCACCCAGGTGCTCAGCCAGGAGGTCCGGCACCTGCGGGAGGAGAAGTCCAGGCAGGTGAGGCCGGCACTCAGACCCTGGGGCCACCGCTGGGCGGCGGCCTGCGGAGCCTGACGGGGCTCCGGCCGCTCTGCCCCCAGTTTCTGGACCTGATGGAGACGATTGACAAGCAGCGTGACGAGATGGCCCAGAGCAGCCGGTGCGTGGCCCGGGGTCGGGGCCTGGCTCTGGACAGTGTGGTCACAGCGTGGGCTCCCGGGGCACGGTGCAGGCCCAGCGCCCTGTGCACGGCAGCGTAGCTTGGCGCCCGTGTTGAGTGGCCGCTGCTGCCCGGCCGGGAAGGGGCCTGCCGGCCGGGCCTCCTGAGTCGACTGCCCGCAGGGTGTCGGCGGTGCGTGTGGGGCAGCTCCAGGAAGCCCTGAGCGAGAGGCACTCGATCATCAATGCCCTCAAGGCCAAGTGAGCAGAGGGGGCCGGGAGGGGTCCTGCGCCCTGGGGACCGGGCGGTCACCCGGGAGGCCGTCAGGGCCAGCCGAGTGCCGCGAGGGTTTGCTCAGGGCCTGGGGCCCCTCCCCTCGCAGGCTCCAGATGACCGAGGCCGCCCTGGCTCTGTCGGAGCACAAGGCCCAGGAGCTGGGGGAGCGCCTGGCCGCCTCGGAGCAGGGGCAGCTGAGCCAGGCACAGAGGCTGGAGAAGGAGCACAGGCTGGAGCGGCAGGTGGGCAGGGGGCGGGCGGGCGGGGGGCTGCGGCGACCGCCCACCGTGGTGACCGCCCGCCGTGGTGACCGCCCGGGCTGTGGCATCTTGGTGACCGCCCACCGTGGTGACCACCTGAGCTATGGTACCGAGGTGTCCGCCCACCGAGGTGACCACCCACCGTGGTGACCACCCAGGCTGTGGCACCGAGGTGACCGCCCACCGTGGTGACCGCCCGCCGCGGTGACCACCTGAGCTATGGCACCGTGGTGACCGCCCGGGCTGTGGCACCGAGGCGACCGCCCACCGAGGTGACCACCCGCCGTGGTGACCACCTGAGCTGTGGCACCGAGGTGACCGCCCGCCGTGGTGACCGCCCGCCACGGTGACCACCTGAGCTATGGCACCAAGGTGACTGCCCACCGAGGTGACCACCTGAGCTATGGTACTGAGGTGACCGCCCACCGTGGTGACCACCTGAGCTATGGCACCGAGGTGACCGCCCGCCGCGGTGACCACCTGAGCTATGGCACCGAGGTGACCGCCCAGGTTGTGGCACCGAGGTGACCGCCCGCCGCGGTGACCACCTGAGCTATGGCACCGAGGTGACCGCCCAGGTTGTGGCACCGAGGTGACCGCCCGCCGCGGTGACCACCTGAGCTATGGCACCGAGGTGACCGCCCGCCGTGGTGACCGCCCGGCCGCACGCCCCTCAGGAAGCCGCAGAGCGGGAGTCCAGGCTCCTCAGAGACCTGTCGGCCGCCAACGAGAAGAACCTGCTTCTGCGAGACCAGGTGGGGGGTGGGGCGGCCAGGGGCGGGCTGGGGGGGCGGGCGGGGCTGCAGCTCCCTCCCCCTGCCGCCCTCCCCACAGGTGGACGAGGCGGAGCGCAAGGTGGGCTCCCTGCAGGAGCAGCTGTTCCAGGCCAGGCAGCAGCTGACCACCACGGCGGCCGAGCTGAAGCTGCGGGCCATCCAGGCTGAGGGTGGGCACCGGCAGCCGGGGGGGGGGCTGGAGGCCCGGGCTGGGGGGGCAGCGGGGGCTCAGCACAGGCTTCCTCTGGCTTCCAGAGCGCCTGGACGCGGAGAGGAAGAGATCCAAGCAGAACCTGCAGGATGCAGAAAGCCTGCGTCTCAAGGAGGTGCCTGTGCCTGGCCCGGGGGGCCCTGGGGCACGGCCACTGCCCATGGTCTCCCGGGGGGCCCTGGGGCACGGCCACTGCCCATGGGTCTCCCGGGGGGGGCCCTGGGGCACGGCCACCACACGCGGTCCACCCGGGGGGGCCCTGGGGCACGGCCACTGCCCATGGTCTCCCAGGGGGGCCCTGGGGCACGGCCACCGCACACGGTCTCCCGGGGGGGCCCTGGGGCACGGCCACTGCCCATGGTCTCCCGGGGGGGCCCTGGGGCACGGCCACCACACGCGGTCTCCCCGGGACCCCAACCACCAGGCTTGCTGGGTTCTTCACCTGGACTCTCCTACCACATCGGCTGGGGGTCCCCACCAGGCTGCACCCCCCGGGCAGGGCACACCCCAAGGGTCCCAAGGGACGCCTGCCCTCCAGGACGGAGGTCCACGGGGGGATGCCGAGGGGCCCAGGCCTGCCAGCCCTGACCCCTGCCCTCACCGCGGGCAGGTGGAGCACATGACCCGCCACCTGGAAGACAGCGAGAGGGCCATGCAGGAGAGGGTGCAGAGGCTGGAGGCCACGCGGCTGGCGCTGGAGGAGGTGAGGGGCCGCCCGCCTCGCGTGGTGCCCGGGGAGAGCCTCTGGCCCTGTGTGGCATTCAGCCCCCTTGGCCCCGAGAACCCTGCCCAGGGAGGGTGCCAGGGCCTCCCCGGGCCCCTGGGAGGCTGGGGGAGGACGGAGACCACCAGGCTGTGCTGCAGGAGCTGAGCCGCGTGAAGGCTGCGGCGCTCGCCGAGCGAGGCCAGGCGGAGGAGGAGCTCATCAAGGCCAGGCAGCAGGCCCGCCTGGACGAGGTGAGCCCCCCCGGGACTGGCCCAGCGTCTTGGCTCAGCTGAGCTGGGGTGGGGAGGGCGGTGAGGGCGACGTCTGCCCCTGAACAGTGCCGCTGTCGGGGGTCTCAGCCCAGATCCAGCACCGACAGGCGGGGGTAGGGGCTGCGGGCTGAGCGGGACCCCAGTCCGCCCGCCTGCAGAGGGGGCAGCTGTCGGGGCGGGCTCCTGCCGGGCCCTCTCGCTCAGCCGTCCCGTCTGTGCCCGCAGCAGCAGCGCCTGGCCCACCTGGAGGAGAAGCTGCGGCTGCTCGGGCAGGCGCGGGACGAGGCCCAGGGCGCCTGCCTGCAGCAGCGGCAGACGGTGGCCGAGGCCCAGGCCAGGGCCGGGCAGCTGGGCCTGCAGGTGGAGGGGCTGCGGAGGCGCCTGGAGGAGCTGCAGCAGGTAGCGGGGGCTGCGCGGCCGGGCGCCCCGCCCTCCCCTGGGCGCCGCCTCACCGGCCGCCCCCGCAGGAGCTGAGCGACCAGGAGCAGGGGAAGGTGGCCGAGGTGGCCCGGGTGCGGGCGGAGCTGCAGGCGGAGCGCACGGCGCAGCAGGCCCTGAGGGAGAAGGTGGTGGCCCTGGAGCGCCAGCTGCGAGGTGCGCGCCGCGCGGGCCCCCGCCCCCCGCCCCCCGGCCCGCGCAGGTGCGCGCCGCTCACCGCGCTCCCCGCCCGCAGGGGTCGCGAGCGACCACCGGGAGGCGCTGCTGGACCGGGAGAGCGAGAACGCGTCGCTGCGGGAGAAGCTGCGGCTGCGGGAGGCGGAGATCGCGCGCATCCGGGACGAGGAGGCCCAGCGGGCCAGCTTCCTGCAGAACGCCGTGCTGGCCTACGTGCAGGGCGCCCCGAGCCCCCCGAAATGAGCGCGCGCTGCCCCCCGCAATGCAAACAACTTCCGCACTTTGTCCTACACCTTGGCCCCGCGTCTTCTTCGCCGCCCCGCGCGCGGGCCCCGGGGGGCGTGGCCGGGGCCCCGGGAGGGCCGGAGGGGCTCGCGCCCGCGGGGCGCTGGGGTCGGCCCGGCCGCGCCGCGCGGATCCGGGCCCCGCACGCTCCGCCCCGCCGCCCCCCGCCCGCCCGCCGGCCGCGCTCGGCTGTCTCCGCGCCCGCGCTCGGCGGCGCTCGGCTGTCTCCGGCGCTGCTCGGCGCTCGGGTCCGCGGCCGCTGCGGCGCCGGCATTTCTCCGCAGCTCGGCTCGCGGCCGCGCCCGCCGCCGCCCGGCCCGCGCCCATGCAGGCCATCAAGTGCGTGGTGGTCGGCGACGGGTGAGTGCGCGGCCCGGAGCCGGCCCGCAGCGCGGTGGGGGCGGCCCAGGGGGCGCGGCCCGGGCAGGGGCGGGGTGGCCAGCGGCTGGGGTCCTGCAAGGCGGCCCCGCTGCCCCCCGCGCAGGCCGCGTGCGCCCCGGAACCGGGCAGGGTGGGGCGGGTGGCGTGGGGCGGGGCGGGCTGCCAGCCCCGCGTCCTCCGGCCTGCAGCCCGGCCCACCTGATGCTGCGGGCCGACGCCCCGTCCTCCCGGTGGGTGGGGCCAGGCCTCACCTGGGCTGAGCCTCGGCCGGCCTCGCCCTCTCCGGCTCCCCGCCCTCCCCGGGCGCCGGGAACTCCAGGGTCGGGGGCTCGTGCCCCTGCCGCTGCACCCGAGGCCCGTCGGGCTGCCCTGGCCCCATGCATCCCTGGGACCCCGGGGAAGGGGGCTGCGTTCCGGGCAGGAGTAGAGGAGGAGCTGGGAGCCACGTGGGCGCCTCTGTCCACAGCGCCGTCGGAAAGACGTGCCTGCTGATCAGCTACACGACCAACGCGTTCCCGGGGGAATACATCCCCACCGTGTGAGTGCGCGGGCCGGGGCGGGGGTCCCACCCGAGCTGCAGCCCCGCAGGGCAGCTGACCTGCCCCCTCTGCCCCCTCTGCCCCGGCAGCTTCGACAACTACTCTGCCAACGTGATGGTGGACGGGAAGCCGGTGAACCTGGGGCTGTGGGACACGGCCGGGCAGGAGGACTATGACCGGCTGCGGCCGCTCTCCTACCCCCAGACCGTAGGTGGCCACAGGCCGGCCCTGGGAGCCCGGGGGTGGGGGGCCCTGGACACCCCCTGACCGCCCCTTCCTCCCAAGGACGTGTTTCTGATCTGCTTCTCCCTGGTGAGCCCGGCCTCCTTCGAGAACGTTCGTGCCAAGGTAGGGCAGCGCTGGGGGGAGGGGCTCGCCAGGGTCCTGCTGAAGGCTTCGGACTGCTCGTCCTTGCAGGGCTGAGGGGGTGTGTGCCCTGCCCAGGGTGGTGGACCTGGGTGGGTCTCGGCTTCCTGGCTTGGGCATCTTTGTGCCTGGCCACTTCCCCGCCAAACCCGTCAGCCTCTGGTCCCCCCGTGAAGCTGGAGGAGCCAAGTTTGGGCCTGGGGGCAGTGAGGAGGCCTCAGGAGCCACTGCCCACTCCTAGGCGGGGTGGGAGGGCAGCCCCCTCGGCACAGGGCCCCTCGCCCGCGGGGTCAGAGCCTGTGTCTCCCCAGTGGTACCCGGAGGTGCGGCACCACTGCCCCCACACGCCCATCCTCCTGGTGGGCACCAAGCTGGACCTCCGTGACGACAAGGACACCATCGAGCGGCTGCGGGACAAGAAGCTGGCGCCCATCACCTACCCCCAGGGCCTGGCCATGGCCAGGGAGATCGGTGAGGCCCGCGGCGGGTGGGGGCGGGGCCGGGCAGCGGGCGCCCAGTGGGCCCCAGCCCTCGTCAGCCCCGCGTCATCCCCAGGCTCCGTCAAGTACCTGGAGTGCTCGGCCCTGACCCAGAGGGGCCTGAAGACGGTGTTTGACGAGGCCATCCGCGCCGTGCTCTGCCCGCCCCCCGTGAAGAAGCCGGGGAAGAAGTGCACCGTGTTCTAGAGTGGCGGAAGAGACGCGTGGGGGGGCGGGGGGGCGGGGAAGCATGGGGACAAGGCTGGGGCCTCGGGGTCCTGTCCTCTCCGCCTCCTCTGGCCCCCGCGGGAGGCCGGGAGGGAGCAGGGTCTCCCTCAGGGCGGGCAGCCCCAGGCTGGGCTTCCCTGATGGGGGAGGGGGGTGGGTTCTGTCCATGGCGCCCGGGACGGGCGGCCCCTTGTTATTTTATACAATAAACATCCTCCACCGTCGGCTGCTGCCTCTCACTGCCTGCCTGGCCCCTGCCCCAGCCCCCAGCGGTGGAGCCCCGGGCTCGTAGCACCCAGACGGCGCCTCCAAGTGCGGGTCCCCAAAGGAGGCCCGGAGCCCCACTGCACACTGGCCGGGCGGCCCCAGAGCCAGAGTGCCCCCAGCCTGGGAGGGGTGCGGGCAGCTCCCGTGGTGCCAGGGGACCGGTGCGCGGGGCTGCGGCCTGGTCAGGCCTCATGGAGCCTTCTGGCTCAGCACGGGGGCCAGGGCGGGCAAGGGTGTGGTCAGGTGTGGGAACAGGCGTGGCTGAAGTCGGGGCCAGGGTCCGTTGTAGGCGTCACCCAGGTGGACGTGAGTAGCGGTGCTGCAGAGGGCCACTCCAAACACACACTTCCTGTCTGCACCCAAGACCACCGCCCGTGCCTCCGGGGCTGCCTGTGCCGCCGTGTGCACAGGGCACAGGTGCCCCGCCACGGGCGCCACCGCGGGGCCCCAACGTTAAACCGACAGCCTGCACCTGCACGCGACCGCGGCGGCACTATTTACACCACGGGAATCGGCAAATACGACCAGAGCCCGACTTGGTGCCGGCTGGGTAGAACCAGCCGTGGGAGAGTGCGGCTCACTCGGTGTAGACGGCACAAGAAGCCGAGGGGAGCGTCCGTGACCAAGATGGGCGCCCCAAGCTCTTCACTCTGAGCTGTCCCTGTGTCTCGGCGCCGCCCCAGGGTCTCGGCGCCGCCCCAGGGCCAAAGGCCACCCCGGCCCTACCCCCGCTCCTGTCAGGAGCCTGCCCGCAAACCTGGGAGTCGGCACACAGATTTATTGGGGCTGGGGGGGGGGGCTCCGCGGGGCCCGAGGCTCGGCGGCTCAGGTGGCCAGGAAGCCCCCGTCCACCGGCAGGGTGGAGCCTGTGGTCATGCCGCTTCGGTCGCTCAGCAGGAAGAGGATGGCGTCCACCACGTGCTCCACCTCTGCGGGCGGGCGAGGCGGGGGTCAGGGGTGTGGACTGGACGGCGGAGGCGGGCTCGCCTCCTGCCCTCCCACCCCCGCCCCCCGCAGGGACAGGGGCTGCTGGTGCACGCCCGGGCGAGGCCCCCACCCGACTCACCGGCAAACTTGCCGAGCGGGATGCGGTCCAGCAGAGGCTTGGCCTTGTGGGGGTTGCTCCAGTTGGCCTGGCCCATGGGAGTCATCACCACGGTGGGGTTCACCGCGTTCACTCGGATCTGCGCCAGACAGGCGTCAGCACAGCTGCCGGGCCCTGGGCGTGCGGGCCGGGTGGGAGGGCCCCGAGCTGGCTCACCTTGTGGGGCCCGAGCTCCAGGGCCATCACCTTGGTCAGCATGTCCAGGGCACCTTTGGTGGAGCCTGCAAGGAGGGTGTCATGGGGCCCGGCTGGCCGGGAATGGGGCAGGCGGAGGGGCCCGGGCACAGCAGGGCTCACTCACAGTACACACTGTGGTTGGTCAGTGCGCGATGGGAGGCCTGGCTGGACACATTCACGATGGCGCCGGGGGCGCCCCGGGCAATCATGCCCCTGGCCACGATCTGGAAGGGCGGGGGCGGGTGAGGCAGGACGGCCGCCGCCCACCCACCGGCTCTGCGCCCGCGCCCCGCGCCCTCCCCCACAGCTCACCTGGGACACCTGGATGACGGCGCGCAGGTTCACGTCGAAGGACCTGGAGGCAGAGGGACAGACCCTGGTCAGGGACTAGGGCTGCTGCCGCGGCCACGCTCCCCGCCCCCAGGCGCCGCCACTGGCTCACGTGTCACAGGCCTCCTTGGTGACCTCCAGGAAGGGCTGCAACAGCGCCACCCCCGCGTTGTTCACCAGCAGGTCCACGGGGCCCACGCCGCCCAGCGCCCGCTCCGTGGCCTCCCAGTCGCCCAGGTCCACGCACACGGGCTCTACCCCGGGGCACTGTGTGTAGTGGGGGAGGGGCTACGCTACTAGAGGGTCGGTACCCCAGGGGCTGGAGGGCAAGTCCTCCTGGGAGGGCGGCGGGACGAGGGGAGGGGCCCGGGTCGGTCCCAACCACCCCAGGCGGGGGGGGGGGGGCGGGGGGGGCGGCCCCGCCTCTGGTCGGCTCGCTTCCGCCCTGCCCAGGCGCTCCCCGCCCCAGGCCTGCTAGGCTGCCGTTTCAGTCTCCTTCCAAGGCTGGAAGCCCCACGCAGGCCGCGCCCCCCAACCCGCAGAGCTAGGACTGGGCCCGGCCTACCTCGCGGACGAGGCTGTCCAGGTCTGCTCGGGTTCGGCTCACGGCCACCACCCGTGCACCCGCCGCGTGCAGGGCCTGGACGGTGCCGCGCCCGATGCCTGCGTGGAGCGCGGCTCAGTGCGGGCGCTCCCAGCCCCGCCGGCCCCCGACCTCCGACCCCCGGCCGCCCTCGCCTCCTCCCGCCCGCCGCCTTTGGCCCCGGCCACCTTTGCCCGCCCCGGTGACCAGCACGCGCCGGCCCGCCAGCCCCAGCTCCATGTTGGCGCCGTCTGGGCGCGGAGCGCCGGGGCCACGGGACTTGGAGCTCTGGGGCGGGACGCGGCGGGACCAATCGCAGGCTGGCCTTCCAGGAGGGGGCGGGGACATTCAAATAAGGCCTGCCCTGCGGCGGTGATTGGCCGACAGCTGGGGGCGCGGCCGGGCCGGGGCGGGCCCCCGCTGGCCCCGGCACCAGGCTTTCCAAACTGCCAAACTTTCCAAACCCACCGACATTAGCGGCCCCTCAATATTATTAGAAAAAGTAGTCGTGGCAGTCAATCCCCGAGGGAACACGCGAAGTGGCCCTCCCGCAGGCCTGGGAGCGCTCGCACCGGCTGGCCCAGGGGAGAGAAGACCCCAGCACCAGCTGGCTTCAGAGCCCACCAGCGCCTTTGGTCAGCAAAAGCCAGGACCACCCTTCAGGATCAGCTGCAGACGGACACGTGCCTGCGTGCCCACTGGGAGTCTACAGAGAAGCTGCTCTGTTGTGTAAACCACGCGGGAAAGTCTAGAGCCGCTGCCCTGAGGGCCTTCTGTGGCCGGGAGTGGACGCAGACGTGGACAGGCTGCAGGCGAGGGTGGCCGGCTGCAGCGGGAGGTGTGTCTCAGAAGTCCTCCAGGGGCCACCCCGCCTTCTGCTCCCAGCCTTGGACCCTGCCCCTGCCAGCCAGAGGCCCAGGGAGGGGCAGCCCTGACATGTCCATCCACACGTTAAACCCACCACCCCCGCCGCGCGGCTTGGCCTTGCCCACAACAGGAGGTCCACGTCTTCTCAATCATCCCATGATCCTTGCCAGCTGGCCCGGCCAGCGTCCGCCAGGACCTGCTCCTTGGCATCCCTGCTGGCCGCTCAGAGGCACCCCCACTCCCCACCGCCACGTGCAGCTGCCGCAGGACCCCAGCTCCTTATCCTCTGCCCCCTCAGCCAGGGCTGGAGCTGTGCTGGTCAGCCTACTGTCCACCTCTGGCCCCACAGCCTCTAGACACCACGGGCCACGCCAGGGCCTGGTCTCGGCAAGCACAGCTGGCCAGAGCTGGGCTGTGGCTCCCGGGCCAGGACTCAGGCCGTGCGGGGTGGGGGCAGCAGCTGTGGGCCCCGCACTCCTGGTTCCTCCCCTGCTGTCTCTGGCAGAAGTGGACTCCCCGCCCACACACAGGCCTCCCGGCCCACCTCGGGGCGCCCCTACCCTCCAGAGGGTGGCCCAGGGCCCGGGCATCCCCCCACAGGCGCAAGGAAGGGACGCAGCTGCCCTCTGCCCTCAGTCCTGCCCAGGACTGGCCCGGCGCTGCAGCAGGGTCAGCATCGCGCTGCAAGAGCCTCCGCCCCTCCGCCCTGTGGTCGCGAGCAGGGCGGAGGAATCGGCCGCCCCCCGGACCCTCTCCCCGTCCTCCTCTCCCCGTCCTCCCCCCGGACCCCTCTCCCCGTCCTCCCGAGCGTCGCACAGGACTCTGGAATGCTGGGTCCCGCAGAGCGGCCTCCATTTATTTAGGGAACCGGCCCCGCAGCGCGGCGGACGTCGCAGGAGAGACGGCGGGATCTCAGGATGAGCGCGACGCTGGACATCGTGGCCGTGGAAGGGGCGGTGAGAGCGGGCGTGGGGGGCGGTGCCAGGAGGCGGGGCCACGGCACGGAGGCGGGGCCAGCGCTGGGAGACGAGGCGTGGTCGGGGGCGGGGCTGGGAGGCGTGGGCGGGGCGGGGCCTGCAGGAAGTGGGCCGGGATAGGAGGAGTGGCGGGGCGGGGGCGGGAATTGGCGTGGAGGCGGGGCCAGCGCTGGGCGTTGGACCCGCTGTGGCGTGGGGGGCCTGGGCAGACGCGAAGCCAAGCCCCTCCGGTCGCTGGAGGCCAGACGCTCTAGGAGGCCAGGTAGCCGGCGTCCACGAGGATGCCCGAGCCGCTGGTGGAGGCGCTGCGGTCGCTGAGCAGGAAGAGGATGCTGTTGACCACATCCCCCACCTCTGCGGGGCAGCGAGCCGGTCAGGGCGGTGGCTCGGCCGCGCGGGGGCCGTCCGCCACTGCCCCTCCCTCCTGCCCCCTGGACCTGCGAACTTTCTCAGAGGGTGGCGCTCCTTCAGCTTCCGGGCGAAATCGGCGTCGGCGGAGACTTTCTGGCCCATGGCGGTCAGCACCACCGTGGGGTTCACAGAGTTCACGCGGATCTGGGGCGGGAACCGGGGTGGCGGCCTGCGTGGCTCCACAGGCCCTGGCCCCACAGCCCCTGGTGCCCCTCCCCCCAGGACTGAGTCTGTTTACTGAGTTCAGCCAACCTTTGACCCCACTGCCCAGAGCCAAGCTCCACCCTCATTTCACTCCCAGCCCCCACCTTGTGTGGCCCCAGCTCCATGGCCATGGCTTTGGTCAGCATGGTCATTGCGCCCTTGGTGGAGCCTGTTGGGGGAAGGCAGCACTGAGTCCCCTCCCCTTCGGGACGGAGCCCTCCTACCCCAGGGGTGCGGGACAGAGGAGGGGGAGGGGGAGGGGGAGGGGGGAGGACGCTGGCTGAGCGGCAGGACTTACTATAGGCTGCCAGGTTGGGAAAGGTGACGTGGGCCACCATGCTGGAGACGTTGACAATGGAGCCGGGCACTCCGCGGTCGATCATGCCCCTGGCTACGATCTAGAAGCCGAATGGGCGTCAGCTGACCCCCCCCCCCCGCCCATCGCCGCCGGGCGCCCCTCTGCGGGCTCACCTGGGACACCTGGAACACAGAGCGCAGGTTCACGTGGAAGGACCTAGCAAGAGAGGGCGGCGGCGTGTCTGCCTGCCCTTCTGGGCCCGTCCCGCCCGGCCTCCCCCGACCGCTGTCCCACCCCCACCTGTCAAAGGCCTCCTTGGTGACCTCCAAGAAGGGCTGCATCAGCGCCACGGCGGCATTGTTCACCAGCAGGTCCACGGGGCCCACGCCGCCCAGCGCCCGCTCCGTGGCCTCCCAGTCGCCCAGGTCCACGCACACGGGCTCTACCCCCGGGCACTGTGGGAGACATGGGGCAGTGGGCAGGGGAGGGGTGGGCGTCCCGGCAACTCAGGAGGTGTCCTGGAGGCTGTGAGGGGCGGGCCAGGGCCAGGCCAGAGCTGTGTGCCTCACCTCCTGGGAGAGATGGACCAGGTCAGCGTGGGTGCGACTCACGGCCACCACGCTGGCTCCCTGAGCGTGCAGCGCCTTCACAGTGTCCCGGCCGATCCCTGCAGGGGTGGACTCCGTGGGTGGGTGCCCTGGTCAGTGCTGGGGTCCAGGGAGCAGGTGGGAGCAAGGGCTGCAGCCCCTCCCGTCCCGGAGCCGAGGGGGTCCCAAGCCAGAGGCCTGGCTGACCAAGATCCTGCCAGAGAGGCCCCCGAAAGCAGCCGCCTTCCACCGAGCCCTCAGAAGAGGTCCGGCTGGACACTGCCTCTGCCCGCTGGGGGCCTGGGGGCCGTGCCGAGGGCGGGGCGAGCTCACCGCTCCCGGGAGGGTCTCCTGTGTCGACCAGTGAGGGCTGCTGGCCCGGGCCGAGGCCTGCAGCCATCTGGTGAGGAGCAGCTCGGCCAGGTCCTGGGCTCGGCGGGCGGGCGCAGGGGGCTCGGCTGCTGCTGGGCCGGGATGGCAGGCAGGGCCCGCACCCACTGCTCACACCCACCTTTCCCTGCTCCGGTCACCAGGGCCCGCAGGCCCTGGAAGTTCATCTGCATGGTGCTGGTCCCGTCTGGTCCGGCGCTGAGGCGGGCTGCGGTTATAAAGGTCTGGGCAGGTGGGCGGGGCTGGGCAGGTGGGCGTGGCTGGGTGTCCTCATTTCCTCCCCAGAAATTTCATCCCCAGGGGAAGCGCGGGGGGGGGGGCGCGAGGGGGGCAGGAGGGAGGGAGGGAGGGAGGCCCTCGCCCCAGCAGGGGCAGGGAGTGGAATTCCGGGGTTTGGTTCTTTCTCTTGACTGAACAGAGACACCTCCCACCTTGCACCCCCAAATCCAGGACCAGTGCCCTGCCCCCGCCTCCCACCCTGCACCCCCAGATCCAGGACCAGTGCCCTGCCCCCCTGCTTCCTGGCATCGGAGTCTCATGCCCGCCCGTGGAGAGGCCAGAGCACCCGTGCCCCATGGGAATGCATGTGGGTCCACATTGCCAGCTCTCTGGCAGTGCTCTGGTGCCCTGGTGGGGGGCTCCTGCTAAAGTAGGGGGTGGGACCCCCTCCTGAGCCGACTGGGACAGACGGCCTGAAGACCCCAGGGTGGTGGCTGGGGGGACCCCCTGCTTGCAGCTTCCCCGTGCACCTGACTGGGCCCCGGCAAAGTCTCCGGAGTCCTCCCTCACTGTTGCTGTGGATTCGTTCTGAGAGGATGAGCGGTGGGGGCAAGAGGCACGGAGTCACCACACAGACCCTGGGAGCCAGGTGAAAGCAGGCCAGTGGAGCAGCCCACAGACTCATTTATTTCAGTTGGTGCAGCAGCTTATATAGCCGAGGCAGCCAATCCAGTCAAGGGGTGGTCTACGCCCTAACCAATCACAGCCTGCTGCCAGGCAGGCTCCTTTGCCAGGTGGTTTCTGAAGCCGTTCCTGAGTAACTGACGCTCGCTTGCCAGTGGCCATCTTGGCACGGCTTTCTCATTCTACTGCACTCACCTGCCCTAGCCAGCCCGGGACTCTGCCCTCCCTGGACACTTTGAGGTGCCCTCAGGGGCAGGGGTCTTCTGCACCCGGCCTGCGTCCCCTGGAGCTCTCCTCCTGGGTGGACTTTGCAGGGAGGGGCATTTGGGAAACAGACGGGAGGATTTGACGCCCGCCAGCCCAGTTCCCCTTCCAGGGCTGATGAATCTGGACGGCTTCCCAGCCCTGGGAGACACGGGTCCTGGGAGGGACGCTTAGTCCAGGGACATCAGGGCCGGCCAGGGGAGTGCCCACTCCCGAAGCCGAGGAACCCAGGTGCACCCCACAGAGGGGAAGCTGAGGCCTGCTCTGGAGCCGGGCTGGCTCCCTCCCCAGGACTTGCCAGCTCCTGTCTGAGGTGGGGGACGGAGGGAGGGGCTGCAGAGGCAGGGAGCTTCAGGCCCCGCCCCAGGCACCTGGAGAAGAGGCCAGCAGCTCCCAGCTCCCACCTCTGTCCTTGTCCTGCCTGAGTCCTGGCGGCCAGGGCTGGGGAGAAGGTGGGGCTCACTGCCCTCCCTGCGAGCCTGACTTAGGGTCCGTCCAGCACACCCCACCTGTCTGAGGGGCAGGGGAAGGAAGCAGCAGCTCAGAAACAACCCCGCCTCCCACCCTGCACCCCCAGATCCAGGACCAGTGCCCTGCCCCCGCCTCCCACCCTGCACCCCCAGATCCAGGACCAGTGCCCTGCCCCCGCCCTCCCACCCTGCACCCTCAGATCCCGGACCAGTGCCCTGCCCCCGCCTCCCACCCTGCACCCCTAGACCCCCAGATCTAGGACCAGTGCCCTACCCCCGCCTCCCACCCTGCACCCCCAGATCCAGGACCAGTGCCCTGCCCCCGCCTCCCACCCTGCACCCCCAGATCCAGGACCAGTGCCCTGCCCCCGCCCTCCCACCCTGCACCCCCAGATCCCGGACCAGTGCCCTGCCCCCGCCTCCCACCCTGCACCCCCAGATCCAGGACCAGTGCCCTGCCCCCGCCTCCCACCCTGCACCCCCAGATCCCGGACCAGTGCCCTGCCCCCGCCCTCCCACCCTGCACCCCCAGATCCAGGACCAGTGCCCTGCCCCCTGCCTTTTCAGATGCTGCAGCTCAGGTTTGTTTGTTTGTTTAAGACTTATTTATTTGTTTGTTTGTTTGTTTTAAAGGTAGCGTTACAGAGAGGCAGAGGCAGACAGAGAGAGACAGAGAGAGAGAGACAGAGAGAGGTCTTCCATCCGCTGGTTCACTCCCCAGAAGGCCACTACGGCCGAAGCTGGGCCAGGCTGGAGCCAGGAGACAGGAGCTTCCTCTGGGTCTCACGTGGGTGCAGGGGTCCAAGCGCTTGGGCCATCCTCCGCTGCTTTCCCAGGCCACAGCAGAGAGCTGGGTGGAAGTGGAGCAGCCGGGACTCGAAGATGCTGCACTGCAGGCGGCGGCTTTACCCGCTACACCACAGCGCCGGCCCCTGCACTCAGTTTTGCTTGGACACAAATCACTCAATGGCCACCAGGTCCATGGGACGCCGTAGCTGAACCCTCCCAGCAGGAGACCCCCAGCCCCGTGCAGTGACGTCCAGGGTTGGAATGAGGGGACAGGTGCTGGCTCCAGACGTCCCCCTCTCGGGATGCACCTTGGCCCGTCTTGGTTCTCTGACCTTGACAGCAGCGTTCTGAATGCCGCTTGGAGGGGACAGCCCACAGACGGCGGCGTTTGGGGACGGCGGGGCGCGGCCACGGCCCGGTGAACCGAGCAGGGTACTTGCTGTGGTTTGAAGAGGATTTGGCCCCCGACTCGTGCAGGTGCTTGAACCCCAAGGTCAGGTTAGGCCACCACTTGTGACCCTGGCATCCCACATGGGAGCGCCCCGAGTCCTGGCTGCTCCACTTCCTATGCGGCTCCCTGCTCCGGCCTGGGAAAGCAGAGGAAGACGGCCCAGGTTCCTGCCCCTGCCCCCACATGGGAGACCTGGGTGGAGTCCCAGGCTCCTGGCTTCAGCCTGGCCTGGTGTTTGCCCGCTGTTGGCAGGGGAGCAGCTGGAGCCGTGACCCGGCAAGTGGAAGCCCCGGCTCTGCACGGGAGCTTTGTGGGAGGAGAGCAAACAAGCACCCAGAACACACGCATTCAGGGGATCGAATTGCCACCCTCCTACCTCTGAAGAGGAAGTGGCTCCCTGCCACCAGGAAGTGGGGGCTCCTGTGGCTGAGAACTCGGGAGCGGACCGCGGCGGGCTTGGAGGGGCCTCCCCAGCACCCCACGCCGAGTTCCTTCAGCTCAGAGAACTGAGCCGTCAGTCCTGCACTCCTTCACGCGATGAACCACACGGAGCAGGCCGGAGGGAGCACGGGGGGCTTCCTGGAGGAGGCACAGGGGACCCTGCGTGGAGTGGGGAGCGGCTCAGGTCCCCACCCCCTCACCACACACAGGTGCACAGGCACAGGCACCCAGACACGCGGGCGGCCGGGGCCAGGCCCTCCCCACGACAGTGTCCACCTGCTGGAGTCTGTCCCTGCACTGGCACGGGCCCCCCCATCACAGTGCTGGTGAGAGAAGGCCCTGGGACCCGCCTCCCCCCACCATGAGAGCGGGGCTCTGCCTGACCCAGAGATGGCCCGGCAGGCACCTCTGCCAAGAGGCCAAGCTCTTGTGCGTGGGGAGGGCGGGGCCAGGGCAGGGAGCTGCGGTGGGTGTAAGGCAACACCGTGAGAAAAGCGAGCCCAGCTGTTCCCAGGCCTGGAGTGTGCACCTGTGTCTGTGCGGGCACACTCCCTGCCGCGTGGGCCAGGCCCTTGCCGTCCGCAGCCGCCCTGGCCGGGGCCATTGCTGGGGTGAAGGGGGCTTTTCTGCAGCCACGCCGCGGGCCCCGGACTCCGAGAACAAGGGCGACAAGAGTGAGGCCGAGTGAGCCGAGCTCCCAGGGCCCTGCACAGTGCAAGTGGTTTAGCAGGCAGGTGGGCGAGCAGGGGCGGGCGCTGCCTGGACAGAGCATGGCCACATTCGGATGGAACAGAATCATCAGCCGACTGACTCGGGAGCTCAGAGAGCCGGCAAAACAAGCGTGAAAACCCACGCGGGGCCGGCGCCGTGGCTCGAGGGTTAATCCTCCGCCCGCGGTGCTGGCATGCATGTGGGCACCGGTTCTCCTCCCGGCTGCTCCTCTTCCGATCCAGCTCCCTGGTCACGTGCCTGGGTCAAGTGCTTGGGCCCCTGCACCCAAATGGGAGACCCGGAAGAAGCTCCTGGCTCCTGGCCTCGGATCGGGCTCAGCTCCGGCTGTTGCGGCCAACTGGGGAGTGAACCAGCAGACGGAAGACCTCTCTCTCTCTTTCTCTCTCTCTCTCTCTCTCTCTCATTCTTTCTGCTTCTGTTTCTCTATAACTCTGCCTTTCAAATAAAGAATTAATTAAAAAAAAAAAAAAGAAAAACAAAACCTTATGGGACAGCACCACACTGTTGTCAGCACAGGAGGAGAGCGGGCTTGGTCCCACCTCCCTCTGACCCAGCCCCCTGCTAACGGCCGGGGAGGCAGCAGATGGTCACCCAGGTGCCTGGGCTCCTGCACCCACGTGGGAGACCCGGATGCAGCTCCTGCCCCCTGGCTTTTGGCTTCAGCCTGGCCCAGCCCTGGCTGTTTGAGAAGTGAACCAGCAGATGGAAGATCTCTCTTTGTAATTATGCCTTTCAAATAAATAAAATAAATATTTAAAAAAAAATACTCACTGCTCTCCAGGCTGCCCACCCCCAAAAGAAAATAAAACCGGTGGCTGTGGTGTACGGTTGATTAAGCCACCATCTGGGATGCCAGCTCCCTGCCCAGGCACCGGGAGGCACAGATGCTCCTTGGGCCCCTGCACCCGCGGGGGAGACCCAGATGGAGTCCTGGCTCCTGGCCAGGCTGGCCCCGCCCCAACCATTGCAAGTATTTGAGTAGTAAACCAGCAAATGGAAGATCTCTCTCTCTCTCTCTCTCTCCTCTCTCTCTCTGTCTCCTTGTTGTTCTGCCTTCTAGTAGATGAAAACAACAAAACATAATAAGAGAATAAAAGTTGAAATACAAACTTCATTTCTCAGCATAAACCCGTCAGGTTTTGTAAGCCGTGACCCCAGCCGTCCAGGCCGCCCACCAAACCCTTCCTCGTTCAGTCTGTGCTTTCCTCTCTCCAAGATTTACTCACTTGTGTGAAGGAGTAACACAGAGAGGGGGAGGCGGAGAGAGACGGTCATCTGCTGGCTCACTCCAGGCAGGAGCCAGGAGCTTCCTCCGGGTCTCCCAGGCGGGTGCAGGGCCCAAGGACCTGGGCCACCCTCCACTCTTTTCCCAGGCCAGAGCAGAGAGCTGGATGGGAAGTGGAGCAGCCGGGTCTCAAACCGGCGCCCATATGGGATGCCCGCACTGCAGGCCATGGCATTAACCTGCTGCACCACAGCGCCAGCCCCAGGTTTTTTTTTTTTTTTTTTTTTGACAGGCAGAGTGGACAGTGAGAGAGACAGAGAGACAGAGAGAAAGGTCTTCCTTTGCCGTTGGTTCACCCTCCAATGGTCGCTGCGGCCGGCGCACCACGCTGATCCGATGGCAGGAGCCAGGTGCTTCTCCTGGTCTCCCATGGGGTGCAGGGCCCAAGCACTTGGGCCATCCTCCACTGCACTCCCGGGCCACAGCAGAGAGCTGGCCTGGAAGAGGGGCAACCGGGACAGAATCCGGCGCCCCGACCAGGACTAGAACCCGGTGTGCCGGCGCCACAAGGCGGAGGATTAGCCCGGTGAGCCGCAGCGCCGGCTCCAGTGTGTTCTTAAGGTTAGGAAGCAAACGGTTCAGAAGGGGCCACGGACTGCAGGCTGACGCCCAAGGCCGGCGGCCAGACTCCAGCTCCGGGCGCTGTCCCAGGACGCAGCCGCTCTCCCTCTGGTCCTCCCCGGCGGCAGCAAGCAGACAGCCCTGAGCCTGACGGCCACTCCTGCTGTTTGCTTTTTCCCTAGTGGGAGACAGTGCTCGGCCTTGGCCCCGCTGCGTTTCTGTGTGTGCGGACGGTTGGCTTGGCTTTGCCTCCTGGCCTGGGCCAGCCCCGCCTCGGTAGCTGCCGCTCCGGCCCGGCCCGTAGTTCCGGAAGCTTCAGGCTCCTGTCCCGGCTCGGCTCGGCTTCCAGTGAGGCGTGCTCTCCGCGGCCGCCCTGACGCCGGAGGCGGGAAATCGGCTGCGCTGTGTGGGAGTCAGAGCCGGCCGTGCACAGCGGGCGACGACACGGCCTGCGGCGCCGCCTCCCACAGCAGCACCGGGTCCAGTCCAGCGGCTCCGCTTCCCATCCGGCTCCTGCTCACGCACCCGGGAGGCAGCGAAGAGGCCCGAGTGTTTGGCCCTGCACCCGCGAGGGAGACCCGGGAGAAGCTCCTGGCTCCTGGCTTCAGACTGGCGCAGCTCCGGCCATTGAGGTGAGGCCATCTGGGGGAGTGACCCAGTGGATGGAAGACCTCCATCTCTCTCCATCTCTCTCTCTCTCTCTCTCTCTCTCTCGCTCTCGCTCTCGCTCTCTCTGTCTCTACAACTGTGACTTTCTAATAAATAACTAAATCTTAAAAAACAAAACAAAAACAAAACCCTGGTATGGATGGTCTGCCGCTGTGGGCTGTCCACCGGTTCACTTACTAAATGGCCACAACGGCCAGGACTGGGTCAGGCCAAAGCCAGGAGCCAGGAGCGCCTTCCAGGTCTGCCATGTGGGTGCCGGGCCCAGCACCTGGGGCGTCTTCCACTGCCTTCCCAGGCCTTCAGCAGGGATGGGAAGTGGAGCAGCCGGGACTCGACCTGGCACCCACGTGGACGCCAGCACCACGGGCAGCGGCTTTACCGGCTACGCCGCAGCGCCGGCCCCTTGATCCGTCTGAAAACACTCGTCGCCCACGGCAGGAGGACCCAGCTCCCACGCTCGCGGCTGGGTGTCCTTATCCCACCGAATGACCTGAGGGCCGGGAGCGCTCGGAGTCAGGGTCTGCCCCGGGCCGCCGCAGCGCCGGCGTCTCCGCGCGGGTCTTGCTCTGAGCGTGGCGGCCTCCACGTGGTCTTTGGGTGCGAATCCCAGGCGCTGGCCTTCATCTTTACAGTCCCGGGGCTGGCAGGGCTGCTCGGACTCCGCCCTCACTGACCCTCATCTCGGCCCTGAGAGGGTTTAGCGCCGAGGGGGCGGTCAGGGCCGCTGCGCCGTGCTCGCCCGGACGCCACGGGACGGGGGAGCGGGCCTGGCCCCTGCGGCCCTTGGCCTGCACCCCCAGCAGGTCTCGGGGTCCACAGGCGGGGCGGGCCCTCCGCTCTGCTCCTCCTCAGGGTTGCTTTTCGCAGTCTGTGCGGTAGGCATCTCCGTGCACATCTTAGGTTTTCCCGGTCAATTTTCCCACACGTCTGCTGTCGGTATGACTGGCACGCTGGCCTCGGGCGTGAGGTGGGGCCCCTGTCTCTTCACCGGGAGGGTCTGAACAGCCGTGGCATTATTCCCTCCTGCAGTGTCTGAGGCGAACTCACCAGGGAAACCACCTGACCCTAGAGACCCGAAAAATGGGTCAGTTATTTATTTGAAAGACAGAGACACGGGGCGGGGGGGAGAAGAGAGAGAGAGAGAGAGAGGGGAGAGAGGGAGGGAGAGGGAGAGAGAAAGAGACGGGGGAAGAGAGAGAGAGGGAGAGAGGGGGGAGAGAGAGGGGGGAGAGAGAGAGGGAGAGGAGAGAGGGAGAGGGAGAGAGAGAGAGAGGGAGAGACGGGAAGAGAGAGGGGAAGAGAGAGGGAGGAGGGAGGGAGAGGGAGGGGGAGGGAGAGACCCCCACCTGCTGGTTCCCTCCCCAGGTGCACGTGAGACGCAGCGCTGGGCCGTGGGGTGGCAGGGACCCACGTGCTCGAGCCGTCACTGCTGCCTTGACCCTGGCGGTTTCTCCGTAAATTTAAATTATGCGATTTATGTGGGGCTTTTAAGCATGATAATCCCATATTTGTAATGAGCACGCGTAAAAACTCAGGTTGCTGTGTATTTCATTTTGACTGTTTTTAGATTTACTTATTTGAAAGGCAGAGTTAGAGAGAGAGCGAGCGAGCGCTCTTCCACCCAGCGGTTGGATTCCCGGATGGCTGCAATGGCTGGGGCTGGGTCAGGCCACGGGGGTGCAGGGGCCAAGCACTTGGGCCGCCTTCCGCCGCCTTCCCAGGCCGTCAGCGGGGAGGACTCCAACCGGAGTGACGCGGCGGCCGCTTCCCCAGGGGTGCCGCAGGCCGGGCCCCGTGACTGCCCCTTTAAGCACCGCTGTGGGGTCCCCGCTTCCCCCTGCTTTCTCGGGGCTGACCACACCCCCAGCCGCTGCAGGGCCTGGAGCCCCCAGCCCTGTGGCAGCGCCGGGTTGCAGCCAAAACAGAGGCTGGCCCTGATCCAGCACAACCTCCGGCCACCAGTGGCCGCCTGCCAGGGGCCACGCACAGGCGCGCAGACCGCAGCCCCGCTCCAGGGCCCGTCCTCCGCATCTCAGTGGGCGCTGACCAGCCTCCCGCCCTGCGCTGCACTGCCCCCTGCCGTCTCCACGCGGTCACCGCTGAGCACTGCAGCCTCCTCCCTCCCACCCAGCTTCTGGCCCGCCCACTGTCCGGCCTGCGGGCCACCAGCAGAGCGGGCACTGCTCCGGGCAGCAGGGGAACCCGCCCAGAAGCTGCCGACAACCAGGCCTGACAGCATCCCTGGCCAGCGCCAACGTGGAGCCGCCCCACGCCTGCAGAGAGCCGTGGGCCGGGGGTGGACAGAGGGGGGATGTTGGGGAGGGTGGAGCGGTGGGCGGGCATAGGGCAGAGCTGGTGGTAGCGGCACTGGGTGCTGACTGGGGGACGGGCCGTGCGGGGCAGCGCCGGGAGGGGCCCCGCACACCCAGGCCGGTGCTGACCTTGACTTCCCGCCGTCTGCTCTCAGTCCACTGCGGGCGTCTGCACCGCCTCCCCCAGTTCAACCCCTGTGCACAGCCACCATTTCCCCACACTGCCTTCCTGTCCTCTCCCTCTAATGGACCAGCTGCCGCGGGAGACCCCACTGCCCAGGATGCCCGGCCACACCCCTCTGGGAGCTCCAGGGGCTCTGCAGCCCTGGGCCAGGGAGGAGCGCCCAGCTCTACGCTGGTCCCAGCCGGAGCCCAGGGTGTGGGCAGGGCCTCCCCTGGACACAGGACAGGCCCGGCGTCCCGGGAGTAGGGGCATCTGGGGGCTCAGCTGACCCTTCCAAGCCCGGCCGCCGGCACCCTTGTGGCCTGCCACACACCTGCACACGTGCGTCCCCCGCCTGCTCTGTGGGGTGGCCCAGCGGTCTCCGCCCGCCCCGCTCGCAGCAGCCCTCAGCCCAGTCCTGCTCCTGAGGTGCGGGGGCCCCGGTGAGCAGCCCCAGCTGTGCCGACGCTGCCGCAGGACTGGCTTGGGCTGGTGACCCAGGTGCCAGTCAAGGCTGGAAACTCACCGGCGCTCGGGGCACGCCTCCTGAGTGGCCCTGCACTGGCACCCAGGGGGAAGGGTCAGCTCCAGCCCCGGCGGCGGGGCGGGCTGAGGAAGGGGAGACCCGAGACCCCTGCCGGTGCGCACGACACCCGAGGGGAGAGCACCTGCTAGTGCGCACTCAGGTGTGTGCTCACGCGGGGCCGGAGCCCAGGCCCGGGGGGGGGGCCCTCACAGGGCATTGAGAGGACACGGAACCCCATGTCAGCATGGACCAAGCACCCGCAAGCCACACGCCCACCGGGCTGGGAGGCAGACGTGGGGCAACTTCTGGGAGCCGGAAACCCCGCGCCCCTGCCCCCCCCAGCGGAGCCCAGACTACTCCTTCTCCAACTGGGGGGGGGGGGCGTGCCCCGAGGTGTATCTGATCCCTGGCCAGCCTGATCACGACAGTGGGGTCACATCCTGGTAAAGCCCCCGTACCCTGGACAAGCTGCAAGCAGGGGCGGTGAGCCACCTGCCTGCCGTGGGCACGCTCAGCCACACGGGGGTCCGCTGTGGCCCCCACTGCTGCCTCAGCTCCGCATCACTTCCTGCCTGTCTGCCATCAGGAAGTCAAAAATCCTGACTCAGTGGGGAGGGGGGGCGCTGTGGCACGGTGGGCAAAGCCGCCACCTAGTGGGCATCCCACATGGGAACAGGTTTGAGTCCCGGCTGCTCCACTTCCGATCCACCTCCCTGCTGTGGCCTGGGAAAGCAGCGGAAGGTGACCAAGTGCTTGGGCCCTGCGCCCGCGTGGGGCACTCAGAAGCGGCTCCGGGCTCCTGGCTTCAGATGGGCACAGCTCCGCCACTGTGGCCATTTGCTGAGTACACCAGAGCGGAAGACTCGCTCTCTCTCGCTCTCTTTCTGCCTCTCTGTAACTCTGCCTTTCAAATAAAAAGTTCTAACTCAGGGACAGTGTCCACAGTGACACGGGTGTCCACAGTCATGCACACCCCCGCCGGCACACGTGTGCACATGTAGGTGTGCCCCTGGGTACACACCCATACACGCACATGCACACGCCTGCTGACACAGGCCCAGCTCTCAGGAGCACGGCCGGGGACAAGGCTGTCACCCCGCGTCCCGTGCAGCAGCCCCCGCCTCACAGTGAGGTGGGCTCCGGGCTCGGTGGGCGGAGCTGGGAGGGCAGGGGCGTGGCAGGGCTCAGACACAGACGGGAGCCAGCGGCAACGGGACGGGTTTACTTGCTCATTGCTATGGTGCGGGGCGGGGACGGGGAGCCGGCTCCCTCCCACGGCCCCGGGGGGCTCCAGGCCAGGGCTGGGCGGGTCTGCTCCGAGCGAGGCTCAGCCCGGGGACCCCAAGCAGGAGGCGGGGAGGGGAGCGCAGAGCAGAGGAGGCCGAGTCCCGGGGTGAGGCGGAGGAGGTGCCGGGCCCCACGAGGCGGGGGACAGCTGCCCAGCAGCCTGAGTCTGACGGGGTGAGGGGCGGCACGGAGCCGGGACAGCCCCCGGGTGCCCAGAAGCCCTGTCGTCTCGGGGGTCACAGCGCCCAGCGCCCGGCTGTCCTTGCTCTCCCGAGAGCGGCTCTGGGGGTCTGCAGGGCACACCCGCCTGGTGCTGTGGCCGTGGGTGCTCCCCAGGCCAGGGGTCGCGGGTCATCGAGGGACGAGGCCGCCCTGGCTCCGCACAGGACACCAGTCCGTGTCCGGGTAGAGGAGGCAGTGGACTGACCGGAATCTGGCAAGAGAGGGAAAGGGTCAGGGGTGGGCGTGGGGGTGGGGAGCTGGCCGGGGGCCCCACTGCCCACTCACCTCGTGGGGTCCTGCTGCAGGCTGAAGCCCCCGGCCACGTTCACCACGTTCTGTGGGTTCTCAGGACCCCCGTAGCTCAAGGTGACCTGGAGGGCACACAGGCGGACGGCCCTGCCTCAGTCTCCCGCTGGGGGTCCCGGCACCACCGCCTGCCCGTGCAGCACGAGGGTGGAGGGGCCCGGGGTGGGCGCTGAAGCGGGGGCGTGGGAGCCGGGAACCTTGCCCCTCCCTGGTGCCACTCGTCACACCAGGCCCGGCCCCCCGCCCCCGTTCAGGAGAGCACCCCCGGGCGTCCACACCTGGGCTCGCCCCCGTGTCCAGCCAGCGAGGGGCCCTGCGCACCTGCCGCAGTAGGGCGTTGGCGGGCAGCCTGCGCAGGTTCTCCAGGTGGGAGTGGAAGAGGGGGCTGTGGGTGAGGCGGGCACCCAGCAGCCCCTCCACGATGTAGCCCACGGTGCAGTCGTCCGGCAGCCGCACCTGCTCCGCGGTGCTCATGAAGCCGCCCAGGCTGAGGAAGGGGCCGGTCAGCGCCCTGCCGGCCTCGGCGCCCCCCCAGGGCCTTCCAGCTGGGGGAGGGGCCGAGCAGCGCCCTGCCGGCCTTGGCACCCCCAGGGGTCCCCCAGCTGGGGGAGGGGCACTCACCTGGCCCAGGGGCTCATCTTGAGGGCCAGGCCCCTGCTGAGACAGAACCCAGCTCCTCCAGTAGCAAACCAGAACTTGACCGTGGTTACCTGGAGACCAGGAAGCCAGTCAGGGGTGCCCAGGGTGGGGCAGGCCGCCCTCCACTCTCCCCGCCCCCGGGGTACCCCGCCCTTGCCGGGGTTCTAGAGCTGGGCTGGGCCCCTCTGCAACCTCCTCACGCCGCCGGCGGCCAGCCCGGCTGGAGCGGCGGGGCAAACCCTGGCTGCCCGGTGCCCAGGGTCCGGTGTGCGGCTGGCACTCACGGTTCCGCCGCCTTGGACCCTCTCGGTGGCCTCGATGGGGTGGTCCAGGCTGGGTCGCCCCAGGTAGACGTCCTGGCTGGGGGAGAAGTTGGAGAGCAGGCGCAGCAGGCGCTCCAGGTTCACGTAGTTGTCATCATCCACGTGGCAGAACCACCTGGGGACGCGGGCGGGGCGTGAGGGCCCGGCTCTGCCCTGGAGACCCCCGCCCGCTCCGCCGCGCCCCGCCTACTTGCGCCCCGACTCCATGAACTTGTCGTACTCCACCGACATCTTGCAGCACAGGGCCTGGCGGGTGCGCACGGCCGAGCAGTTGGTGTTGATGACCTGGTCGCCTGTCAACGGCAGAGTTGGGGACCAAGGGGCCCTGCAGCCCGGGACGGCCCGCCCAGGGGGACGGGAGGGGCTCCCCTGGGGCAGCGACCCCCGCCTGGAGTCCAGCCCGGGCGAGGCGCGGAGCGCGAGGGCAGCTGGCAGGGGGGACCCGGGCGCGGGGCGGGGCGACCTGTCCCGCTCACCTCCCTGCAGCTGGAGCGCGGGGTCATCCCCGTCCGTGAAGATGAAAGTCTGCGGGGAGACAGGCGTGAGGCGCGCGGGCAGGGCCCCGACCCCCGGACCCCGCCCCTCGGCGCGCGGGCAGGGCCCCGACCCCCGGACCCCCGGACCCCGCCCCTCGGCCCGCGGGCAGGGCCCCGACCCCCGGACCCCGCCCCTCGGCCCGCGGGCAGGGCCCCGACCCCCAGACCCCCGGACCCCGCCCCTCGGCCCGCGGGCAGGGCCCCGACCCCCGGACCCCGCCCCTCGGCCCGCGGGCAGGGCCCCGACCCCCGGACCCCGCCCCTCGGCCCGCGGGCAGGGCCCCGACCCCCAGACCCCCGGACCCCGCCCCTCGGCCCGCGGGCAGGGCCCCGACCCCCGGACCCCGCCCCTCGGCCCGCGGGCAGGGCCCCGGACCCCCAGACCCCCGGACCCCGCCCCTCGGCCCGCGGGCAGGGCCCCGACCCCCGGACCCCGCCCCTCGGCCCGCGAGCAGGGCCCCCGACCCCCGGACCCCCGGACCCCGCCCCTCGGCCCGCGGGCAGGGCCCCGGACCCCCGGACCCCGCCCCTCGGCCCGCGGGCAGGGCCCCGACCCCCGGACCCCGCCCCTCGGCCCGCGGGCAGGGCCCCGACCCCCGGACCCCGCCCCTCGGCCCGCGGGCAGGGCCCCGACCCCCGGACCCCGCCCCTCGGCCCGCGGGCAGGGCCCCGACCCCCGGACCCCGCCCCTCGGCCCGCGGGCAGGGCCCCGGACCCCCAGACCCCCGGACCCCGCCCCTCGGCCCGCGGGCAGGGCCCCGGACCCCCGGACCCCGCCCCTCGGCCCGCGGGCAGGGCCCCGACCCCCGGACCCCGCCCCTCGGCCCGCGGGCAGGGCCCCGACCCCCGGACCCCGCCCCTCGGCCCGCGGGCAGGGCCCTGGACCCCCGGACCCCGCCCCTCGGCCCGCGGGCAGGGCCCCGGACCCCCGGACCCCGCCCCTCGGCCCGCGGGCAGGGCCCCGGACCCCGCCCCTCGGCCCGCGGGCAGGGCCCCGGACCCCCAGACCCCCGGACCCCGCCCCTCGGCCCGCGGGCAGGGCCCCGACCCCCGGACCCCGCCCCTCGGCCCGCGGGCAGGGCCCCGGACCCCCAGACCCCCGGACCCCGCCCCTCGGCCCGCGGGCAGGGCCCCAGACCCCCGGACCCCCGGACCCCGCCCCTCGGCCCGCGAGCAGGGCCCCGACCCCCGGACCCCGCCCCTCGGCCCGCGGGCAGGGCCCTGGACCCCCGGACCCCGCCCCTCAGCCCGCGGGCAGGGCCCCGGACCCCCAGACCCCCGGACCCCGCCCCTCGGCCCGCGAGCAGGGCCCCGGACCCCCGGACCCCGCCCCTCGGCCCGCGGGCAGGGCCCCGGACCCCCAGACCCCCGGACCCCGCCCCTCGGCCCGCGAGCAGGGCCCCGGACCCCCGGACCCCGCCCCTCGGCCCGCGGGCAGGGCCCCGACCCCCGGACCCCGCCCCTCGGCCCGCGGGCAGGGCCCCGGACCCCCAGACCCCCGGACCCCGCCCCTCGGCCCGCGGGCAGGGCCCCGACCCCCGGACCCCGCCCCTCGGCCCGCGAGCAGGGCCCCCGACCCCCGGACCCCCGGACCCCGCCCCTCGGCCCGCGGGCAGGGCCCCGGACCCCCGGACCCCGCCCCTCGGCCCGCGGGCAGGGCCCCGACCCCCGGACCCCGCCCCTCGGCCCGCGGGCAGGGCCCCGACCCCCGGACCCCGCCCCTCGGCCCGCGGGCAGGGCCCCGGACCCCCGGACCCCGCCCCTCGGCCCGCGGGCAGGGCCCCGGACCCCCAGACCCCGCCCCTCGGCCCGCGGGCAGGGCCCCGACCCCCGGACCCCGCCCCTCGGCCCGCGGGCAGGGCCCCGGACCCCCAGACCCCGCCCCTCGGCCCGCGGGCAGGGCCCTCGACCCCCGGACCCCGCCCCTCGGCCCGCGGGCAGGGCCCCAGACCCCCGGACCCCGCCCCTCGGCCCGCGGGGTGGGGGGCCCACCTGCCGGCGGGCGCGGGAGATCCAGGTGTGCAGCAGCAGCTGCAGGCGCGGAGCGTGGTTTCTGCGGGTGGTCTTGACGGCGATGAAGACGTCCTCGGGCCGCAGGCGGGGCGCGACGCGCCGGGCGGCGGGGGTCGGGGCCCGGTCCGGGGCGGGCGCGCGGGGCAGCGGCAGCGGCAGCAGCAGCAGGGCGGCCAGGGCGGCGGCCAGCGCGACGCAGCCCCGGCACAGCGCCCCCCGCGCGCGGCTCATGCGGCCGCCCCGACGACCCCGGACGCCGGGCGCCAGCGGGCGGCGGCTCCTTTAAGAGGCGCGGCGGCCCCGCCCCGCGCGCGCCCCGGAAGCGGACGCGCGCCGTGCCCCGGAAGTGGACGGCGCGCCGCGGCGGGGTGGGTGGAAGATGCCGCTGCCGGTTCAGGTGTTTAACCTGCAGGTAACGAGCCGCGGCCGCGCCGGGCCGCCGCCGCCGGGGCCTCCGCGGGCGGCGAGCGCGCGCGCGCCGCCGGGGCCGGGGTCGCGCGGGGCCCGGCCGCCCGCCGCTAACGCTCTTTCTCCCCCCAGCAGCCAGCCAGCTCTGTGTCAGGGTCGGGGGGTGCAGAGGGTCAGGCCAGCATGAGGGATAGTTCGGCCCCCAGCTCGGCCTCCTCGTCAGTGACAGATCTGTGCTGCGCCCCTCGCAGCAGTAGGTCAGACCTCTTCCTGCCGGGCACGGCCGGGGACTTCAGCCTGAGCGCCAGCCTGTCGGCCTGTTCGCTGCTCTACGAGGTACCTGCAGGAGAGGGGCCCCGGCCGGAGACCCCGGCCCCGCGGCCCGGCGCGCTCAGGGCCCCCCGGGCCTCCCCCACCCGCGGTGTCTGCCGCGGCGGCCCGTACGACCGGGCAGGGGGGCTCTGCTCCCGAGTCTGCTGTGAGTGGGCAGCGGCTGGGAGGGCGCACTCGGGGCCCCGCACCCCGTCCTGCCCGGCAGACGCGGGGCGGGCGGAGCGGAGCCCCCGGGGCCGCAGGTGCCAAGGTGCCCGGCCCGTGTTGCAGGGGGCGGTGGAGCCCATGCAGATCGACGTGGACCCGCAGGAGGACCCGCAGAACGCACCCGATGTCAACTACGTGGTGGAGAACCCCACCCTGGTACGCCCCCGCCCGCGGCGGCGCCCCTGGGCCCTGGCGCCCCTGGGCTCTGTCCACGGCCGCCTCACGCCCTCGCCCGCCCCTCGCAGGACCTGGAGCAGTACGCGGCCAGCTACAGCGGCCTGATGCGCATCGAGCGGCTGCAGTTCATCGCGGACCACTGCCCCCCGCTGCGCGTGGAGGCCCTCAAGATGGCCCTGTCCTTCGTGCAGAGGACCTTCAACGTGGACATGTACGAGGAGATCCACCGGAAGCTCTCGGAGGCCACCAGGTGCGCCGGCCCCTCCCGCGCTGCTGCCCGCCCCCAGCACGCCCCTCCCCCACCCGCGGGGGTCTGAGGCGCGCCCTCCGCCCCCGCCGCCCCCAGGGAGCTGCAGACCGCGCCCGACGCCGTCCCCGAGTGCGGCGTGGAGCCCCCGGCGCTGGACACGGCCTGGGTGGAGGCCACGCGGAAGAAGGCCCTGCTGAAGCTGGAGAAGCTGGACACGGACCTCAAGAACTACAAGGGCAACTCCATCAAGGAGAGCATCCGGCGCGGCCACGACGACCTGGGCGACCACTACCTGGACTGCGGCGACCTCAGCAACGCCCTCAAGTGCTACTCGCGGGCGCGCGACTACTGCACCAGCGCCAAGCACGTCATCAACATGTGTCTCAACGTCATCAAGGTAGCCCCGGGCCGGGCAGCGCGGGCGGCCGCAGGCCGCACCCCGGCTCCAGTGACCCGCCCCTCGCCCACAGGTCAGCGTCTACCTGCAGAACTGGTCCCACGTGCTGAGCTACGTCAGCAAGGCCGAGTCCACCCCGGAGATCGCCGAGGTGCGGCCCCGGGCCCCGGCCGCTCGGGCTCCCCCGCGTCCGCTGCGCCCCCTCGGGCTGGGGCTGGGGGGACGAGGGCAACGGGGAGGGGGGGGCCGCTGGCCTCACGCCTGTGGCCTCCCCCCTGCAGCAGCGTGGGGAGCGCGACAGCCAGACGCAGGCCATCCTCACCAAGCTCAAGTGTGCCGCAGGTGAGGCGCCGACGGGCGCACCCGGCTCCCCGGTGCGGAACCCAGCGTGCGGCCCCCACCAGCCTTCATCCTGCGGCCTGGGCGTCAGGCGGGTGGGCAGCGGCTGTTCCGCAGTAGCTGGACCTGCTCCCCCAAACGCTGGTGCAGCTCCCGCAGTCCGCCGTGTCCCCTCCCGTAGGCCTGGCCGAGCTGGCCGCGCGCAAGTACAAGCAGGCGGCCAAGTGCTTCCTGCTGGCCTCCTTCGACCACTGCGACTTCCCCGAGGTGAGGGCCGTGTGGAGTGGGCTGGCGGGAGGGTCGCCCCCGAACAGGGCTGGGGCCTCAGCTCGGGTTCCACCGCTGGCCGGCCCTCCAGTGTCCCCCCCACCCCTCAGCTGCTGTCCCCTAGCAACGTGGCCATCTACGGCGGGCTGTGCGCCTTGGCCACCTTTGACCGGCAGGAGCTGCAGCGCAATGTCATCTCCAGCAGGTGGGCGGGGGCGGCCGGGGGAGGGGTGGGGGGGTGGGGGCCGGGCGGCGCTGGCCGGGGGGGGGGGGGGGCCGGGCGGCGCTGGCCGGGGTGGGGGGGGGCCGGGCGGCGCTGGCCGCGGCAGGGCAGGCCCTGAGCAGGCCGCCTCTGCAGCTCCTTCAAGTTGTTCTTGGAGCTGGAGCCGCAGGTGAGAGACATCATCTTCAAGTTCTACGAGTCCAAGTACGCCTCGTGCCTCAAGATGCTGGATGAGATGAAGGTGGGGGCTGCGCGGGGGGGGGGGGGGGCCGGAGCCGCTCCCGGGAGGGCTCCTCACCGGCTCTCCTCCCCGGGAGGGCTCCTCACCGGCTCTCCTCCCCAGGACAACCTGCTCTTGGACATGTACCTGGCCCCCCACGTCAGGACCCTGTACACCCAGATCCGCAACCGCGCCCTCATCCAGGTGAGTGGGGGAGAGGCCGGGCTGGGTGTGCGGCCCCCGCGGCCGCGGCTGACGCCCTGTGGCGCGCAGTATTTCAGCCCCTACGTGTCGGCCGACATGCACAAGATGGCCACGGCCTTCAACACCACGGTGGCCGCCCTGGAGGACGAGCTGACGCAGCTCATCCTGGAGGGCCTCATCAACGCGCGCATCGACTCACACAGCAAGGTAGTGGGGGGCCGGGGGGGCCAGGGCTGCCGGGGGCCGGTACCAGGGTGGCCGTGGCCGGGCTGCCGGGACCCCACTGAGCCCGGGCCCGTGCAGATCCTGTACGCCCGGGACGTGGACCAGCGCAGCACCACCTTCGAGAAGTCCCTGCTGATGGGCAAGGAGTTCCAGCGCCGGGCCAAAGCCATGATCCTGCGGGCGGCCGTGCTGCGCAACCAGATCCACGTGAAGGTAGAGGCGTGGGCTGCCGGGGTGGGCAGCCCCGCCGGCCCCCGCTGAGCCCCTCTCTCCCCTGCAGTCCCCTCCCAGGGAAGGGAGCCAGGGGGAGCTGACTCCGGCCAACAGCCAGTCCCGGATGAGCACCAACATGTGAGGGCGGCCTGCACGCTCCCGCGCCCTCCCCTGGACCGCGCCCTCGGGGGGCGGGGGACGGCTCCGGCCACTGGATCCTGCCTCTCAGCCCCCCACCCCACGCTGTGCCCCTGCGGCTCAGGGCCCCGCCCCACAGCTCCCCTCCCGCCCGCACATGCCTTGGGCTGTTGAAGTCATTAAAGGAGCAGACGCTGACCTGGCCCTGGGCTCTCCTTCCTCGGGGAGGCTCTGGCCACCCCGTCCCCGGGCGCTCAGGGGGCCTCTGAGGGGAGGCAGGGGCGGGGCCGAGCCCCTCGCCGAGAGGGGGCCTCCCTGGTCTGGGTGCGGCTGTCCACTCTGCACGCGTCTCTGAAATCGTTTATTGTTCACTGAACACGCACGTCGCGAGGACAGGGCAGGTCCAGCCTGGGCTCTGTCCCTGGTGCGGGCCAGGGGAGGCCGTCGGCCCGCCCTCCCGTGCGCGGAGCGGGAGGTTCCCTGAGAGGCGTTTCCTTAGGAAAGATGTGTCCAGGCTTCAACGACAGTCCAGGGCAGGGCTCCTGCCGGCCCCTCAGGCCAGCGCACTGCCCACGACTTCGGAGAGGCCACCTGGCGCTCCAGGCCCTGCCTGCTGGGGCTCCTGCAGCCCGGGCTGGGCCGCTTTCCAGGCCAGAGACTTCTCCAGTTTGGTCTTAAAAAGCAGTCCGTGACCTGGCACAGGGGCGAGGGTGGAACAGGTCAGGGGCCGAGGGGCTGCCGCCTGCTGGGGCCGAGGGGCTGGCGGCGGCCTCACCTGGGCAGTCCGCCGTCTCTCTGAAGGCTCGCTTCTTGCAGCAGCTGCGGCACAGGTTGAACACGCACCTGTTGCCCTGGGCACGGGAAAGCCAGCGAGTCTGACCGACAGCCTCCCAGCCGGGGCAGCCGCCGCCCCCCCCCGCCTAGACTCTGGGCCCCCCAGGGCTGGGCAGGGCTGCCGTGAGGCCACGTGGGACAGCCACAGGGGCCTGGGCAGGCCTGGGCGTGTGCGCCAGGACGCACTCACCTTTGGGTTCCCACACTGGTCACACTTGGCGTATTTTGCTAGAAAAGAAGAGAGGCTGGCTGGCTGCGGGGCCCAAGGCGCCCATGCCTGGAGGCTCACGGAGAGCAGACGGACGGGCCGTGCTCCTCTCCTTGAGCCAGGGATGGGCAGGACGTGGTGGGCAGTCCTGCAGGGAGGCGGGCACGGCCTGGGGACTCCACGTCCTCCCCCCCCCCCCCCACCGGCGGCTGAGGGGCCGCGTGGCAGCTGGGGGCACAGGGGAGGGTGTCCGGCTCTGCCTGCTGCCTTGTGCCACCTTGCCGTCGAGGCGCCACTCTGGGGTCTCGCCGGGCTGTGTGCTCCAGGAGGCGGGGACAGCCCCAGGGTGACCCGAGCCCTGGCCGGCGGCTGCTGCAGTGCCGCCCCCCACGCAGGGCCCAGGGTAAACCGAGGGTGCCCCCCCGCGGGCCTCACGTTTCAGGGAGGGGTCGAAGGTCTTGCGGGGGTTCTTCAGCTGCTTCTTCTGCTTGTTCTTGGACAGGGCGTCCGAGCCGCCCTCCTCCTCCTCCAGGGCCCGCTTGCTGCGGGCCCCGTGGCCCTCCTTGCTCCCGTCCTGGGGCCTGAGGGGAGCCGCGTGGTGAGAGGGGGCCCCGCCCTCAGGCCAGCAGAGGCCCAGCGTCAGCCACCCAGCCCTAGGAGAGCCGGGTCTCACCTCCCGGAACCCAGAGGCTGAGGGCTGGGGGCGGGGAAGGATCCCATGGAGTCAGGTCCACTGAGGGCCGCACAGCGGCCTGCACACAGGCGGCGCCCTGGGAGAGGGGTGGCCTGGGCGACTCGGGCGCGGCAGCTGTGGGCACAGGGCGGGCAGCCCGACCGCTCCGACGCTTACCCTGGCCGGACGTAGGGCTGGCAGATCCAGTGGAAGAAAGGCAGGGCCCCGGCCGGCTTCGCGCCCTCCCCTTGCCTGGACATGTCCTCCTGCAGAGGCAAGGCCCGGTCACTCCCCGGCCCCTCCGGGGAGGCCAGGCCCCGCCGCCCTGGCACCTGCCTGGCAGCGCAGCTTCAACTCCCGGCTCACGGCGGCGACGCCCTCCAGAGTCTTCGCTTTGGCCAGCTCCTCTCGGAGTGCCTGGTGCACCTGCAGCCTGAGGCAGCGCCCGTCACATGGCGCTGGGCCCGGCGCCCCGGGGGTCTGCCCCGCCAGGCCCCCCAGCGTGGCCCCGGGCACTCACGTGTGGTGCCACAGCTTGAAGAGGTGGGCTCGGACGTAGGAGAGCGGGCAGGGGTGCTGCCGCACGATGTCCAGGTACTCCTCGGCCAGCTCCCACACCACAGGGCTCCGGCCCTCGAACAGCGCCGGGTTGTGCAGGTTGCCCTCTGCGGGAAGAGTCGGGTGGGGGAGGGAGGGGCGGCTCACGGGGCTGCGGGCGCACAGCGCATGCGCAAGGGGGGGTCCCCGGCGGCTGAGCGCGGCAGGGGAGGGGCCCACCTGCGCTCATGACGCCCTGGGCGCCGGTGTCCTGGAGGCAGCGCTCCACGTCCTGCAAGCTCCGGATGTTCCCGTTGGCAAACACAGGGATGGTCACGGCCTTGCTGCGGGCGGAGCAGGACCCTTCAGCCCCAGCACCGCCGGCCCCCGCCCGGCCCGCCCTGGTCATGGCGCCCCACGGGACTTAGGACTGCCCCCGGCTCCCCACTCACCGCACAGCCCCGATCCCCGCCTCCCCGCACACCGCACAGCCCCGATGGGGCCCCGCCTCCCCACCCACCACACAGCCCCCATGCGGCCCCGCCTCCCCACCCACCGCACAGCCCCGATCCCCGCCTCCCCGCACACCGCACAGCCCCGCCCCGATGGGACGCCACCTCCCCACTCACCGCACAGCCCCGATGTGGCCCCGCCTCCCCACTCACCGCACAGCCCCGCCCCCATGCGGCCCGCCTCCCCACTCACCGCACAGCCCGGATGTGCTCCCAGGACGCCGCACCCGACAGGGGCCCCTTCTGCTCCTTGGTGCGTCCGTGCACTGCCAGCAGCTAGGGCAGACCCACACCCGGCTCAGCCCCGCTGTCCCCAGAGCCCCCAGCCCAACCCCAGGGGCCTCTCCCTGGGTTCCTCAGCTCCCCACGCCTGGCTCTGTGCTCCTGCCAGGGCCCTGGCACCCAGTTAGGCGCCTGCAGGCTGCCCGGGGCCCACCCGACCCTCTGGCTCCTTCAAGGGCCGGTCTCTCGGGGCACGACCCCGGGGGGGAGCGCCAGCCTGAGCCCCGCTGCTCCGCTTCCCCTCCGGCTCTCCGCCAGTGCACCTGGGGAGGCAGCCGGTGGTGGCCCACGTGCGTGGTCCCTGGATAGAGTTCCTGGCTCTTGGCTTTGGCCTGGCCTAGCCCTGTCTGTCTTGGCCGTATGGGGAGTGAGCCCCTGGATGGAAGACGTCTCTGTCACTCTCTCAAATAAAAAATAAATCAAAAAAAAAAAAATTTAAAGAAAAAGGAGGCAGTCTTCCGGGCCAGGAAGTGGTGGGCGTGGAGTCCCCATGGCTCCAGGCCGACCCGACCGTGGAGGGCGGTGGCTGGCGGCCCCTCCAGACGCGAGGCAGGCAGCACGAAGTGCGCAGGACACCACCGGGGACGGCCCTCGGAGGCCCTGGGGACAGGCGGGGACCGCGGGGACCGCGGTGACCCTGGTGACCCCGGTGACCCCGCGGACGGCACTCCAAGGGCAGCCTGTTTCAGAACAGCCTGCTCGGCGGCAGGGCCGGGTCACCAGGCCCAGGAGGGGCCGCTGGCCCAGGAGCTGGTGGCCAGCGTGGGGTCTGAGTGGGCACAGAGCTGCAGCCGCTCCGTGGGGGGGGCACCGAGCGCGTCAGGCAGCCTGAGGGGCAGGACCCGCCCGGCGCTCACCTGGCAGCCAGCCTTCTCCAGCATCTGGGCGTACCTCACCGTCTTGTCAACCTCCGGGAAGACGCGGATTTTGCACGTGACGGGGACAGAGAGCTTCTCGTGGGCCAGCAGAACTGCGGAGGAGACGGCTCCTGCAGACTGCAGCCCCCGCCCCCGCGGCGCCTCCCAGACGGCGGCGGAGACCCCTGGCTCCGTCCCCAGGCGCTGCCGCAGCCCTGCTCTCTGGTCCTGGGGCAGCCACCCCCCATCAGAAGGGGACCCAGGACATGCCCTCCTGAACCCCACTGCCTGCCCCCACCCCGTCCCTCAGGCTCCTCCACCTCAGCGGCCGACGCCGGCCCACGCGGCAGCTCGGGCCCACTCACTCATCCTCTGGAGCAGGTCCCACTCCTCCTGCAGGAAGGCGCCGTAATGACCTGCAAGGCACAGCCCTACTAGCGCCCGGTGCGGGCCTGCAGCTGGGCCGTGTGGCAAGCGCCGGCCCCCACCCGGAGTCGCTGGTGAGGGCAGGGGGAGCCCCAGGGGCCCAAGCAGGGGCTTTACGCGCCCCACACGGCCAGGACTGCCCAGCTCCCCACAGGCTCCGAGGGGCACGTCGCGGAACAAGGACCGCCCAGCGGCAGGGCCCAGGCCTGCCCAGCACCTGCCTCTCTTGGCTATCATCTGGGGGCAGCCCAGGTTCAGGTCGATGGCGTCACAGTAGTCCTGAGCCAGGAGAGCCGCCTGGACAAACACTTCCGGGTCGTTGGCACAGAACTGCAGGAGACGCAGGAATCACCCACGAGGTGAGCGAGGCCGCCTGAGGGGACCCGCTGTGACCCGCTGGGCTGCGGTCGCACGCGGCAACACGGACGCACGACGAAGCCAGAGGCGCAGGCCCGCGGCTCCGTCCGGCCACAGCGCACGAGCTCGCCCCCCCCCCCGCGTCCCAGCAGCCCCTGCCCACCTGCACGATGAGGGGCCGGTCCTCTGGGCACACCTCGCAGTACAGGTTCTCCCTGCGGTAGTTGGCATCCCGCACGAAGACCTGGGCGTGCAGCATGGGCGTGTAGCACAGGTGCGCCCCGTGGCGGCGGCTCAGCAGCCTCCAGGCCAGCTCGCTCTGGTCCACCATCGGGGCCACCACGTGCCGCGCCCCGCCCAGGGTGCGGCTCCAGAACTCCCAGCCCTGCAGCTTGGGCATCGTGTCCGCGCTGAGGGGCAGAGGACTGGGCTCAGACAGGCCAGAGGACGCGCCGCTGCGGCGGGATCGCTGTCGGTCACACGCCTGCCCAGGGCGGGCGCAGGCTGGAGGCCGGACCCAGGCCGCCACCGTCCGGGGAGAGCCCAGACGCCCGGCGGGACAGCTGTGAAAAGCCAATGCAGTCGGCACCTGCGCAGGCAGGTGCCCCTAAAGCGACGTCGCAGCTCCGGGCCAGGGCAGTGCGGGCCACCCCAGAGGCGGCGCCCGGCCCGGTGCCCAGAGGGCCCACTCAGCCCAGCGCCCTGCCCTCCCCGGGCAGCGGCGAGCAGCGAAGGACCCGGGGTGTCCACCGCTCTCCCGCCGGCCCCGGTCACGGACCGAGAGAGGCTCGCCGTCCACACCTTCTAAGCAAGTTCAAGGTTTCACAACGGGCCAAGCGCCCGGCCACCGGCGCGCCTCTGAGGCTGAAGATACAGGTGCGGGCGGCCCCGGCCCCGCAGCCGCGTCCGGCGGGGGTCCGGGCCCGGCCCCGCCCGCAGCCCGCAGCCCCTCCAGGCTCGCCACGACCCCCGCCAGGCGCCAGCCCCGCACCGCCGGCCGCCCGGGCCCCGCGCCTCACCTGGCCGGCGCAGCCGGGGCCTGGGACTCCCGCCCGGCCGCCGCCGCCGCCGCTCCGCGCCCGGGGCCGCCTCCCGCCGCCGGCCGCCGCCGGGCCCAGGGCTCCGCGCGCCCGCCGGAAGGTGCGCTTCCGGGGCGGTCCGGGCGGCCGGCGGTGCGGCGGGAAAGGCGTCCCCCGGAAACGGCGCCCGGCGCCGAGGGGCCCGCGCGAGCCCGCGGCCGCGCCGAGCAGGGGGCGCCTGAGAGGCCTCGCGCGGCGTCCGTGGAGCCCGGCCGGCGCCTCAGCCCCCGGCGGGCGGGCGGGCGAGAGGGGCCGGGGTCTTCCGCGCGCAGAGCTCGCTCAGTCTGCGTGACTGGCCGGGAGGGAGACCCTCCCGCGCCGCGGCCCCACGCGGCCCCGTGACTGCGAACGCTGCGCGGGGCGGGGGCGCCGTGGGAACGGGCGCGGGAGACGCTGTGGTGGTCGCGCGGCCCGCAGCCCGGATGCGCAGATTCAGGCTCGGGGCGCCCCACTTCCCACGCGGCTCCCTGTCCCCGCGTGGGAGACCCGGAAGGCGCAGGCCCGCACTGCCCGCGCGGCCACGGGGAGTGAACCAGCGGGTGGGAGATGCCTCTCCTCCCCTCTTCCTCACTCTGAATTCAACGAAATGAGTCTTTAAAAATAATAATTATGCAGTGGTCCCAAACTTTGCGAATTCGACATTAATTTACACATCAGTGAATAGCAGGTGCAGCTGTCCCGCCCACGGGCGGCTCCTCAGGGCGGGGACCACGGGGGGGGGGGGGACACAGGGGTTTCACATTCCAGCGGGGCTTCCCTGGGTATGGGTGAGGGCCTCTCACTCCCCCCACCCACCCCGGCTGTGGAATTCCCGAGAGCAGGGCTGGCTTCCTCATTCCACGGAATCCCGGTCCTCGTTCTCTGTGGCCCTTCGTTCTCAAAGGCTTACAAGACCACACGTCAAAGACCAAGAAATGAAGGTATTTCCAGGCAAACAGACTTGGAGAGAGTGTCGCTAGCAGGTCACGCCTAACACGGAAGGAAGTCTCTGTAACAGGAAGTGGCGTCGGAAGGGGGGCGTGCCGGAGCCCCCGCTGGCGGGGGCTGTGCACTGAGGGGCCGGCCGTGACCTCTGGGTCCGGTGTCCACGGCGCGTCCCTCTGACCTGTGGCCATCCCTCTCCTGGGAGACCTGTTGGTGCTGCCAGATGCCCTGCTGGCGCGGCACGGCGGGGAAGCCACTGCCGGCCACTCTGACGTCCCATGCGGGTGCCCCACTTCCCACCCAGCTCTCTGCTGTGGCCTGGGAGAGCAGTGGGGGACGGTGCAAGTCCTTGGGCCCCTGTGCCCGCATGGGACACCTGGAAGAAGCCCCAGGGGCAGGGGAAAGGAGAGGGAGAGGAAGGGGGGAGGGGGAGGGAACAGGTCCTGTTAGGCGGGAAGTCAGGAATGAGCTTACGTGTGTGTGACATAAAGGCATCTGTAACTGCACCTCAGTCATCCTGACAGTGTTCCAGGGGCAGCCCAGTGGTCGCATCCTGCCCTGCCCCCTCCTACCCGATAACCTGCCAGGTGGGGGCCCCGCCCTTCTGCCTGACAAATCTCCCACAATCTCCCAGGTGCAGCCCAGTATCTGCATCTCAAACACCCTGCTCCGATCCCTCTGAACCCAGGACGGCACCAGCTAGGCTTCCTCCGGTCTGATACCTTCAGGGGAAAACTCAGATAGGAGCTTCTTAGTATTTACAGCCATAAAGTCCTTTGTTTCAGGAGGAGCTGTGTGAAGACAGAGACCCACCTCCTTAACCCCCCCCCCCCTCAACCGGACTGTGCGCTCAGCCCTCTGCCTCTCTGCTGAGCCGCCCGCCTGGTCTGGCCAGGTGTGATCTCTCCTCTCAACATGTAACCTCCACCCACCCCCGCCAGTCTCTCCCCATCCGTGCTTACGGATGTCCCTGCCCTAATAAACCTTGCTATTTTACCTCCCACTACTCTCTGTCTCACGCCTGAATTCTTTCTTGCGCCAAGCAAGAACCCTGCAATTTCTCCGGTAACAGTCCTGTTAAACCTTAGCCGGGCAGGCGGGCGGGGGCGGAGCTGACACCTGTGGTTGGGCCATGCGGGCACCTGGCCTCTTGCAATGGTGGCTGGGCCCAGAGCCCAGGATGGGCTGGGCGTAGATGGCGCCACAGATAAGACTGTGCCATTCTACTAACACGGGGCACTGTGACGCGGGTGCAGGAGTCCCAGCAGGCGCCGTAACTGCCCGTCACACTGCCCCCGAGGAGCCGGCCTCTCTTCATCCAAAGTGCTCTTCCAGCTGACAAGCCAGCAAGAGGGGCTTTTAAGGAAGGGTAGGGGCCGGCGCTGTGGCCTAGCGGGTAAAGTCGCCCCTGCAGCGCCCACACCCCCTGTGGGGGACGGTTCAAGGCCCGGCTGCTCCTCTTCCAATCCAGCTCTGCCATGGCCTGGGAAAGCAGCAGACGATGCCCAAGTCCTTGGGCCCCTGCACCCGCGTGGGAGACCTGAAGGAAGCCCCTGGCTCCTGGCTTCAGATCAGCACAGCTCCGGCCAGGGTGGCCATCTGGGGAGTGACCCAGCAGATGGAAGATCTCTCTGTCTCTCCCTCTCACTGTCTGCAGCTCTACCTCTCAAATAAATAAATAAAATCTTAAAAAAAAAAAAAAAAAAAAGCAGAGGGGCCAGCACTCAAGCCACACAGCTTAACTCACCCCACCCCACAGCACGGGCCGGGTCTCCCCACAGCACGGGCCGGGCCTCCCCACAGCGCGGGCCGGGGGCCTCCCCACAGCACGGGCCGGGTCTCCCCACAGCACGGGCCGGGGGCCTCCCCACAGCACGGGCCGGGTCTCCCCACAGCACGGGCCGGGGGCCTCCCCACAGCACGGGCCGGGTCTCCCCACAGCACGGGCCGGGGGCCTCCCCACAGCACGGGCCGGGCCTCCCCACAGCACGGGCCGGGGGCCTCCCCACAGCACGGGCCGGGCCTCCCCACAGCACGGGCCGGGCCTCCCCACAGCACGGGCCGGGTCTCCCCACAGCACGGGCCGGGGGGCCTCCCCACAGCACGGGCCGGGGGCCTCCCCACAGCACGGGCCGGGCCTCCCCACAGCACGGGCCGGGGGCCTCCCCACAGCACGGGCCGGGTCTCCCCACAGCACGGGCCGGGGGCCTCCCCACAGCACGGGCCGGGTCTCCCCACAGCACGGGCCGGGGGCCTGCTTCCTTGGACTACGTGATAATCTCTTCGCTTCTTTTTTTTTTTAAGATTTATTTGAAAGAGTTAGAAGAGGCGGGGCTAGGGCAGAGAGAAAGTGAGCTTCCATCCACTGGTCACGCCCCCGATGGCCACACCGGCCAGGGCTGGGCCAGGCTGAAGCCCGGAGCTTTCCCGGGCCGTTAGCAGGGAGCTGGATGGGAAGAGAAGCAGCCAGGACGGGAAGGGGGCGGTGTGGGTGCCGGGAAGCAGGGGGGAGGGGGCGGTGTGGGTGCCGGGAAGCAGGGGGGAGCGGGGCCGTGTGGGTGCCGGGAAGCAGGGGGAAGATGGCGGTGTGGGTGCCGGGAAGCAGGGGGGAGGGGGCGGTGTGGGTGCCGGGAAGCAGGGGGAAGATGGCGGTGTGGGTGCCGGGAAGCAGGGGGAAGATGGCGGTGTGGGTGCCCGCGCTGCAGGCGGCGGCTTTACCGTCTCTTCCTTCTGCCTAGCACGTGCGGCCCCCGGGTGCAGCAGCCAGCGGCGTGGTGGGGGCGCCCCCAATTGTCTGCTTCTCTCTCCTGTTTTGTGCTCCTCCCTTCCTCGGTCAAGGAGGATAGAAGGCCCCGTCCGCTGAGCCAAGGTCGTGTGCTGGCTGCTCGGCCGCCCGCGTTCTCCTGCTGTTTGGTCACTGTGCTCTGAGGCTTCCCGAGCCTGTGGGAGCTCCGGGTGGGCCGTGACCCTGCGTGCTTCAGCTTCCTGTGCCCTGGACAGAGGACAGCCCCGCGGCCAGCTGCTCGGCCACCTGCAGCGCTTCCGTCTGGCACTGATTAGGCTGAAGTACATCTCGTAGGGACGCTGGTTCCAGTCCCGGCTGCTCCACTTCCGATCCGGCTCCCCGCTGTGGCCTGGGAAAGCAGAGGAAGATGGGACAAGGCCTGGGCTCCTGCACCCGCGTGGGAGACCAGGGGAAGCTCCTCGCTCCTGGCTTCCGGTCGGCTCAGCTCCAGCCGTCGCCGCCATTTGGGGAGTGAAGCAACAGATGGAAGACCTCTCTCTCTCCCCCTCTCTCTCCCCTCTCTCCCTCTCTCTCTCTCTCCCTCTCTCTCTCTGCCTCTGCCTCTGCTTCTCTGTAACTGCCTTTCAAATAAATAAGTAAATCCTTTAAAAAAATTTGAGGAAAACAAATTTTGCGTATTCCATCCGAACAGACTGAGGGACGGAGTGCCGCTTCCTGCCCCCCCGCCCCCGCCCCCGGGGCCTGCACGGAGCCGCCTTCAGCCTTGACCTCCGCCCTGGCCCAGGCGTGCTCTCGGCCCTCATTTATCTGGAAGCATCTTTATTTCGCTCTAGTTTGTGAAGACTATTTTTCCGGATGAAGAATTCAAGTTTGGCCCTTTATGCCCCTTGATAAATCACTTCCCACTACAGGACCGGTGCTGTGTGGTTCCACGGGTACGCGCGTCGGGCGCCGGCGGGAGCCACTCGCGGGCCGGCCGGTGCTGCCGTCTGATGGGCCTGGCGTGGCTGGACCGCTGTGTCCCGGCTACGGTGTCTCGCGTCTGGGAGCTGGTGTTTCCAGGGCCCGGGGACGCGTCCAGACAGCATTTCAGCGGGCGTATCTTGCCCCCACCACGCAGCCCCCCCGACCTGCTCATGGCCGAGGATGCGGGGGGGTGGGCTGGGGAGGCCTGGCTGTCCCCAGGGAGCCTCCTGGGCACTGCTTCAGGGCGAGGCCGCCGCCCCCCCCCGCCGGCACTGGGGGGCTGTGGTCTCAGCTTGGCCGTCGTCTCGGCCGCTCAGAACATCACACCTACACCCCAGAGCGGGAGGGACACACGTGGTGACCTGAGGCTCCCTGGAGTGGAGCTCCGCCAGGCTGAGCGGAAGGGGAGGGGCCCCGGCTCGCGCGCCCCCCAGCCTTCTCCCTCCCATGCGCCCTCACCAGAGGCCATTTCCAGAGACTTTGCACACTGAGAGGCAGGCTTCACCCGGCTCCTCACGGTCACGGTCGGGGTGCGGCTCCTCGCTGGGTGTGTCTGCGCCTGCGCCGGGTCCCACAGGAGGCAGGCGAGCCCTTCAGTCTGCCGCGGGCTCCTCTGTCATTGGCGGTGCCTTTTTTTTTTTTTTTTTTTTTTAAGATTTACTTATTTATTTGAAAGTTAGAGTTAACGGGGGGGGGGGGGAGATTGAGAGGGAGAGAGATGTCTTCCATCCGCTGGCTCACTCCCCAGGTGGCCGCGATGGCCGGAGCTGCGCTGATCTGAAGCCAGGAGCCAGGACCTTCTTCCGGGTCTCCTGGGCAGGGGCCCAGGGACTTGTCCCATCTTCCACTGCTTTGCCAGGCCACAGCAGAGAGCTGGATCAGAAGAGGAGCAGCTGGGACTAGAACCGGCGCCCATGTGGGATGTCGACACTGCAGGCCAGGGCGTTAACCCACTGCGCCACAGTGCCGGCCCCCATCCTTATTTTTCTGAAAAAGATTTATTGATTTATTTATTTGAAAGAAGAATGAGAGAGGGGAGAGAGAGAGGTCTCCCATCTGCGGTGCACTCCTCCGTGGGCTGGGCCAGGCCAAAGCCAGGAGCTCTGACCGGTGGCAGGGGCCAGACTGTTCCATCGCCCGCTGCCTTCCCCGGAGAGTGCTGGGTCTGCAGCAGGCGGCCAGGACCGGCTCTCACTGCCCGCAGCCCGCCAGCCCCGGTGCTGCTGCAGCAGGTGCACCGGCAGGATGACTTCCAGGAAGGGGAGGCGCGTGCGGGCGGGGCGCTGAGCCCACCTGGCCCTCACGCGTCTGCCCGGCCTGGCTCAGGACTCCTGTTGCCCCGGAGCCTCCTGGGCCCGCAGCCCCCGTCTGCTCCAGGTCACCCTGGCGATTTTGTGCAGGTGGCACCACACAGTAGGCACCCACTTCCGACCTGGCGTCTCCCCGGGGATTGTTCTGAGGTCCAGCTGCGTGGTGTCGCGGGGCAGCTGTTCCGCCATCGTCCATCCGCTCAGCTGCTGCTGGAAGCCGGTTTCAGCAGAGCCGGGGTGAGCACTCGGCCCGAGTCTCTCGTGGAATCTGCCTCCGCTGCCCCGCGAGTTCCTAGGAGTGGCGTGGCCGACATACGTGCTTGGTGCCTGCCACAGTGGGGATGTCCCACAACCAGGCAGCAGCGTGGATGTGCCACGTCCTCCCCGACACGGCACGTTCTACTGACGCCTGGCTTCACTCTGGTCCTCATCGCTGCCGCGCCGTCTGCGGTTCCTGGCGCAGCAGTGCCGACGCCGCTGGGGACGCCCACGGCTTCCGCTAGAGCCACCTGGGAGGCAGCAACTGGTGGCCCAAGTGCCCGGGTCCCTGTGTCTCATGGGGGAGACCCACACGGAGTCCTGGCTCCTGGCCTTGGCGGCCCCGCCCTGGCCATCGAGGGCGGAGTGAACCAGTGGGTGGGGGGGGCGTCCGTCTGCCTCTCAGGTACAGATGACACAAGGAGTAAACACTGAGCGCCGCTACTTGTATTTCTGTTGAACTGAGGGCTCTTTATATATTCTGGATACAAATCCCGTATCAGCGTTGTGGCTTAAAGATACTTTCTACCAGGCTGTGTTTTTTTTTTTTCCTTGTTCTAACCTTCCCCCCACCCCCCTTCTCTATTAAAGATTTATTTATTTATTTGAAAGTCAGGGAGAAAGTTACACACAGAGAGAAGGAGAGGCAGAGAGAGAGAGAGGTCTTCCATCCGCTGGGTCACTCCCCAGGTGGCCACAACAGCCGGAGCTGTGCTGATCCGAAGCCAGGAGCCAGGAGCTCCATCCAGGTCTCCACGTGGTGCAGGGCCCCAAGCACTGGGCCCATCCTCCACTGCCTTCCCAGGCCGTGGCAGGGAGCTGGATCGGAAGTGGAGCAGCCGGGACTGGAACCGGCGCCCAGATGGGAGGCCGGCACTGCAGGTGGAGGTTTAGCCCACTGCACCACAGCGCCGGCCCACAAAGGCGTCTTACCTGCTGGTCTACTCCCATGCCTCCCCAAATGCCCACAGAGCCTGGGCTGGGACTCCGCCCAGATCTCCCACGAGTGGCAGGGGCCCAAGTGCTTGAGCCGCCACTGCTGCCCGGCCTGCATCAGCAGGGAGTGGAGTGTGGGGGGGGCTCAGCCCCAGGCCTCCAGCGGGAGGCGCGGGCGGGGCTGCCCGGTCTCAGAGCACGGACCCGAGTGGTAGTTCTGTCTGCGCTCCTGGGATGAACCCTCCCTTGGTCTTATCCTTTTTAGAGTCTATGATCCTGGCCGGCGCCACGGCTCACTAAGCTAAGCCTCTGCCTTGCGGCGCCGGCACACCGGGTTCTAGTCCCGGTCGGGGTGCCGGATTCTGTCCCGGTTGCCCCCCTTCCAGGCCAGCTCTCTGCTGTGGCCAGGGAGTGCAGTGGAGGACGGCCCAGGTGCTTGGGCCCTGCACCCCATGGGAGACCAGGAAAAGCACCTGGCTCCTGCCTTTGGATCAGCGCAATGCGCCAGCCGCAGCGACCATTAGAAGGTGAACCAATGATAAAGGAAGACCTTTCTCTCTCTCTCTCTCTCTCTCTCTCTCACTGTCCACTCTGCCTGTCAAAAAAAAAATAATAAATAAAAAACAGTCTATGATCCTGCTTCTGGAACTTGCTTGGATGTGTGTGTGGCGTGATCCTGGCAGACGCTGAAGCCCCCACACGTCGGGAGGCGTCAGTGCCGCAGCAGTGCCGGCCTTCTTCCCTGGCCACGAACCCAACTGCGTCATCCCCACCTCCCCTGCTGCCAGGTGACCGTGTTGTAGGCAGGGTCTGGGTGGGTGACAAGCCTGGGCGGGTCGTGGGGATGCCCTGATCGGCAGCACCGGAGTCCGGGCCGGCCAGCACGCTGTTCGTGTCCGACCGAGGCAGCCCTGTGGATTGGGCCGCTCGCCGGCGGCGTCCCGGGGCGAGGGCCGGCGCGGAGGGTGGGATGGGCGGTGTCCCCAGGACCGGGTCCGGCCTGCCTTCGGCTCCGCGGAGGGTTTCTAACCCCAACGCCGTCCTCTCGCACAGGAGGCACACGTGCTGGCGACGAGCGTGAGCCAGCGTCGGGAACCCCTGCCGGGCCCGCAGCAGTGCCTGGTCTGAGCCGGCTCGGGTCCTGCCAGTGCCCACCTGGCAGGCAGCGTGACGCCTCGGGCACCGGGCTCTGCCTCCCGCGTGGGCGGCCCGGCTCCTGGCTTCAGCCCAGCCTGGCCATTATGGCCACGTGGGAGTGCCCGGCACACGGCACATCTCCCTCTCTCTGCCTTTCAAAGAAACACAGATACATAAATGCCGCAGGAGAAGCCCGATGCAGCCCCGAGACTTCCAGTTCTGTGATGAGACAGGCAGGTGACCCACAAAGCCCAGTCCCGGCTGAGGAAGGGGCTCGGGAGCGGAGCCAGCGCTGGGGTGCAGGGGAGGGTGGTGACCCAACAAAGCCCAGTCCCGGCTGAGGAAGGGGCTCGGGAGGGGAGCCAGCGCTGGGGTGCAGGGGAGGGTGGTGACCTAACAAAGCCCAGGTCCCGGCTGAGGAAGGGGCTCGGGAGCGGGGAGCCAGCGCTGGGGTGCAGGGGAGGGTGGTGACCTAACAAAGCCCAGGTCGCGGCTGAGGAAGGGGCTCGGGAGCGGGGAGCCAGCGCTGGGGTGCAGGGGAGGGTGGTGACCCACAAAGCCCAGGTCGCGGCTGAGGAAGGGGCTCGGGAGCGGAGCCAGCGCTGGGGTGCAGGGGAGGGAGGTGACCCACAAAGCCCAGGTCCCGGCTGAGGAAGGGGCTTGGGAGGGGAGCCAGCGCTGGGGTGCAGGGGAGGGTGGGCGCCAGCAAACCAGGCGCCCTGCACCGCGGCTCCGGCTCCGGGGTGGCGGCTGGGGGCCCAGGCAGGTGGCCGCTGCGGGCTCCGTCTGGTTTACCAGGAACTCTAAGGAGCTGGCTCAGCAGCTTTTTAGCAAAGAGAACTATTATGGGATGGCAAACTGCTGTGACCGGCGTGGGCCGCTGGAGGAGGCCGCTGCGGCGTGGGGTGGGGGCTTCTAGCCTACTAAGGGATTTCCCAGCTCCCCAATTAGTTGGTAAAGCTGCTCACAACATTCCCTTATTTATTTTATTTCACACATTTGAAGGGGGCCAGGCTGTGGTCAGGACAGACACCATCCAGGTCTCCCCGCGGGTGCAGGGCCCTCGGCTCAGGCCGCCGCGGTGGGGAGCGGGGCGGGAGCAGAGCGGTGCTCGCGTGGGGCCGCCGTCCCGGTGGACCCTCGTGGTATTTGCAGAATTCCCGCGAGGTCACTTCCACTTTGCCGTCTCTCCTGGTTGATCTCCAGGAGTTTGGTTTCTGGGGTCTCCGTCACTGGTTTCCACGAAGGAGAACCTTCCTTCCTCTGCTTGCTTTGGATTTTATTTGCTCTTCTTTTTTCTTAAACTTTTTTTTGTTTTGAGGTTTATTTATTTGAAAGGGAAAAAGAGAGGGAGCGGGAGAGGTGGGCCAGGCCAAAGCCAGGAGCTCCATCTGGGTCTCCCACGGGGTGCAGGGACCCGCCTGGGCCACCCTCTGCTGCTTTCCAGGCGCATGCGCAGGGAGCTGGGGGGGGCAGCCGGGACTGCGACTGGCGCTGTGGCTCTGTGCGCAGGTGCTCGGGCCCCCGCCGCCCGCGCCGGGGACTTAGTGGGAGCTGGATGCGGTGTGGGGCGGGGCTGTCCCGGGAGCAGCTGGACAGCGCACCGCGGCGTCTCTGCAAGTCGGTGGGGCTGTGCCACCGCAGGCCTCCTCACCCGGCGCGCGCTTGCAGGGCGGCTCTGCCCGCAGACCGGGGACGGCAGCCCCGCCCCGCCCCTCCCCGCCCCGCGTGCCTCGCTCACGCTTCTAAGCCTTCGAACATCTGGGAGTCACTGTTCTCGGGTCACTTCTGGGTCAATTTTGATTTTTGCCCCCTCTATGCTTGTCTTTTTTTTCATTTGAAAGGCAGAGAGAGAGGGACTGAGGCCTCCTGCCCACGGTCACTCCTCAGAAGCCAGCGCTGGGCTGAACCCCAGGCGCCAGCCCACGAGTGCGGGGCCGGAAGCCGCCATCAGCAGGCTTCCACGCGGGGCAGAGGCCTCAGGTGGGGCTGACCGCCGTGCCGCACCCAGGCTCGGTTCTGGGCTCGGGCAGCGTGCTGCCTGGCCTGCGGGGTCTGGCTTCTCCCAGGCGGGAGGACCGAGCCGGTGACTGGACGCGGTGAGCCCTGTGGCTCCGAGCAGCGCGGGCCGCGCCTCCAGCTCCCCAGAGAGCCCTCCCGCCGCTGGGTGACCGCGTGGGCGCGGGTGGGCTCTGGCTGGCAGCCCTGGCGCTGGCGCTCCGGGGGGCCGTCCCTGTGCCAGCGGCCGGAGCCCGAGTGCGGACCCTGCCCGGCTGCCCTCAGAGCCCAGGCATGGGGTGTCCCTGGGGAGCAGGAAGGAGTCGGAAGCAAGGAGCTCACGTGTGGTTTAATCAGGGTGGCTGGGGGGGCGCCAAGAGCAGCATCGAACAAGGGAGTAAAAACGGGGTGAGCACACGCGGCTCTGCACTGCCGGCTACGTCGAGATCCCAGCAGCGACCTCAAGGGCTTTTGGGGACGAACACAGACACAGAGCGGCGCCCGGTGCCGTCCGCAGGGCCCAGAGCCGGCCCTGCATCATGGGTGCAGCGGGCACCTGGGACGAGGCCTGGGGGCTCCCCTGCTCTGGGGACGGGCCCGCCCCCTCCCTTCCTCCAGCGGGCGGAGGCCGGGCCTGGCATCCACGGGGGCTCCAGGTGGGTGCAGCCCAGGCAGGACCGCCAGGCGACCTCGAAGTCTGCCCTGGAGTGGCTTCTGCCATCTTCATTGAGGGGGTGGGCCCGGGGCGGGGTCTTTCCCAGCGAGGCAATAAATACGAGGATTCAGAGCCCCAGCCCCACGCGGCAGAGGGCTCAGCCGCCTCCCGCGGCCCCGGCTCTTCACAGACCAGCCGGTCTCCAAGCCGGGGGCTCCGGGGCTCCCGGCACGTGCCCGGGACACGGCGCTGTCCTGCTTCTGCCGGCCACAGGCGGGTCCCACCGGCAGGACCCCGCCCAGCCCCGGCCGGGCGTGGCAGCCGCGGGGCCTAGCCCTCGCGCACGCTCACTCGCGGCTCGGCCAGGGAGCTGTGCATGATGCTGATGATGGACTCCAGGCCGCTGCCCTCCAGCAGCGTGCGGTGGTCGCCCTCGATGACGTGCACAGACACCTTCCCGTCACACACCTGCGGGGACACGCGTGAGCGGGCCCTGCGCCCCGCCCCGCCCGCGCCACACCCCCGCCCGCGCCACACCCCCGCCACGCACCTGCGAGAGGTTGTAGTCGGCGCCCAGGTCCTGGCCGTAGGCGCCGCCTGTCTTGGCGCGCAGCAGGGTCACGTTGCCGTGGTACTTGGCCTTGGGGGTGTACTGCTCAGCCGCGCGCAGCTTGTGGTAGAAGGACAGGGCCGCGAAGCTCAGCTCCTGGCGGTCCAGGCCGTGGTGGCTCTTGGTGACGAGGTCCACGGTGGCCGCCACGCGCTCCTCCAGGCTGTTCAGCGGCAGCAGCGCCTCGAGCACCTGTGGGGCTGGGCCTCAGTGCGCGCCGGGGCCCGGCACCTGCCCGGGGGCCCCCGCGCCCCCCGCCCGCCCTGCCCGGGGCCCCCGCGCCCCCCGCCCGCCCTGCCCGGGGCCCCCGCGCCCCCCGCCCGCCCTGCCCGGGGCCCCCGTGCCCCCTGCCCGCCCCGCCCGGGGGCCCGGACCCACCCTGCTGTGCTCAGCATCCGTGAACTGCTGCACGAAGAAGCACATGGCCTCCGCCTCCGCCTCGGCCTCGCAGCCCGGGGTCATCTTGGCGCGGTAGCTCTGCAGGAGGAGGGACTGCTGCCGCCAGCGCGCTCCCAGCGGGTGGGGGAGCCCGGGGGCCAGCGCCGGGCCTTACCTGGGTGTAGGCCAGCACGTAAGTGTGCGAGCCGTCAAAGAGGAAGAGGCTGTTGTTGGTGGGGGCCTGGCCCTGCTGGGCCTGCAGCTGTGAGCACATCTCGAAGGCCACACAGGCCCCGTAGGAGTAGCCGGCCACACGGTAGGGCCCCTCGGGCTGCACCTGCCTGATGCAGTCGACGTAGTAGGCGGCCAGGCTCTGGATGCTGTCCAGCGGGGCAGCTGCAAGGCAGCGTGGAGCACTCAGGCAGGGCGCGGGGGCAGCCGCGGGCTGGGCGGCGTGGCGGGGCGGGGCAGGGTGGTGGGGCGGGGCTGGGTGGTGGGGCGGGGCAGGGTGGTGGGGCGGGGCGCACCTCGGGTGCACTGCAGGCCGTAGGTGGGGATGCTGAGCTTGGCAGCTAGGCTGTGGAACACGGTGGTGGAGCCCTCGATGGGGTGCACCAGGAACAGCGGCCGCTCCGAGTTCTGCACCGAGTTGAGCCGCGTCAGGGTGGGGCCCTCGGGGTTCACCAGCAGGGTGCTCAGGTTCAGCCGCGCCTGCTCCTGGGCTGGGCTGCTCTCCTTGGACGTGGTGGCTGCCAGCTCTGTGAGGAGGGGCAGGTGTCAGGAGGGGAGGGGAGGGGCGGTGCTGCCCCTGCCCCGCCCCCCGCCGGGAGCCTGCACGCACCGGGGGCCGCGCCGGCCTGGGCGGACAGCTCCTGCAGCCTGCGCAGCGTGAGCTGCCGCACCTCGCGCATGGACAGCACCAGGTCGTGCTCGCGCTCCAGGGTCTGGCGCACTTCCACGCCCATGAGCGAGTCCAGGCCCAGGTCCGCCAGCGAGCTGTCCAGGTTGATGCCGGCCAGGTCACGGATGCCTGCGGAGGGAGGCTCGGTTGGCAGTGCTGGGGCAGCCGGGCCCGGGCTCAGGCGCCACTCGGGACGGGGCCGCTGCGTTGGAGAGCGGGGGACGGGCGGGCTCACCCAGGATGTGCGCCACGGCCTTCAGCAGGTCCCGCTGGCCCTCGCCCTCCGCGCGGGCCTTGGCCTTCTTCTCGGCCAGCACGAAGCTGCCGAGCACGGCGTGGGGCTGGTGCAGGAAGAGATCCAGCACGTCCAGGCAGGAGGCGATGCGCTGCGGCAGCGTGCCCCCGATGACCGTGTCGTTGGTGCCCATGGACTCCAGGATGATGCCCACGTCGCCGATGGCGCCCCACTGCACAGCCAGGCCTGCGGGCGAGGGGGCCGGTGGGCAAGGGCCTCGGGGCAGGGGGGGTGTGGGGAAGGCGGGGCAGGGGCGGGGCTCACCTGGGGCGGGGCTCACCTGGGGCGAGGCAGGGGCGGGGCTCACCTGGGGTGGGGCTCACCTGGGGCGAGGCAGGGGCGGGGCTCACCTGGGGCGGGGCTCACCTGGGAGGCCGTCGTGCCGGCGCTGCTCGCAGATGCGCTCCATGGTGGAGTTGGCAAAGCCGTAGTTGGTCTGGCCAGCGTTGCCGCGCCCACAGCTCACCGATGAGAAGGCCACGAAGTAGTCCAGCTCCGGACAGGCCTCCCGGGTCACCCTGCGGGCGCCTGCGTCACTCCCCACAGCCAGCTCCCGCCCCTGCCTGCCCCAGCACGCCCGGACAGACCGTCCCGGCCCCCGGTGCCCAGCCCCGGGCCCAGCAGAGCGGCGGGTGGCGGCCGTACCTGTCCAGGTTCATGGTGCCGTTGTACTTGGGCTTGCTGACGTCGAGGAAGAGCGCGGGGGTCTGGTTCTCCAGCATGGCGTCTCGCAGGACCTGGGGGCACGTGTCCTCAGCAGCGGCTCGGGCTCGGGGGCACCCAGCACCGAGGGATCCGCCCAGGGCCTGCGCTCACCACAGCCAAGTTGAAGACGCCGCCGACAGGCCCCAGCTGTGCCGCCTCGGCCACCAGGGCCCGGGCGCCCTCCAGCGAGCTGGCGTCACTGGTGGACACCAGCACCTGCACGCCCTGGCGCCTCCACTCACGAACCTGCTTGGCCTGGTAGCCTGCAAGACACGGGCGGTGGGCGCCGGGCAGGGGAGGGGGGCGCCCCCCACGGCCGCCATGGGGACCAGCAGGGGCGCGGTCCTGCCGGCTCACCTGTGCGGATCCCTGAGCGCGAGGTCAGCACCAGCCTCTGGGCCCCCCGCACCACCAGCCACTGGGCCAGCTCGAGGCCAAAGCCGCCCAGGCCGCCCGTGATGACATAGCTCTTGTGGGCCGGGCAGAAGGTCTTGGACACGGCTGTGGTCAGGGTGGGCCGCACGCCCTTCAGCACCGCCTCCTGCTCCTCCTCGCGCACCTGCGCCAAGCACGGCAGGGCTCAGACGCCGCCCCGGGGCCGGCTCCCGCCCGCCCGCGGAGCCCGGCTGCCCCCTCACCTGCACGATGACTTTGCCGATGTGCTTGCCCTGGGCCATGTGGCGGAAGGCGGCCTCCACCTGGTCCTTGGGGAAGACGGTGCGCCGCAGGGGCTGCACCACCCCGTCGCGGATGCCGGCCCGCAGCAGCTCCGCCACCTCCCGCCAGTCCGCGCTGGCGTCCTCGAAGAGCGCGTCCAGCAGGATCCCATGGAAGGTCACGTTCTTGAGGAAGACGGCCATGCCTGCGGGCGGCGGGCGCCGGGGCTCGCTCAGGGCCCGGCCCGGCCCCTGGGGCGGCTCGCTCGGGCTCCCCCCTCGCCACCCCTCTCCCCAGCGGGGGCTCACCCAGGGGTGGCGGACTCACCCAGCGGGTGGTTGTTGGAGAGGTCGAATTTGCCGATCTCCAGGAAGCGGCCGTGCTGGGCCAGGCAGCGCACGCTGGCCTGCAGCTTCTCCTCCGCCAGGGAGTTGAGTACCAGGTCCACGCCTGGGCAGGGAGGGCCCCACGGTCACGCCAGCCGCCCCACCCCCAACCCGGGCAGGGAGGGCCCCACGGCCACGCCCCCTCCGCCCCACCCGGCCCCGCCCCGCGCAGGAGCCGGCTGGCTCACCCTTCCCGCCCGTGTGTCGCAGCACGTGCTGCTCGAACGATGTGTCCCGGGAGTTGGCGAAGCTGGTGCTGTCGAGCTGTGGGAACCGGGCCTGGAGGTACGCCCGCTTCTCGGCTGAGCCTGGCAGGGGACAGTGCCGTGAGCCGTGAGCCGGGCGGCGGGTGGCGGGCGGAAGGCAGCCGGGGGCGGGGCTGCGAGGCCTTACCCACGGTGGTGAAGACTCGGCAGCCCAGGCTGAGGGCGATGGCGATGGCAGCCTGGCCCACGCCGCCAGAGCCGGAGTGTATGAGCACCGTCTCCCCGCGCCGCATGCGCCCGCGGACGATCAGCGAGTAGTAGGCCGTGGTGTAGACCACTGGGACCGAGGCGGCCTCCTCTAGGGTCCTGGGGACACACCACGGGGGTCAAGCTAGGGCCTGGCTGCCAGCTGCCGCCCACGCGGGGTCCCGGCCAGGCCTGTCGCGCTCACCAGCCGGAGGGCACGTCCCAGAGGAAGTCCGGTGCCAGCAGGACTGAGGTGGCCAGGCCTTCGGCGGGCACCAGCCCCATCACACGCTGGCCGCGGGAGTCGCGGCCGGAGAACTCCATGCCCAGCATGCAGTCACGGGCGGCCCACTTTCCTGGGGGCGAACGGCAGTGAGCCCCTCCCCGCCAGGTGCCGGGCCCGGGCCCTGGGCTGCGTCCCTCCCTCGCACACCTGGGATGGCGTCGGGGGACAGCTTGCCGGTGGCCAGCATGATGTCCCGGAAGTTGAGGGAGGCGTAGTAGACGGTGCAGAGCTGAGCGTCGGAGCCGGGCTGGGCGTGGCGCAGCGGGGAGCACACCCAGCGGATGGAGGAGAGGTCGCCCCGGGTGAGGACGTTCACGAAGGCGTGGGCCGTCTGCTCCTGCGGCTTGTCTGGGGGCGGCAGGAGCGAGGCTGCCACGGGCCTCCTGGCCGGGGTCCCCATCCTCCTGCTCAGCCCGCCCCCCAGGCAGGGAGCCCGCGAGGGCCGGGGGCTCACCCTGCTCCAGCGGGAAGTGGCGGAAGGCGCCCCAGGCCCCGTCCCGATGCACGTTCATCACCAGGTCCCCCCGCAGCACCTCCCGCAGCTCCGCGGACTCGGGGCCCAGGGCAGGCGCGGGCGACTTGCTGCTGAGGTTGGACAGCAGGACGCACCTGTGGGCGGCAGGGTGTGAGGGCCGTGGGGGCGGGGCCGTGGGGGCGGGCGTGGCGTGGGGGGCGGGCGTCTCTCACCGAATCCGGTGCCCGCCGGGCTCTTTGCGGAGGCAGTTCACCAGGCCCACGACGCCCGAGGTGGCGCAGTCCACAGCCGTCAGCCACACGGGCCGGGAGGAGTCCTCGGCCAGCACGTCCTGCGGGACAAGGCGGGGTTGGCCTCTGGGAGGGCCACGGGCTGTGCTGGGCGGGGGCCCAGGCCCAGGCCCAGACCTTCAGAGAGTCCACCCATCGGAAGCTGGCGTCCTCCACGGGCAGGAAGATGGGGCTGTCCTGGGGGCTGGGCCGGCGGCACAGGAACAGGGCGGAGCCGTAGAAGGAGGTCTTCAGGCCCACGACGTGCAGCGCCGCCTCCGCGAACAGGCGCTCCCACTCGTCCTGCGGGGGGCGGGGTCAGCGCCGGCTGGCCTGGCCCCGCCCCCCCCAGCCTGGCCCTGGGTCCCACTCGTCCTGTGGGGGCGGGGTCAGCGCCGGCTGGCCTGGCCCCGCCCCCCAGCCTGGCCCCGGGTCCCACTCGTCCTGTGGGGGCGGGGTCAGCGCCGGCTGGCCTGGCCCCGCCCCCCAGCCTGGCCCCGGGTCCCACCTTGGTCAGGAGGCTCGGCCCGCGCTGAGGCTCGGAAGAGGCGAGGAAGGCCAGGGTCTCGCCGAGGGCGTGTCCCCGCAGCAGGGTGTGCAGCAGTAGGAAGCCGCCTTCCTTGACGGCGGCCGCCATGTTGCGCAGGGCGGAGGCCGGGTCCCCGAGGCTGGCCACGGCACAGTTGCACACCAGGAGGTTGGCTGTGCCCAGGCTGCCGGGAGCAGGGCCCGCGGGGTCCCACTGGGCCTGGCCGACGTCTCGCTGCTGCAGCTGCGCCTCGGCCGCCTGCAGGGCCTGGCTGTCGCGGTCGGTGGCGGTGTACTCCAGCTGCAGCATGGGCTGCGTGTTGAGCAGCTCTGGGATGCGGGCATACAGGTGGCCCTCCCCGGCCAGCACCTGGCATGGAGGCAGCTTCCTGAGCCAGCGACCCTGCTGGCCACCCTGCCTGCCTGCTCTCCTCAGGGTCCCCTGCCCGGAGCCCCAGGCCCCTGGCACGCCCGCACCCCAGCTCTGGCCCTGCCTGCCTGCCGTGCCGGGGCGTCTTCCGGCCGCAGCGCAGCGCGCCGGAGCAGGTGCAGCACGTGTGTCCTCACAGAGGCTGCCCTGGCCCTGGGCTCCCTGGCACGGCCCGTTGCCGGCCCAGCACCCACCTCCACCACCTTCATCCTGAGGCTGGGCAGGTTCTCCAGGGCTGTGTCCACGCAGGCCTTGAGCGCCGGAGAGTCCAGGAGGCCGCTGAGCAGCGGGTCCTCGGGCAGCCCCGGCCGCTCCCGGGCCAGCGCCTGGCCCAGCTCCCGCTGCAGGCTGCCGTTGAGCTGCAACTGGCAGGCGGTCGCCAGCAGGCGGGGCAGGGCCTGCTGAGGGGGCTCCTGGGGGGCCGGGGACCCGTCCAGCCCCGGCACGGCCATTTTCAGCCCCTGCTGGGCCACCCTGGTCTGCAGCACCTGCGCCAGCCCTGGGAGAAGAGACAGACCGATGCCCCCAGAGCCCGCCTGTGGGCCTCCCTGCAGGACAGGCACACAGCGGACAGCCCGGAACGGCCACTGCCTGCCTCCCCCAGGGCGTGTGCGGGTGGGGGCACAGCCAGGGAGGGGCTGAGTGTGTCCTCTGCCCCCGCTCGGTCAGCGGGCCTCACCCTTGCACAGCTGCAGCTCCTCCTGCAGGGCGGCGCTCTCCGACAGGCAGGCGCCCTCCACGTGGGGCACGAAGCAGAACTTCTCCAGGGTGGGCACCAGCTGTTCCTGCTGCCGCCGGGGGGCCGCGGAGGTGTGGAGGCCGGCGATGTGGGCTCCGCCGGCCACGATGGTGCCCAGACAGCTGTCCACCACCACGTCCGCCGCTGCGGGGACAGGCGGGTGAGCCCAGGGCCCCCCGGGGGCGCGGGGCAGGGTGTGGGGCGGACGCGGGCGGGGCGGGGCGGGGGTACCTCGGGCCTCGCCCTGCAGCGCATACACCTTGCGCAGGTGGGTGGCGGGGTCGATACGCAGGAGCGTGAAGCGCGTGGGCAGGCGCAGGCTGCGCTGGCTGTGGCCCAGGATGGACACTTGCAGCATGGCGTCCAGGAAGGTCACCCAGCTGTCCTTCCACAGCAGCTGGCCGGAGGTGCCTGCAGCAGAGGGGCCGGGCGCCACATGGTCTCTGAGCCCCTCCGCAGCCCGGCCAGGGCACCCGGAGCCCAGCCCACCTTCGAGGCTGGCCTCGACGACACCCTGGAAGTGGGGGCCGTAGTCGTAGCCACGCAGCCGCAGCTCCTTGTACACGTCGCCCTGGGTCAGCCGGAAGGCGGCAGAGGCGTCCGCGGGACTCAGGCCTTCTGGGCGCTCGAAGAGCTCGGGGTTCGGGTCCTCCCACTGGTATATCTTCCCTGCGGGTGGGCGGCAGACGGGCCTGAGTGGGCTGGGGCAGGGCCGTCCAGCTGTGCCCCGAGCTGGGACCCCACTCACCGCTCACGATCAGGTTGCCGTTCTCAGACACCTCAAAGGCACGGGAGGCCTCCAGGAGCCGCACCTCCAGCGGCACGGTCCCTGTGGAGCAGCGGAGTCAGGTTCAAAGGTCAGAGGTCAGCGGGCCCCGCCCCTCAGTGCCCCAGCCTCTGCCAGGGGCCTCACCAGTCTTGGGCAGGATGGTGGCCTGGTGCAGGGTCACGTCCTCGAACACCACGGCCATCTGCTCCATGGCCAGGCCCAGGCTGCGAGCCAGGGTCTTCCAGGCCAGGCACAGGTAGCCGGTGCCGGGGAAGATGACGCGGCCGTCAATGCGGTGGTCCACCAGGTAGTGGTCGGGGGACTCGGGGCTGGCGTCTGCGGGCAGGCACAGGTCTCAGAACCAGCGCACCAGGGCCCAGCCGCAGCTCCCCAGCGCGGGGCCCGGCTCACCGATGTTGTAGACGGTGGCGGAGGAGGAACTGGAGCCATTCGGGAAGTCCTCGGCGGCGGGCACGTCCCAGCTCTGGCTGTGGTCCCACTTGATGTGGGGGGAGATGAGAGGGGTCCCTCGGGGGGCCGGGAACTCCACCGGCGGGAACAGGGCGTTGGGGTCGACGTCGATGCTGCCAAGGGGACGGGGGCGTGAGCGGCTGGCCCGGCCTGCTCGGGGGCTGTTGGGGGCGGGCGGGCGGGCGGGGACCTACCCGGTGAGGTGCAGCTTGCCCAGGCTGGTAAGCAGGAACTCCAGGTTGTCCCTGTGGTCTTTCTTCATCAGGGGCAGGATGGTGCAGCTGGACTTGAGGCCCCGCTTCAGGACGGCCTGGGGGCAGAGACGAGCTGGGCCCCCACCCCGGCCCCCGCCCCCCGCCCCAGCCCTGCCCGCGCACCACAGCAAGGTGGGGTGGGGAGGGCAGAGACGAGCTGGGTCCCCCCACCCCGCCCCGGCCCTGCCTGCGCACCGCAGCAAGGTGGGGGTGGGGAGGGCAGAGACGAGCTGGGTCCCCCCACCCCGGCCCCCTGCCCCGGCCCTGTCCGTGCACCCGCAGCAAGGTGGGGGTGGGGAGGGCAGAGACGAGCTGGGTCCCCCCACCCCGCCCCGGCCCTGCCCGCGCACGGCAGCAAGGTGGGGTGGGGAGGGCAGAGACGAGCTGGGTCCCCCCGCCCCGGCCCCTGCCCCGGCCCTGCCCGCGCACCTGCAGCAAGGCGTGGGGTGCGATCTCCAGCACCACCGCGTGCTCGGGCACGTGCCACAGCGCCTCCTGGAACAGCACGGGGCTCACCAGGTTGTTGACGTTGTACTCGGCCGAGGACGTGCGGGCCAGGCTGCCCTGCCACTGGGCCTCGGGGATGGAGGTGCTGAGCCAGCGGGCGGAGCGCGGCCGCGGCTGCCGGATCACCTGCGCACACGGGCCGGGTCAGCGGGGGCCGGGCCGGCCGCGCCCGGGGCCCCGCGGCGGGCAGCCCACCTTCTTGAGTGCCTCCAGCAGCGTGGGGGCGATGGCCTCCATGAAGTAGGAGTGGAAGGCCATGCCGCCCGTCCGCACCTCCTTGGCGAACACGCCCTCCTGCTTCAGCTGCTCCACGAACTCGCTCATGGAGGCCTGGGGCGGCAGGGGTCAACAGGCCTTGACTGGCGAGCCTGGGCCCGCCGCGCCCCTCACCCCCACCCGGGACCGGCGCCGGCCTTGCGAGGCCGGGAGGGGCGGGCGGCGGCCCGGGCCCACCTTAGGCCCCGAGATGGTCACTGTGTCCTCCGAGTTGTGGCAGGCGGGCACGATGCCAGGCGGGCAACGCTGCTTGCACTCCTCCCAGGACAGGCCTGCAAAGCAGCAGCGTGGGAGCCTGCACGCTGCCCGGGGCTGGCGCGTCGCCCGTAATCAGAGGTGGCTCGCTAACGACAGCCTCGCGGGGCCCAGCTGCGTTTGATCCTGGGCGGAGGTGTCATTAGGGGGTGTCGTGGGCAGGGGCCGGGCACAGCTCCGTAATGACATCCTGAGGCCCGGGCACTGGACAGGGCTCCCACAGGGACCGAGGAGGCCTCGGCTCTCCTCTGCCCGGCCCGCACACTCTCGGCCGCCCCTGCAGCCCCGGGGCTCCGTGTGGTCACACAGGGCCACTCTCCCCCATGGGTGCCAGAACTGCGGCTCAGAGCGAGACCCCGCCCCTCCCTGGAGACCCCGGGCCCGCAGAAGGAGAGGGGTGGGGGGCCCGGGGGAAAGTCCTACCCACGGCGGCCATGGCGCCAGGCGGGAGGTGGGCCTCCTTGATGCACTGGCCCCTCCAGTAGGCGGCGAGCACGGCCTCCTCCTGGGACAGGCAGCCGTCGGCGTAGCCGCAGGCCACCTCCCCCAGGGAGTGCCCCACGATGCCGTCGGGCTGCAGGCCCATGGAGGTCAGCAGGTCTATGAGGGCGATCTGGGGGCAGGGAGAGGCCTGGTCACGCCAGCCCGAGGGCTCCGCCGAGCCCCAGTGCCCGGTGCCAGGACCCCCGAGCGCCGGTGCCTACCTGGATGGCGGTGAGGCTGACGAAGGCGTGGACGATGTCATCGAAGACGTCCTCGTCCGTGCTCAGCAGCAGCGCCGACACCTTCACCGCGAACGGCTCCAGGGCCGCGTCGGAGCGCAGGATGGAGTCCCGGAAGCGGTCCAGGCGCATGAGGCTCAGCCCCATCCCGCGCCACTGCGTGCCCATGCCTGTCCCGGAGCGCGCGTCAGGCACAGCCGCCGTGCAGCCCGCTCCCCGGGGACGCCCGAGGCTGGGGCGGTGGGCGCTCACCTGAGCAGATGAACCAGAGTGGGCGCTTGCCGGCGGGCACCTGCTGCACTTCCTGGCTGCCGGCCTCTCCGCCCAGCACGGAGTAGCCGCGGAAGGGCATGGCGGCCGTGGGCGTGGCCGCGATGTCGTTGAGCATGTTCAGAAAGGGCAGGTCCCGGCTGTGCTGGCGGCCCTGCTCCAGCAGGTCCTGGACGGCCTCCAGGGTGCGCCCGCTGGCCCTCAGCAGGCGGGGCAGAGAGGCGTGGGGGCCGGGGGGCGCAGGGGCCTGTGTGTTGGGCTGGAGGACGACGTGCACGTTGGAGCCGCCGAAACCAAAGGAGTTGATGCCGACGTTGCCGCCGCGCACGGGCAGGGGCCGGTCCACCACCTGCAGCCGCCCGTCGCTCAGCGCGGGGACCTCGGGGTTGGGGCTGTGGAAGTGCAGGTTGGGGGCCCAGAGCCCGTGCTCCAGGGAGAGCAGCACCTGCGGGCAAGAGTGCGGCAGGTGGGCGCCGAGCCCCGGCAGGAGGCAGACTGCCCCCGGGGCCCAGTCCTGCTCTGCCCGGGACCCTGGCCTCGGCCAGGCCTCCACGTGCTGGGGCGTCACTGTCCCCCACACACGTGAGCAAGCCTGACTGACGGTGGGCGTGGGCACGAGTGTCCTGGAGTCCTGGCTCCTCCAGGTGCCGGCGGGCAGCCCTGCTGGCTGCCAGGACGCTGTGGAGCCAGGTGCCACGTCCTCTAGCGCCCCCCGCTGGGGCCCCCCAGAGCCCACTCCCTGCCATCCCATCCCCAGCCCCTCAGTCCCGCTTCCACCTGGCAGACAGGAAGCTGAGGCCACAGCAGACACAGCTCAGGTGCGTGGGCCCCCAGGGCCCAGTCCACGTACCTTGGCCAGGGACGTGAGCCCCGAGGCGGGCTCAGGGTGCCCCATGTTGGACTTGGTGGACCCGATCAGCAGGGGCTCCTTGCGGGAGGCGCACAAGGCTCGGACGATGCCATTCAGCTCCTGGGGGTCGCCCGCCTTGGTGGACACAGAGAGGGTCAGAGGCTCTGGCCGCTAGGCCTCCCAGCGTGGGCATAGACGTAGGCGGCCCCGGGCGGCAGGGGGACATGGGGCTCACCTTGGTGCCTGTGCCGTGGGCCTCGATGAACTCCAGGGACTCGGGGGCCACCCCTGCCGGCTCATACAGGGACCGGATGAGCTGCTCCTGGGCCTCTCCAGAGGGGAAGGTCACGCCTGCAGGGCAGCCACAGGAACAGGCGTCAAGCCTCCGCGCCCTGCACCTGCGCGGCCCCCTCCTCGCCCCACGCACCTTGCTCCTTGCAGCCGTCGGTGTTGGTGCCGCTGTTGAGGATGGTGGCGTACACGCGCCGGGCCAGAGACTTCTTGGTCAGCAGGACGGCCACCACGGCCTCGGAGCGGCAGTACCCGTTTCCTGCAGCAGAGCTGAGCTCAGCCAGGCCCCGCCCGCCCGCCCGCCCCCCGCTGGGCACGCCCGCCTCACCTGAGTCGTCGAAGGCCTTGCAGGTGCCCTCGGGGCTGAGCATGCCCAGCTTCATGAACTGCACGGAGGTGTTGGGCTTCAGCAGCACGTTGATGCCGCCGGCCACGGCCGCCGGGCACTGCCCGCTGCGGATGGCCTGGTAGGCGTTGTGCAGGGCCAGCAGGCTAGAGGAGCAGGCTGTGTCCAGGGCGACGCTGGGCCCTGCGCAGGGGCAGACGCGGGAGTGGGCACCCGGAGCGGGGGTGGGGGGCCCGGGGCGGGCCCCGCCCCCCATGGGGAGCGCCAGGCCGGGGCAGGGACCCACCTTTGAAGTCGAAGAAGAAGGAGAGCCGGTTGGCCATCATGGCGCGCTGGCAGCCCACCATGCTGTAGCCCAGGAGCGTCTCGGGGTCTCGGCTCAGGGCCTCCGAGGCCTCGGAGCCACTCACGCCCACCCAGACGCCGGTGTGCGTGCCCCGGAGGGAGGCTGGGTTGATGCCTGTGGGGGCGGCGGGGTGTGTGGGCAGCGCGGTCAGAACCCAGCTGCCCTGCTCAGCCGCGGGCGGAGCCTCTGCCGAGACCCGAGAACCAGGTCAGGAAATGGGGGCACCGAGGTCTGGGTCAGGGGCCACAGGAGGGACAGGGCAGCATTGTCCCCGGTGACTCCCTCGGCCCCTGGCGTCACAGGCAGGGCCTGATGAGCCTGTTGGCCGAGAGCACCGGCACCAAGGGCGGCCTGCCCAAGATAAGGAGACAAAAGCCGAGTGTCCGGGCTGCAAAAGGAGAGAGGGGCCGGGCCGGCCCCCGGGAGTGCTGCCCAAGGCCTCCAGGTGGGGCCGCGCAGCAGCCCCAGGGTCGGGGGAAGAGTCCAGGCCCCAGCCGGACCCAGGGGCGATGCCGTGGACGAGGCCTGGGTTGCCGGGCCGGGCCGTCCGTCCCCCAGAGCCACCTGCTCTGCCATCACCCCGGCCCTTGCCCAAGACCAGCCAGACGGCGACAGTGAAGAAACTGGGGCGCCAGGGCATGCCTGGGACACAGCGCGTTGTGAAACTGGCCTTCCCAGGGCGCCCCCCAAGCCCTGGGCCTAGACCGGGCCGGCGGCACCGCAGGGGGCCCACCTGCATCCACGATGGCCTCGTAGGTGACCTCCAGCAGCAGCCGGAGCTGGGGGTCCATCGTGTGAGCCTGCTTGGGGTGGACGCCGAAGAAGGCCGCGTCAAACTTGGACAGGTCCTTCAGCTTGCCGGAGCGCCTGGGCAGGCCGTAGAGCCCTGCAGGGGGCAGCGTCCGTGAGTCCCTGCCCAGGAGGGCCACCCCAGGCCCGGCCCCGCACCGGCCAAGACAGGCGGCAGACGCACTGGTCAGTCAGGTAGAGCGGCTCGGCTGCGGGAGGAAATACTGCCGGCACTGGCCGCTGCCCCAACCCCCACGTGTCCGCTCTGGGCGACCGGCGGGCAGGTGCTGGGTGTGCGGAAGCCCCCGCAGGGGTCCCGGCCCCACTCACCCGCTTTCCAGCGCCGATCGTCATCCGTGACCATGTCCACACCGCCCACGAGGTTGGCCCAGAACTCCTGCATGTTCTCGGACTCGGGCAGCCTCCCGGACATGCCGGCTATCACCACCTCCTCCATGGTTCCTCTGCGGGCAGGGCGCGGGCGCAGCCCAGGTCAGCTCCAGCCGGACACCCCCCAACAACGGCGGGCTGGCTGGCAGGGCGGGAGGGACCGGCGTGGACGGGCCTGAGCACGCTGCGTGCCAGGGCCTGGCAGGGCTGGGGGAAAGGTGGCCCCTGCCCCGCAGTGGATCAACCCGGCCAGTCTGGCCCCTCCAGCAGAACCACTGAACACCTGCGCGGGCCGGGCCTCCTGCCCTCGCTCGCCCCCGATCCCAGCCACAGGCAGCGCCCGCTGGGCTGTGCGGCTTTGCTGGGGCACCAGGTCCCCGGGACACCTGCAGGGGAGCTTGGAGCAGCCGGCCGCGGGTCCAGGGCACTCCCTGCAGCGGTGGGGGCAGGGGCGAGGCCAGGGCTGGGCCCGCAACTTCCGCCGGCCCTGCCTCGTGCGCGCCCAGGGCCCGCGCGGCTCGCCCGGTGCTCGCAGCCTGGCGCCCCTGCGCGCGCAACCCCCTCCCCCTGCGCTCGGCGCCGGCCGGGGGCCGCTCCCCCAGAAAGCCCCGCTCTGTTCTCCCCTGCTTGCTATTCACGCAGAGTCGGCGGGGCGGCGCCGGGTGGAGACCCCGCGCCCCTCCCAGCTCCCCCGGCCTCCGCTCGGCCGGCGGCGCCCCCCACCGGGCCGAGCGGGCTGCCTGGGCCCGGCGGTGCCTTTGTGGGCGAGTGGAGCCGGGGGCTCCTACCGGCCCGGCCCGCGAAAACGCCGGCCGGGGGCCCGGGGCGCCCACGCGTTCGCTCCCCGAACCCCCGTCCGGCCGACCCACGAGGGGCTTCCGAGGAGCGAGGGGCTCGGACCCCGGGGCCCGGCAGGCCGCGCCGAGCGTGGCTTCGGGAGAGCCGGGCCATGCGTGCCCGAGGCCGGAGAAGGCGGGCCGGTGGCGCCCCCGGAGGCCCCAGGCCCAGGCCCAGCCCCTCGGCCCCAGCCCCCGGCCGCAGGGTCCCCCAGCCCCCGGGTCCCCGGCCCGGCCCGGTACCTGGTCTGGGCGCGGGCGGCGGTGCGGGCGGCAGAGAGCGAGGATGCAGCGCGCAGGCGGAGCGGGGCGGGCGCCGCGGCGTCTCTCTGGCTCCCTCTAGGCCGGCACCGACTCTATTTAAACTGCGGCCATCCCCGGGCGGCCACGCCACATGGGCTGACAGCTTGGCTGCGCCGCCCAGGCCAATGAGCGTCGGGGCTGCGCCCCGGGACCCGGCGCGCCGCCGCCAGTGGGGTGATGCCCGCGCGCGCCGCCCCCCACCCGCCGGACCCTACGCGGGAACGCGCTCGAGGGGGCGGGGGGACGCCGGGTGTGCGTGTGTGTGTGTGTGCGCGCCTCCGCCCCCCACTTCCGCTCCCCGCCCCCGCGGCCCGGGGCGCAGAACCGCCCGGGGCGCACGCGCGAGGGACCGAGCCCCCGGCGTCCCCCAGCTCCCGGGGCCGCCCCCGCCCCCGTGGAAGCCACGTGTGCGCTGCGCGCGGCGGCGCGGGACGGGGCGTGCTTAGGCCACGCTGGGGACCCCACTTGGACCACACCGGGGCCGCGCGAGGCAGAGCCTGACGGGTGGGAGGCGGGCCGGGGCCGCGAGCCCGCGTGCCCGCCGTCGCCGGCCGGTCCTCGCCGCCGTCGCTGCTCGCGCCCAGCCGGCCGGGGGCGTGGCCCGCTGTGCTGCGGCGGCCAATCGCGCGCTGGGGGCGTTCGCAGCGGCCCAATGGCGGTGCGCGAGTGGGCGTTGCTAGGCGATAGGGTGATGGCCGCCGGCGGGCGGCCTCCGGGGCTGCGCGGGCTGCGGCGCTGCGCGGTCGTTGACCCCGGCCGAGGGCGCCCCGGGCAGGGTTACTGCCGGTCACCGCGGCGCGGCTGGTCCTCCTGGTCTGCCCAGCTGCGCGGGGTCGGCGCGGGAGCCCGGTGGTCGTCCGCCCTGAGGACAGGGACCGGGCGGGGCAGGGGCGGGGCGCGGCGTCCTTCGCGCGGGGTCTGCCCCAGCGCCCTGCAGGGTGGTTGAACAAAGAGCCTCGGCCGTCCTCCACCAGGGTGGGCCAAGCCCTTGCTTCTCTGGCGCGCCCTCCCAGGCCGCCGACCCCCGGCCTCCCTGACGGCCTCAGGGGGCAGCAAGCGGGCCGGAGAGCACGGGCGCCTGGCAGTGCGGGGCTTGTGTCGGACCCTCTGCTGCGGGCGTCCGCGTCCGGCCTCGGACCCTGGCAGGGACGGGCGCAGGGCGCAGCCTGGCCAGGGAGCACTTGGGGTCGCATCCCTCACACCGGAGGAGGGAAGGGCGGCCAGTGGGGAGGGAGGGTCCCCAGAGGCTGACTCCGCCCTCCTTTCCTAGGGGAGGCTGCAGGGTCCGCCCCAGCAGGGGGCTTCCCACGTGGAGACCGAGCCTGCCTGGAATGGCAGCTCTCCTGCCAGCAGTGGGCCCCGGGGCTGTTGACAGGCGGCTGTAGTCTGTGTGTGTGTGTGTGTGTGTGTGTCACAGGGCCAGGGCGCACTTCCGGGGGTGCACTGGGGTGGGCAGCAGCTGCTCCCCCTGCCCCAGGCAGACAGGACGTGGGGTCCTTCTGTTTTACTGGCAGCGCAGTGGGGGCCGAGTGACTGTCCGGGTCACGCAGCAGGTTAGGCTGGGAGCGGCCTCCTCCCCACACCCTCCTGGGAAAGGAGAGGCTGCCCCAGGCCATGCGGCGAGGCCACCTCCTTCCCTGTGGGCAGGCACGGCAGGTGCCAGGGGAGGAAGGCCCAGAGTCCTCAAGAGCAGGTGGGATGGGCCCGAGCCTCCCGGAACTCAGGGGCCGACGTCTGCGTGTCCCACCCGGACAGTGCTGTGGTCGCTGCTCTCTGGGGTCAGCCTGGTCCCCACTACCAACCCAGAGCCTGCACGAGGGGCAGGTGCCCTGCTGGGGGCTGCCCTGGGGGCACCCCCACCCCCCACCAGGCTCTGGGGACAGACGCAGGGCCTGGGCACCGGCTGGGTGCAGGTGGCTCTGGGTGGAGACCGGCCAGTGGTGCAGGCCAGGCCAGGCCTGGCACAGGCGCCCGGGCTGCGTTTCCCAAGTAGGACACAAACAGCTGGGCCAGCCAAGCAGAGGCACGAGGGAGGCACCTGCTTTAATGGGCTCCAAGGCCTTTGGTCCCCACAGGCCATGGCGGGGTCAGGCCTTGATGTTGTAGTTCCGGATCTTGGGGGACGGCTGGCGGCTCCTGGGTTTTGCAAGATGGGCCCTGCAGGGTCTGGCGGGTGCAGACTTCGGCTGGGCTGTCACGGTCACCCCTTCGATGGCAAGGCCTGTCTGTGCTGTGCGGGGGCTCTCGGTGGCTGGACACTCTGCAGACAAGGAGGAGAGACGGGAGCACAGTGAGGGGGGAGGCTGCGGCCGGGACCCCTCGCCCTGCCCACGCAGGTCTTCGCCGTGGCCGGAGAGGCTGGGCCACCCGACCTTTGTCCTGCAGCTGTTCTGTTTCCCAAGTTTTTTGAATTCTGAATATTTCTATCGTAAAACAACCAAAACCATGATATTTCACATCGGCTAGGGGTGAGCCCAGGGCCAGCTGGAAGGCCTGGCAGGTGGGGTCTTTGGACTCCAAGGTGGGGGAGGGGCAGCAGGTGCTGAGGGCTGGCGCCTGGGTGGGCCTGGCTGTGCAGCTGTCCGCTTGGTCCTTGCCAGCCACTGGGGGCGCCTCCTGCAGCCTCGGGCGGGGGACGGGGTGGGGGCTCCAGTCCACAGCGGCTGCTGGCCCTCACAGCACGCTCTGTGCCCTGTGCTTCTCCAACCTCTGCCCACGAGGCTGCTGCCCGCCAGTCTCAGCCCTGCCCGGTCCTTGCCCACCCGAGCAGAGCAGTGGGAGGTCTGGGGTCCTGGGGAAGGGCTCAGGCCCAGGGGTCACCACTGTGACCCTGGGGTGACCCCGAGCTGCCCCTCCCACCACACAGGGACCTGCTAGGAAGAGTAGGGTCTGGGAGAAGGACCTGGCCAGGCCGCAGGGCCTCTGCCTGGGGGGCCCATGCTGCCCACTTGGGAAGGGCAGGGCCTCCCGCCAGGGGTGCCCGCCAGGGGTGCCTCACTCCACCTGCTGCTTTCTGCGCGGGCCTTGGGGAGGTGACTGCATCTACGACCTCCCGCTGCTCAGAGCTGGCCCAGCACAAGCCTTCCGGAAAGTTCCAGGGGGTCATAAGGCCTTGTAGGGGACCACGGCAGCCCTCGGGGCGCCCTCTCCTGGCCCGGCGCGGGGGCAGCAGGGCCCCCTGGCAGAGGTGTGGCTGCCACGAGACAGGAATGCCCAGGCTGGGAGGTCTGGCTCCCTGGCCCCTGGAGGGAGCACCCAGGGTGTGGACGCCCATCCCCGATGCAGGGGCCGTGAGGGCAGCGGAGGCCCCAGGTCTTTCAGGGTCCCTCACTGGCCTCTGCAGCAGAGAGGGGCAGGGTGTGGGGACACAGCGCCTGCCTGGGCAAGCACATCCCAGCCCCACCCCTGCGTCCAGCTCTGCGCTCCCCAGGGGCCCAGCTCTCGGGAGGAGCCAGCGGCAGGGTGCAGCAAGAGGCTGGGGGGGGCAGCAGATCAGAGCGGGCAGGAGGGCGGGGGCGGGGGCTGTGGCTGCCCTGGAGCGTGGGCGGTCTTGGGGTCCAGGGGGCGGTGAGGCCGCCTCCCCACCCCTCGGGCCGCTGCCCTGTCCGTCCTGAGGGGCCGGGCGGAGCAAGGCTGGCAGCTGGTGGGGACCTGCGGGCCTGCTGCAGGGCTGGGAGAGTGAATGGAGCAACACTGCCCTTTCCACACCGCAGGGCCCCGAGGGAGCCGCCTGCCGGCCACGCTCGCACCATGTGCTGGTCCCCCGTCCCGGCAGAGGCCTCTCCTGGCTTCTCCCCTGGAAATCTCTGGACACCACGGGCTGCCCCAGCTCTGCGCAAGGATGGGCACAGGGACTTGGCCTGCGCCCTGCAGCCAGGGCAAGTGGCCACCGTGCCGGCAGGGGACGGGGGCCTTCCTGCTGTGGGCACACAGGGCGTGGGCGGTGGTGGTGCCCTGCCCCAGCTGCTGTCACCAATGTCTGAGACAGTCCAGAAAGGGGGCTGAAGGAGACCCCAGGGAAGGCAGCAGAGGGTGTGGGACCCCTGCACCTGCGTGGGAGACCAGAGGAGGCTCCAGGCTCCTGGCTTCACCTGGCCCAGCCCTGGCCTTGCCAGCCACTTAGGGAATGAACCGGCAGACGGAGGACCTCTTCCTTCCTTTGCTGCCTTTCAAGCCAATAAAGAAATAAATGAATCTTTTAAAAATCGGAAAGAAAGTAACGAGGCAAACTGAGGGCAACAACAAATAAAGAAATCGTCAAGTGAAAAGCAAATTTCAGACATGCCAGGAAAAGGGACGGGAGAGAAACAGAGCCCAGGCTGCTGTGGGAAGAACTGGCGAGAACCGGACAGGAGGCGGGGAGGGTCCCAGCGCCTGGGCAGAGTCCCTGGAGAGGGGGAATCCCCGGCCCAGGGGTCCACTGAACGGTCAAGCAGCCAATTCCTCTCTTATCCAAATCACACTTAAGAGAGCGACTGATTCGAAAAGCAAAGACAGAGGGGGGCAGTCCACCTGCTGGGGCACTCCCAGGCGCCAACCTTTTAAAAAAGGAAAAAGCGGGGCCGGCGCTGTGGCAGAGCGGGTAAAACCCCACCCCTGTATGCCGTGCCGGCATCCGTATGGGTGCCAATTTGAGTCCCGGCTCTCTGCTGTGGCCTGGGAACGCAGTGGAAGATGACCCAAGTCCTCGGGGTCCCTGCACCTGCATGGGAGGCCTGGAAGAAGCTCCTGGCTTCAGATGGGCACAGCTCCGGCTGTTGGGGCCTGTTGGGGCCAGTTGGGGAGTGAACCAGCGGATGGAAGACCTCCCTCCCTCCCTCCCTCCCTCCCTCCCTCCCTCCCCCTCTCTCTGCCTCTCCTTCTCTCTGTGTCACTCTAACTTTCAAGTAAATAAATAAATCTTTAAAAAAAAAAAAAGGAAAAAGCACACGGTAACCATTCATTTAGTGGGAAATGACACACACTGTGCACAACCACTGCCCTGCATAAGCTGCCGCAGGCTCCTGTTGGGGGCGACTCCAGGGAGGGAGGAGTGAGGGTGCAGGTGACCTCAGGCTCCTGTGTGTGGTGGGGGGACTCCAGGGAGGGAGGAGTGAGGGTGCAGGTGACCTCAGGCTCCTGTGTGTGTGGTGGGGGACTCCAGGGAGGGAGGAGTGAGGGTGCAGGTGACCTCAGGCTCCTCGTGTGTGTGGTGGGGGGACTCCAGGGAGGGAGGAGTGAGGGTGCAGGTGACCTCAGGCTCCTGTTGGGGGCGACTCCAGGGAGGGAGGAGTGAGGGTGCAGGTGACCTCAGGCTCCTGTGTGTGTGTGTGGTGGGAGCGACTCAGGGAGGGAGGAGTGAGGGTACAGGTGACCTCAGGCTCCTGTGTGTGTGTGTGGTGGGGGGGGAGGACTCCAGGGAGGGAGGAGTGAGGTGCAGGTGACCTCAGGCTCCTGTGTGTGTGGTGGGGGACTCCAGGGAGGGGGAGTGAGGGTGCAGGTGACCTCAGGCTCCTGTGTGTGTGTGTGGTGGGGGGGAGACTCCAGGGAGGGAGGAGTGAGGGTGCAGGTGACCTCAGGCTCCTGTGTGTGTGTGGTGGGGGGGAGACTCCAGGGAGGGAGGAGTGAGGGTGCAGGTGACCTCAGGCTCCTGTGTGTGTGTGTGGTGGGGGACTCCAGGGAGGGAGGAGTGAGGGTGCAGGTGACCTCAGGCTCCTGTGTGTGTGGTGGTGGGGGACTCCAGGGAGGGAGGAGTGAGGGTGCAGGTGACCTCAGGCTCCTGTGTGTGTGTGGTGGGGGGGGAGACTCCAGGGAGGGAGGAGTGAGGGTGCAGGTGACCTCAGGCTCCTGTGTGTGTGTGTGGTGGGGGGAGACTCCAGGGAGGGAGGAGTGAGGGTGCAGGTGACCTCAGGCTCCTGTGTGTGTGTGTGGTGGGGGGGACTCCAGGGAGGGAGGAGTGAGGGTGCAGGTGACCTCAGGCTCCTGTGTGTGGTTGGGGGGGACTCCAGGGAGGGAGGAGTGAGGGTGCAGGTGACCTCAGGCTCCTGTGTGTGTGGTGGTGGGGGACTCCAGGGAGGGAGGAGTGAGGGTGCAGGTGACCTCAGGCTCCTGTGTGTGTGTGGTGGGGGGGGAGACTCCAGGGAGGGAGGAGTGAGGGTGCAGGTGACCTCAGGGCTCCTGTGTGTGTGGTTGGGGGGGACTCCAGGGAGGGAGGAGTGAGGGTGCAGGTGACCTCAGGCTCCTGTGTGTGTGGTGGTGGGGGACTCCAGGGAGGGAGGAGTGAGGGTGCAGGTGACCTCAGGCTCCTGTGTGTGTGGTGGGGGGGAGACTCCAGGGAGGAGGAGTGAGGGTGCAGGTGACATCAGGCTCCTGTGTGTGTGGTGGGGGGAGACTCCAGGGAGGGAGGAGTGAGGGTGCAGGTGACCTCAGGCTCCTGTGTGTGTGTGGTGGGGGGGGAGACTCCAGGGAGGGAGGAGTGAGGGTGCAGGTGACCTCAGGCTCCTGTGTGTGTGTGTGGTGGGGGACTCCAGGGAGGGAGGAGTGAGGGTGCAGGTGACCTCAGGCTCCTGTGTGTGTGGTGGGGGCGACTCCAGGGAGGGAGGAGTGAGGGTGCAGGTGACCTCAGGCTCCTGTGTGTGTGTGTGTGTGGTGGGGGACTCCAGGGAGGGAGGAGTGAGGGTGCAGGTGACCTCAGGCTCCTGTGTGTGTGTGGTGGGGGAACTCCAGGGAGGGAGGAGTGAGGGTGCAGGTGACCTCAGGCTCCTGTGTGTGTGTGTGGTGGTGGGGGAGACTCCAGGGAGGGAGGAGTGAGGGTGCAGGTGACCTCAGGCTCCTGTGTGTGTGTGTGGTGGTGGGGGAGACTCCAGGGAGGGAGGAGTGAGGGTGCAGGTGACCTCAGGCTCCTGTGTCTGGGGGGGTGGGCTCGGGCCTCTGCCCCCCCCAGCAAACGTTGCAGCCAGAACCCCCGTACTTGCCGCTTCACGCAGAGAAGCGTCCCTGGACAAGGCCACAGCCCTGGGCCACCAGAGTCTGGGGCTGCGTGAGGGCAGGGGGAGTCCCCAGGGCCAGGACCCCCCGAGGAACCGCGGGCCCTGGCTGGCAAAGGGCTGGGACTGCGCGGCTCCAGTAATGACCTCCCTGAGGCGCTCCCCGAGCCGCGGTGCAGAGCAATTAAGAGGCCGCCGAGAGCTCTGAGGACCGGAGTGTCACCCGGGGACGTGCGTCACCTGCGACACACGAGCCAGGAGCTCCATGTTGGTGGTGGCAGGGTGCTGTGAGGGAGGGGACAGCGCGCCTGGGGCAGGCGAGACCAAAGACACCTGGGTGAGGCCACACGGGGCTGAGCTCACAGGTGCAGCACGGGAACTGCTGGCCATAGGCTGCTCTGTGCACGTGTGTGCGCACGCATGTGTGAACACGCATGTAGGTACTCACGTGCACAGACGCATGCACGCACAAACACACGCATGTAAGCACACATGCGCGTATGTAAGTGTGTACGTGTTTGAAAGGCAGAGTCACAGAGAGAGCCGGACGGGAAGAGAGAGAGCTCTCCCGTCTGCTGGTCACTGCCCAGAAGGCTGCAACGGCTGGAGCTGGGCCAGGCCGACGCCAGGAGCCAGCAGCTTCCTCCAGGTCTCCCACGCGGGTGCAGGAACCAAGCACTCGGGCCGTGCTCCGCTGCTCTCCCAGGCCACAGCACACCAGCAGGCAGCTGCGTCAGAAGTGGAGCAGCCAGAACTCAAACCGGCACCCACACGGGACGCCAGCACCGCAGGACGTGGCTTTACCCACTACACCACAGCGCCAGCCCCAAATTTATCTGTTTTGAAGAATTATTTATTTGAAATGTAGAGTGACTGAGAGAGCGAGTTTCCATCTACTGGTTCACTTGCCAAATGGCTGCAACGGTTGGAGCCAGGCCAAGCCAAAGCCAGGAGCCTGGAACTCCATCTGGCGCTCCGTGATCCAGCTCTCTGCTGTGGCCTGGAAAAGCAGGAGATGGTCCAGGTCCTCAGGTCCCTGCACCGCGTGGGAGACCGGGAAGAAGCTCCTGGCTCCGGATCGGCACAGCTCTCTCTGGCTGTTGCAGCCAACTGGGAAGTGAACCAGCGGATGGAAGACCTCTCTCTCTCTCTCTCTCTCTCTCTCTCTCTCCCTGCCTCTCCTTCTCTCTCTGTGTAACTCTGACTTTAAAATAAATTAAAAAATAAATCTTTAAAAAAAAGATATCTTACATCTGCTGGTTCACTCCCCAAAGGGCTGAGACGGCTGGGAGCTCCACGCGGGTCTCCCACGCGGGTGCAGGGCCCCAGCACGGGGCGTCTTCTGCTGCCTCCCGGGGGCATCAGCAGGGAGCTGGGTGGGCAGCGGAGCGGCGGGGACTGGAGTCGGCGCCCACACGGGGCCGGTGCTGCAGGCCCCTCCAGCTCTGACTCCAGCTCTGACTGTGTCTGCAGTGGGTTCCTTACGGACAGCAGCAAAGCCTCGCCTCTCTCTCAGTCTGCTCGTAATTTGCTTAAAGATTGTTTATCTGAGAGGCAGAGTCTCCCCCCCCCCCCGTCTCTCTCTCCCCTCTCCCTCTCTCCTTCTCTCCCTCCTCCCCCTCCCCCTCTCCATCTTTCCCCTCTCCCTCCCCCTCCCCCTCTCTCCCCCTTCCCTCCCTCTCCCCCCTCCCTCTCCCTCTCTCTCTCTCCCTCCCTCTCCCCTCTCCCTCTATCTTCCCCCCTCCCTCTCTCTCCCTCTCCCCCTCCCTCTCTCTCAGTCTGCTTGTAATTTGCTTAAAGATTGTTTATCTGAGAGGCAGAGTCTCCCCCCCACTCCCTCTCCCTCTCTCCCCCTTCCCTCTCTCTCTCCCCCTCTCTCCCTCTCCCCCCTTCCCTCCCTCTCCCCCCTCCCCCTCCCTCTCTCTCTCCCTCCCTCTCTCCTCCCCCTCCCCCTCTCTCCCTCTATCTTTCCCCCTCCCTCTCTCTCCCTCTCTCTCCCCCCTCCCTCTCCCTCCCCCTCCCTCCCTCTCTCTCTCCCCCCTCCCTCTCCCTCTCTCTTCCTCTCTCTCCCCCCACCCTCTCTCTCTCTCTTCCTCTCTCTCTCCCCCCTCCCTCTCCCTCTCTCTCTCTCACACGTGCACACACACACACACACACTGAATTTCTACTTGCGGGTTCAGTCCCCAGGAGCCTGTGATGACTGAGTGTGGGCCAAGCTGAAGCCCGGAGCCCAGAGTCGCCCAGGGCTCCACGCAGGCAGCAGCGACCCGAGCACAGGCACAGCCTATGCTGCCGTCAGCGGGGGCTGCGCGGGGAGCGGGCTCAGGCCCGGGCGTCCCTGCACCACCACCGTCCACAGCAGCGTGGCGGCGCTGAGCGGCCTTCCTGCTAGACTCCCCTTTCTGTCCTCCGTCCAGTCCCCTTGTGCCTTTCTGGATTGAGGCTCTGGCTCTATTGTACCTCCTCTACTGCGTCAGCAGCCACAATTCATATTTTTAGAACACACTTTTTTCTTTTTTCTTTTTGACAGGCAGAGTTAGACAGTGAGAGAGTAAGAGAGTGAGAGAGAGAGAGAGAGAGAGAAAGTTCTTCCCTCCGTTGGTTCACCACAGCCAGCGCTGCACTGATCCGATGGCAGGAGCCAGGTGCTTCTCCTGGTCTCCCATGGGGTGCAGGGCCCAAGCACCTGGGCCATCCTCCACTGCACTCCCTGGCCACAGCAGAGAGCTGGCCTGGAAGAGGGGCAACTGGGACAGAATCCGGTGCCCAGACCAGGGCTAGAACCCAGGGTGCCGGCGCCACAGGCGGAGGATTAGCCTAGTGAGCCGCGGCGCCGGCCTAGAACACACTCTAAGCACACCTGGGGATGTGCACTCTGCCTCTTTCCTACGTCTCACCTCTGCAGAGACCGTAACCCCAGCTCACGCATACTGTTCGTCCCCTACACAGTCAGGTGCCGAGGGCGGCGTCTGCCACGGTGCTCAGGGCTTGGGTGACGCCTGCGTCCCGTGCAGCAGTGCCAGCATCCAAGCCCTGGCTCCACCTCCGCCCCCAGCTTCCTGCTACCGTGCACCCTGGGAGGCAGCAGGCTCAGGTACCGGTCCCTGCCGGCCGTGCGCGAGACCTGGATTGAGTCTGCGCTCCTGGCCTCAGCCTGGCCCAGCCCCGGCTGTTGCAGCCAACGGGGGTCTCTTTCTTTGGCTGGCGTCTTCTCTCTGTCTTTCGAATATGTCCACAGACACCTCTCTAAGAGTAAAGCCACCTCCCCGGGGCCACGGGGCCACGTCTGCCCTCAGCACGCCACCTGCTGCCTCCCCCTGCAGCGCAGGCCTGGGTGACGAGCTGTGTCAGGCTGTGTCTATACAACTTTAATTCGTGGATTATTTATTCACTTGTTTTAGTTATGTGAGAGGCAGAGAAAGAGGGAGGGAAGGCGGGGAGAGGAGAGAGGGAGACAGAAGTTGTTTTTACCTACTGGTTCACTCCCCAAATGACCGCAGGGCTGGGGCTGGGCCGGTCACAGCCAGGAGCCAGGAGCTTCCTCCCTGTCTCCCACGTTGGGGGCAGGGGCCCAGGCACTCGGGCCGTTCCGCTGCTTTCCCAGCGCCTCAGCGGGGCTGGATGCTGGAGGAGCAGCCGGGACTCCGAGTGGGTGTGGGTGTCCCTGGCAGTGGCTTTACCGACTGCGCCACGGCAGCCGGCAACGCCTGCTTGGCAGCCAGACCAGCTGAAGGGCTGCTCGCGGTCTCCTGAGGTCTCTAGGAAGCACCTGCCACTTCAAGACCCTTCAAGCTCCTCTGGGGCCGGGCCAGCGGGTCTTCCCTGCGCAGCTCCCGCCCTGCGAGCGCCCTGGACGCAGCCAAGGCTCCCCAGAGCCGGGGACGTCTCTGGGGCTCACGTCTGCACCCAGCCGGGCCTGCCGCTGAGCTGAGCCTGCGCCTGCCGCACAGGTCAAAGCCCGTGCCACCTGCGGCTCGCTCGTTCTGCCAGCCCGGCCGGGAGTGGGTTAACAGGGAAGCCGAGGGCTATTGCCCAACTAGTTACTTGAACACAAGTCCCTCTGCTTCCCGCAGGGCCTCCTGGAAGTGCTCTCCACGGCCCACTTGGGTGCTTCTCACGCTTTCAGAGAGCTCTGCTTCCTGGCCGCCTCGCCAGCCCCGTGGGGGGGGAACCGGGGAGGGAACCGGGGAGGGAGGGAACCGGGGAGGGAGGGAACCAGGGAGGGAGGGAGGGAACCGGGGAGGGAGCCGGGGAGGGAGGGAGGGAGGGAGGGAACCGGGGAGGGAGCCGGGGAGGGAGGGAGGGAGGGAGGGAACCGGGGAGGGAGGGAGGGAGGGAGCCGGGGAGGGAGGGAACTGGGGAAGGAGGGAACCGGGGAGGGAGGGGAGGGGAGGGTCCCCGTCTCTGTCTCTGTCTTCCAACACGACCTGAGGAAGGGAAGGAGCGTTTCACGTCGAGCCTGCAGAGGCGGAAGCTCGGCCAGCTCGGGAGACGCCGGCCTCTCGTGCACTCACGGCTCCGGCCAGCAGCTCCACGCAGAGTCACGCAGTCACGGGTCGGAGCGGCTGCCGGGGAGCACGGGTGGACACTGACTCCATCGCGCCCAGCTCCTGCCGCTGGAGCACAGTCCCCCCCCCGCCCCCCCCCAGTGCAGGGGAGGCTTCGTCACAGAACCTGGAACAGAGTGCGCCCCCGCCCCTCCACGCCAGCCACGGTGAGGGCCACACGTGGAGCAATCTCACCCGCGTGCTCCTCGTCGGAAAGCCCCGGCCAGCTCCCCGGCTCAGCTGGGTCCCCGCAGGCAGGCCGGCGGCCACCCCAGGGCTCCCGGGACTGAGTTCCTGCGCCACCGCCCACAGACCAGGAGGACAACCAAAATGGAGTCACTGCGGCCAAAGTCCCACGTCAGCAGGCCGGAACACAGCCGTTTAAATGACTTTCTGCAGAAACCCAGGTTAGAGAGCAAACCCCACACCTCCCGCCAGACCGGGCCATGCACCCCTAATCCCAGCCCCCGAGAAAGGGCGCTCAGAGTGGCCTGAGGCTGCCCGCCTGCCCGTGCCCGCCTCAGCTGTGCCGTCCCCTTTCTCTTCTCCCCGCCATCGCCTGTGCTCTGCCCGCCACAGCTCTATCTCAGCCGGGGAAGACTGTCAACGGCAGCGCGAGGGTCCCCACGCCGGCCTGCTGTGACCTGCTCCCCCACGCCGGCCGGCAGGTGTAGACGCCACACGGCTGATGCCCGTGCTCGGCCCAGAGCAGAGCTGGGCCACGAAGCTGGCACGAACCCAACGCGAGAGTCCTTCCAGGAAAGAGCCAGCAGCTCCAACGCCGGAGAGCTGCTGACCACAGGCTGCCCCCACCCAACAGGACGTCCTGGTCTTGCCTGACACACACGCCTGAGCTACAGCCAGGTCTGTACAGGCACACATGTGAGCTACAGCCGGGTCTGTACAGGCACACACATGTGAGCTACGGGTCTATACAGGCACACACGTGAGCTACAGCCGGGTCTATACAGGCACACACACACGTGAGCTACAGCTGGGTCTGTACAGGCGCACACACAAGTGAGCTATAGCCCGGTCTGTACAGGCACACGTGTGAGCTACAGCTGGGTCTGTACAGGCACACACACACGTGAGCTACAGCCGGGTCTGTACAGGCACACACACACACACACATACATGAGCTGCAGCCAGATCTATACAGGAACACACACACGGGAGCTACAGCCGAGTCTGTACAGGCACACACACACGGGAGCTACAGCCAGGTCTGTACAGGCACACACACACGGGAGCTACAGCCGGGTCTGTACAGGCGCACACGTGTGAGCTACGGGTCTATACAGGCACACGTGTGCACTACAGCCGGGTCTGTACAGGTGCACACACACGTGAGCTACAGCCAGGTCTGTACAGGCACACACACACACATACATGAGCTACAGCTGGGTCTGTATAGGCACACACACACGGGAGCTACAGCCGGGTCTATACAGGCACACACACACGGGAGCTACAGCCGGGTCTGTATAGGTACACACACACGGGAGCTACAGCCGGGTCTGTACAGGCACACACGTGAGCTACAGCCGGGTCTGTTCAGGCACACACACACGGGAGCTACAGCTGGGTCTGTTCAGGCACACACACACAGGAGCTACAGCCGGGTCTGTACAGGCACACACACACGGGAGCTATAGCCGGGTCTGTACAGGTGCACACGTGAGCTACAGCTGGGTCTGTACAGACACACACACACGTGACCTATAGCTGGGTCTGTACAGGCACACACACACGTGACCTATAGCTGGGTCTGTACAGGCACACACACACGTGAGCTACAGCCAGGTCTGTACAGGCATATGTGTGAGCTACAGCCGGGTCTGTACAGGCACACACACACGTGAGCTACAGCCGGGTCTGTACAGACAGACACATGAGCTACAGCTGGGTCCTTACAGACACACACGTGAGCTACAGCCGGGTCTGTACAGGCACACTCACGTGAGCTACAGCCGGGCCTATACAGGCACACACACACGTGAGCTACAGCTGGGTCTGTACAGGCACACACACACGGGAGCTACAGCCGGGTCTATACAGACACACACGTGAGCTACAGCCGGGTCTTTACAGACAGACACCTGAGCTACAGCTGGGTCTGTACAGGCACACACACACGGGAGCTACAGCCAGGTCTGTACAGACACATACGTGAGCTACAGCCGGGTCTTTACAGACAGACACACACGGGAGCTACAGCCGGGTCTGTACAGGCACACACACACGGGAGCTACAGCCAGGTCTGTACAGGCACACACACACGGGAGCTACAGCCGGGTCTGTACAGGCACACACACACGGGAGCTACAGCCGGGTCTTTACAGGTGCACACACACATGAGCTACAGCCGGGTCTGTACAGGCACACGTGAGCTACAGCCGGGTCTATACAGACAGACACGTGAGCTACAGCCAGGTCTATACAGACACACACGTGAGCTACAGCCGGGTCTGTACAGGCACACGTGAGCTACAGCCGGGTCTATACAGACAGACACATGAGCTACAGCCAGGTCTATACAGACACACACGTGAGCTACAGCCGGGTCTGTTCAGGCACACACACACGGGAGCTACAGCCGGGTCTGTACAGGCACACACACACGTGAGCTACAGCCGGGTCTGTACAGGCACACACACACGGGAGCTACAGCCGGGTCTGTACAGGTGCACACGGGAGCTACAGCCGGGTCTGTACAGGCACACACGTGAGCTACAGCCAGGTCTATACAGGCACACACACATATGAGCTACAGCCGGGTCTGTGTGCACCTGCTTCTGCTCCTCCCCTCCTGGGCTCCCCGGGGAGGAAGTCGCCGGCACTCACTGTGTCCCCATTCTGAGCTGTGCCCAGCCCTCAGCTGGAGGCCCCACAGCCCCGCGCCAGAACCATCAGCCCCGGGCCAGAACCATCAGCCCCGGGAGCCGGCAGTTCCCACGCAGAGCTGTGATCTGGCCTACTCCCTGTTTTGATTTAATTAGTTGCCAATATTTAAAAAGTGAAACATTTTATATGTCTCTAAAAGACTTCCAGCTTCTCTTGAAAAACAGGATGATCTGGCTTGGCCGGCCCACACTGGCAGAAGAACGGCCACGGGGTGGAGTCAGCCAGGCCTCCCTGGACCCAGCAGGCAGGTCCTCTGCCCTGTCTTTGTCCCGGCACCCATGGGCATTGGCACTGCCCCCTGCCCCCTGTGGCCTTGGAAGCAGATCCTGACCCCGCCAGCTGGGGCCCTGGGGCCTCAGGCCAGGCCCTCACCTGGACGTGGAACCCTGACCTCAGGGAACCGCGGGAGAGGAACCTGGTGTGCAGCAGGCGAGGTCGGGGTGGGGGCCAAGCAGGCTCCATGTGAGCGCCGGGCCGGGAGTCGGTGCTGTTTTGTCCTTGTTCCTGGATCTTTATGGGAAGGCCTGGCTGAGTGTAACACGAGGCCCGCCTGCGACTCAGCGCTGCACCCCAGCACTTTGGAGGAAAAGACGGGGTTACATTTACACGGAGCCAAACTCCCGGGGGGGAGCCAACACGGACGCTGTGCCCCTGAACTCAGGGTGCCCCACTCGGGGGCACACACACAACCCCTCCTTGCACAGGGCAGCTCAGGCCACGACTCCAGCGTGAGGCCCCCCACGGTGCTCCCTTAGCCCCTGGCGCCGCATTCCGGGAGACCCCCACCCACCCCCTCCTGGGACCTAGGACGACCGGTCCCTTTCTACCTGCCCAGCTCTGGTCAGGCACAAGGATGGGCCTGGGACCCCTGCAAGTGCCCTGGGCCTCCCTTTGCAGCTCTGGGATGGGATCACGGCACTTGCCTAAACGGCTGAGCCCCAGGCAGCGGGGCCTGCTCCCCGAATGGAGGAGCCCCTCGCGCCCGGCAGGGGGCTGCCCTGGTGGCTCTACCGGAAGTCACAGGGAGCACCCAGGAGAGCCACACAAACGGCCGCCTGGCGAGGACAGCTGCCCTGCCTCGGCCACGCACTGGAGCAACAATGAGCGGTCAGTTCTCCCTTATCAGATGGGCAGGGAGGCCCCGGCCCGGCTGTTGGGCAACCTCGCAGCGCAAGCCTGGCCTCTGACCCAGCAGACTCACAGCCAGACAGGCCTCGGAGCCAGGAGCCGCCTCGGCCTCCCAGATGCCCCTCCCCCGCCTTGCGGCTGACACCTGCGGCAGCCCACAGGCGCCGGGCTGCGGGGACAGGCACCTAAACTGCCCTCCACAAAGGCGGGAGCTGGTGCTGCCTCGCGTCCCCTCCGCAGGCCGCCCTGGGGGTCACTCAGGCTGGGCCCTGGCCGTCCTTCCAGGTGGACGCTGTGTCGCCGTTCCCTCTCCATGGTGCCTGCCCCTCCACCCCCGCCGCCCAGCCTCCCCCAGGAGCTCCTGCCAAGCCGCCTGGCGCCTCAGCTGCCTGTGTGCCCCGAAGCCCAGGCCCTGCCGCGGCTCTGCAGCTCGGAAGTCAACTGAGCTGGCGTCCGGAGAAGCAGTCCCGCCAGGGTCGCTTCACCCCGGGGGGCGGGCGCTGCCCCAGCCAGTGTCCAAACTGGTGCTTCATTCCATAAGCTCACACCTGGCGCCCGCCGTGTGGCCGTGGCTCCCCGCCTCCCGTTATCTCCCTGCCCACACTGAGCGCCTGCCGCTGGCTGCCAAGGGAGCGGGGACCAGGGCCTGAGCCTCTGACCTGAAGTCCCCACCCCCAGGGGCATTCTTGAGGCGCACAGAATCAAGACAAGTAAGAAAAACAGCACCGGCCTGGGGCAGGGTGAGCTGCGGGAGCTGCGGGCCCGGCAGGGAGGGGCGGGCGTCCGAGGGCGCCGGGGTCCGGGGTGGGGGCGGGCGGGTGCAGGTGGTGGGAATGGACTGCACAGTGGCTGCGGGCGGGTGCGGGGGTGGGGCGCTGGCCCAGGTGGGCTCCGGGAGCCTTGCTGGACGGGGCCACAGTGAGAATGCTAGCGGGAGAGGAGGCCCACGGACGAGAACAGTCGCAGCTCAGGTACGTGGGGGCACATGGACCTGTTGGCTGGGCCTCGAGAGCTGGCAGTGGGGCCGGTGTGGCTGGAGCAGGGGCGGCAGGAGTGGCCACCCACGCACGATTGTCCTGCCACGCTGTTCCCAGGGCTGTGTGCAGTGTCCATCGGCATCCAGGATTCCCTCAGGGCCGTGTGCAGCATCCACCCTCCCTCAGGGCCGTGTGCAGCGTCCATCTAGGACAGCTGTGGCCACGGGGACCACCAGATAGCCGCTCTCCCTTCCCGGTGACTCTGGCGAGCCCCCTCCCCTTCTCGTGCAGCTGCTTTCAAAGCCCCCTCCCCAGCAGGCTGCCCGCACCTCCTCCTCCGCCCAGCTGGGCCTCGTGTGCCCCAGGAGAGAACACGGGTGCAGTCTGCCGGGAGCTGTTTCCCCCACACGAAGGCCAGTCCTGCAGGCAGAGGGGCAGCTGCCATGCCAGATTCCCCAAGGGTGTCTGCCCAGCGACAGCCTCGGGGACAGAGTGGGTCTCGGCCGAGCCCCTCGCAGTGGCCCCGCTGCACCTGCTGGGCCCGCAGGTCCGTGGTGGGTGCCCAGGAGTCCCGTGTCCTGCCGGCACCCACACTGTGGCGCATCGCCAGGTGTGGGCCAGCAAGGCCCCTGCTCAGTGCTCTGGCCTGCCTGTCCCCAGTGAGGTCCGCTTCCTGCACAAGGCAGCCCAGCCCAGGCCTCCTCTCCCCGACCTGCACGTGTGTGACCCTCACCCTCGCCTCAGGCAGCTGCCGGGGAGGCTGGGTGACAGCCCTGCCCCTCACTGAAGCTGCCCCGAAGACCACCGGGGACCGCACCCTGCGAAACGGGCTCCGCTCTGCCTGACCTCACCTGGCCTCTCCGCAGATTTCCACACAGGAAGCCACGCCCTCCCTCTTTAAAACCTTTTATTACAAAATAGGTCCAAAGAACAAAAACACACGTGCACGGGGCAGCACTGTGGCACAGCAGGCCGGGCGCCGGCATCCCACAGGAGCACCACGCCAGTCCTGGCTGCTCCACTTCCCATCCGGCTCCCTGCCCGTGCGCCTGGGAAGGCAGCGGAGGACGGGCCAGGTGCTTGGGCCCTGCACCCACGAGGGAGACCTGCAGAAGCTCCTGCTCCAGGCCTCAGCCTGGCCCAGCCCTGGCCGTCTGGCCACCTGGGAAGATCGTTCTCCCACTCCCTCTCCCTCTCTCTGTAGCTCTGCCCTTCTTTTCTTTAAGATTTATTGTATTTGAAAGGCAGAGCTCTGGTGGGGGAGGGGGCAGAAGGTCCTCCACCCGCTGGGTCACTCCCACTGGCCACAACGGCTGGAGCTGGGCTGGTCCAAAGCCGGAAGCCAGGAGCTCCTTCCAGGTCTCCCCCGTGGGTGCGGCAGCATGGGGCCAGCTTCCACGGCCGCCCAGGTGCGAGGGCAGGAGCTGGATCCGAAGCAGGGGAGTGGGACTCACGCTGGCATCTGATAAGGGACCAGGCACCCTGGCGCGCTTCGCGCTCTGCCCCAGCACACCCTGAAAACCAGAGAGGCAGGGAGAGATCTTCCTCCCCCCGCTGGCTGCTCCCCGAGGGCCTGTAGTGGCTGGGCCGGGAGCGCCATCTGGGCCTCCCACGAGGCCCACCAGCAGGAAGCTGGGCAGCGCACCGTGGGACGCAGGTGTTCCAGCTGGCACTGTGACCGCCGGTCACAGCCTCGCCGCCCGAGCCCCGTGGTCTTGCCTGAGAAGTCTCTGTTGCACGCGCAGGCGGCGGCTCCTGTCCCCGGCACAGCAGGGAGGCCGGAGAAGTCAGCCAGCGTGTGCGGCGGCGTCCGCCTGCCTCTCGCCGGACTCCTCTGGGCGCAGGTCTGCCAGCCTGTCTGGGACCCCGTGTCTCTCTAGGGGACTTCTTCCTTCCTCTCGGTAATGTCTACGCCATTAACTGAAGTATGAGCCACCGAGTGTGTTGCTGGTTCTTGAAGAACCTTAAAAATCAAACCAAGATGGAGTGACCTAAGCCAATACCATTAAGAACAAGACGTCACCTTTGCCCCAAACAAAATTAAAGCTTAAACATTACAGCCCTAAACTTTCCCCCAGAGCTAAAATTGGGTGCAGCTATAAAATAAGGGACCCTGTGCTCAGCTAGCTGCGACACTTGCGCCTGGCTGTGCTGAGACCTAACCCAGTTTGTAGCCTCCTAATACTCAGATAACGGTGTGGGAAGCGGACGCCGCTCTCCCTCCAGGGCAACGAAGGCAGCGAGACGCCGTCCCCCTCAGGGCGAACAAGATGGCGCCGGCAGGGAAGGAACTGCTGAAGAAGTAAACAACAAAATGGCGACGAGGGGCACGCCTCCCATGTGATCCCGTAGCTGACTGGACAGGACGCATGCCCTTCACATGATCAGCTCGCGGATTGGACCGCTGTGTGCATGGACTCTATAGTGCTTCTGATTGGTCGCTGCGGGTGTATAAACCGTGTGGCTCTGTGCTGGGGGCGCTCTCTGGACTCCCGAGTTCAGGAGGCCCGTCTGCGTAGACGCCGAATAAATCCTCTTGCTTTTGCATCAGCCGGTCTGGACTCTGAGTCTCTGGGGTGTGCCTCTCGACGTGTTAGCATCCTCACTCCGAGGGTCTAACAGTTCTCATTTCTGGGCAACACCTGTATGAACTGGGAACTCCACCCAGGGGCCCCCCGGCTGCCCCCAGGCTCTGGGTCGGAGCTGGGCCTCACTGCAGGCATTAGCCGCTCCTTCCTGTTCTGTCTGCGGTCCGAGTGTTTTACCTCCTTGGGCCGTACCCTGTCTGGTGGGGCCTTATTTTCAGGTAGAATCTGATTCTCTTCTGGCCTGGGAAAAAGTGGACCCCCCCGTGACCCACGTTGGCCCCTGCCTGGTGCCGGGGCTGTGCCAGCCACAACACCGGCCCCTGTGGGGATGGCGCAGCTCCTCAGCCCCGAGGCTCACGTGGTGGCGGAGCACCGGGGGCAGGCCTGCCACCAGCGGCTCAGGACCAAGCGCGGTCACTGGGCGCAGCGACAGCGGGGCTCGCACGGCTCCCCGTGGCCCTGGGGTGCAGACCCCTGGGGCCCAGCGCCACCCACCGGCCTCGGGTGAGCTTTGTGCCCGCTCAGCACCCCCGCTGTGCCGTCTGGTGTCAACCTGAGCTCCCAGCCCGACGCCTCCCTGGGGAACAGAGACCAGAGATTTCTATTTGGCCAAAGTGCGCTTCACTGCCATTTTTAAATTACTTTACCGATTTTCATTTTACTTGAAAAGCAGAGGAGACAGACAGAAACCTTCCCTCTGCTGCTCACACCCCAAGTGGCCGCGACAGACAGGGCTTCGGCCAAACCAGAGGCCCGGGACTGAGTCTGGGTCTCCCACGGCAGAAGCAGGGACCCAAGCACTGGCGCCACCCCCGCCGCCTCCCGCTCCTGCACATCAGCAGGGGCTGGGCCGGGAGGGGAGCAGGCACGTGGACCACACGCTCACGGCCTGCGTGCAGCCCACGCGGCAGGAACTGCTCCACCAGCGCCGGCCCCATGCGGATCTTAGCTGCGAGGCAACAGTGCAAACAGTCCTCAGAGACAGCCTCAGACTCTCTCCAGTAGAAATTATCGTTAAAATTGCCTGGAGCAGGGCCGGGCACTGTGGCACAGCGGGAAAAGCCACCACCTGCAGTGCCAGCAGCGCCAGTACAAGTCCCGGCTGCTCCACTTCCCATCCAGCTCTCCGCTGTGGCCTGGGAAAGCAGTGGAAGATGGCCCACGGGCTTGGGCCCCTGCCCGGGCTCCGTCACGGCCATCTGGGGAGTGAACCAGCGGATGGAAGATCTCTCTCTCTGTCTCTACCTCTCTTTGTAACTCTTTCAAATAAATAAAATAAATCTTTAAAAAGAACCTTGAGCCCTCCAGATGAGACGGTGACCCCTGAGGTTGAGTGTCCCTTGTTGGCTTCCTCCCAGGCCGCGGGGAGCCCACCCACGCCTCAGCGTTTCCCAGGCTGTGTGCAGCACAGCGTGGTCGCCACCTGGTTTCAGGGCTGTCTGCCCCACCGGCCTGGTGAGCGAGGCGGCGCCTGCGCCTGCGCCTGCGCCTGCACCTGCTGCCGGCTTGAGCGCGAGCCCCGGCGGCTCCCTGCTGCACACACAAGGTTCCTCTCGGCGGCCGCGGCGTGGGCATCTGCCAAGCTCTGACCCCTGATGGACGCCTCTGCTCCGTCACGCGTTCGGCTCACCAAAAACGGGAAGCCGCAGGCGAAGGCCATGGCGTAAACTCGACCCAGCCACGTGTTTTCTCAGAACTAACCAGGCTGAGGAGCTGCCGTCCGCCAGCTGGGAGGCGGAGCTCTGCATTCTGGGAGCTGCGCCCGCTCCCACAGGCTCGCAGCGTGGTCACCGGCCTTACAGGGAGCCGAGCCCCGCTGCTGTCCATACACGGGCAGACCCTCCCACGTCTGTCCGGGGAGCGACGGGCTGCCGCCTCCAGGTGGACCGTGGCTGACTCGTGCTGAGTATCTGCAGCCCTGGGGAAGCCTCGGACCAGGAAATGCCGACAACGCACACTACAGGTTTCTATGCCCTCGGAAGAAAAGCTCAGAGAACTTCTAGAGAATTCCATCCGGAAAGAGGCCCTCCCGGCAGACGCACTGAAGCACTGCACGTTCTAAAGCGAGACTGGGCCGCGTCTGACTGTCCTCAGCAATCTGCTCACAGAGACGGAGCTGTGAGTTACTGTTACTTCCCGCGTCAGCCCGAGAAGACGCATTCTTCAAATAAAACGTGTAACAAAAACTCATGAAAGAAAAAACTATGTTCAAGAAGCTATCGTGACAGGTTTGGAAATACACGAGGGTAAACAAGAGTTTGGTTAAATCTCCTTATGTTTGGTGCAGCAGTTACCATGCCACCTGGGACCCCCCACTGCAGGCCAGAGGCCCGGGGTTCGAGTCCCGGCTCTGCTCCCAATCCCAGCTCCCTGGGAGGCGGCAGGTGCAGCTCAGGTGAGTGGGTCCCTGCCACGCCCGTGGGAGACCCGCAGAGTTCTGGGCTCCCGGCTTCGCCCTGTGCAGGCATCGGGGACGAGTCAATGGACTCAGGCTTTCTCTGCGTCTCAAATATGAATAAATGAATGAATGAATGAGAAAAGTCTTCTTGAGAAAAAATTGTTGTTGCTTCTGTATGAAGACGACACCCCAGTAACTAAGACTCTGACACCGACTGCCAGGAAAATACAGACGGTGACCAGGGAGCGAAGGGAGAGGCGGCAAGCAGGGGCCTTCATGGTGTGAGCGCAGGGAGAGAACGGGACTCACAACAGGCGGACGACCGTGCAAACGTGGCCTCTGCGGTGGGACGCAGGAGAAAACCAGAGCGAGCGTGCGAACGAGAGCGCACTAAACAAGACTCACCTGGAAAAGCCCTGCGACAGGGGTGCGTCTTGGCGCTGCTGTGCGCAGCAGGCTAAGCCGCTGCTTGCCACGCCGGCACCTGTATCAGAGCGCCAGTTGGAGTCCTGGCTGCTCCGCTTCCCACCCAGCTCCTGCTCATACCCTGGGGAAGCGGTGGAGGATGTCCCCAGTGCTTGGCCCCTGCACCCACCTGGGGGACCCAGCAGAAGCTCCTGGCTCCTGGCTTTGGGGTGGCCTAGGCTGGGCTGTTGCGTTCATTTGGGGAGTGAGCCAGCAATGGAAGATTTGTCTCCTTCTCTCTCTCCCTCTCTCCCTCCCTCCCTTTTCCCTTGTGTGACTCAGCCTTGCAGCCCTGGGCAAGCACCTGGCAGGCAGAGGGGCGGCCCCAGGAGCCTGCACAGCCAAGGGAAGGGGACCCCCAGACAGGAAGCTGGGGCAGGCCTCACGGTGCTGCAGTCCACACCCGCCCCAGCTCCTGAGCCCGCCCCGCTGATGCCCCTGGGCGGCAGAGGGTGCAGGCACGCGGCCTTGGGCCCTGCGCCCACCTGGGAACCTGGACGCAGCCCTGGCTCCTGGGCTCGTCCCATCCGCCTGGGCTCGTCTCAGCTGCCGTCGCATTTGAGGAGTGAGCCTACGATGGGCGCTCTCTCTTCCTCTCTCTCTCTCTGTTTCTCTCTTTCTCAAATAAACAAATTTCTAAAAGTTACACAACAACAACATGAACACACACTAACAAACGTGCCCCAGAGACAGCCAGAACCGACAGCCACAGTAAGGCGGCCACTGCAGGGGGAACCGCACTTCTCTCGGGAGAACCAGAGTCGGCGTGGCCGGGACGCAGGACTGACAGAAGAGACCCCGGGGCAGGTGGGGTCCTAAGCACGGATGAAACGCAGCGGGGACGCCCACCACCCACTTCCAAGTGCCCAGGACGGAGTCCCGGCTCCACCCGATGCCAACGTGCTGTGAGCACGCACTGGGAGCAGCAGGAGACGGCCTGGGCCCTGCCACCCCCGTGGGACGCCAGGGCCGTGTGCTCAGCTCCCGGCCCGGCCCGGCCCCGCCCGGCTGTTGAGGGCATTTGGGCAAGTAAACCAGCAAATGGAAGATCTGTCTCTCTCTGCCTTGCAAATAAAAAAAAATGTTTAAATTCCATTTAAGTTGAAAAACAGAACAAAACGTGAGTTGAGTGACCCAGGAAGCTGCAGGCCCAGATGCCCGGCGGGCGGGCAGCGGCCGGGAGAGGACGGATTCAGACGTAAGGCAGCTGGTCACCCAAAGTGAAAAAAGAGAGAGAAGCAAAAACTCAGACTGCATTTTCCAGCAGCTGGGAGACAGGAGAGAAGAAGAGCGGTGAGACGGCCAAGGTCAGGGGTGGAAGGCGGCGGGGCCGGCCCTGGCTGTGGACCTCGGAGGGGCCGAAGGCAGCCCCGAGGGGCAGGGCACACAGCAGGCAGCAGCTGGGGCGGGCGTGCCCAACCTCACCTGGCTCCTGGGAGAGCAGGAGGGACACAGGCAGCAGGTGTGCAGGAGGAGGACACGGGGGCGGGGCAGGGTGGGGGTGCGCCGGCTTTCCCTGGCCAGGGCAGGCAAGGCTGAACCTGCCGAAAACAATGGGCGCTGGGCACCGAGGCGCAGTGGTCACGCTGCTGCTGCTGTCAGCGGGCCTGCTCGGAGGCTCCCTGCTGTCGCTCCCAGGAGATGGCCCAGGTGCCTGGGCCCCTGCACCCACGGGGGAGACCCGGATGGCGTTCTGGGCTCTGCCTGCAGCCTGGCCCAGGCCTGCCTGCGTGGGCATCGTCTGGGGAACAAATCTGTGGATGGAAGATCTCTACTCCCCCACCCCCACCTCCTGTCACTCTGTCTTTTAAGGAGATAAAAATACATTAAAAACCAACCAAACAATTCTGCTAGATGGGAAAATGTCTCTGGCTTCTTTCTCATATGGATTTTCTTTTTTTTTTTTTTAAGATTTATTTATTTATTTGAAAGTCAGAGTTACACAGAGAGAGGTGAGGAAGATATATATATATATAATATATAATATATATGTATATATGTATATATATGTATATATGTATATATATGTGTGTGTGTATATATATATATATATAGAGAGAGAGAGAGAGAGAGAGAGAGAGAGAGGGAGAGGTCTTCCATCTGCTGGTTCACTCCCCAGTTGGCTACAATGGCCAGAGCTGCGCCGACCTGAAGCCAGGAGCCAGGAGCTTCTTCTGGGTCTCCCACACGGGTGCAGGGGCCAAAGGACTTGGGTCATCTTCCACTGCTTTCCCAGGCTGTAGCAGAGAGCTGGATTGGAAGTGGAGCAGCCGGGTCTCAAACCGGTGCCCATATGGCAGGCCAGGGCATTAAGCCACTGTGCCACAGTGCCAGCCCCTCTCGTGGATTTTCTACCAACAGCCAGTCAAGTAGAGAAGAGGCACGGGGCCAGAGCCTGCCACGCCAGCATCCACTGCTCTGCTTCTGATCCAGAAAGTACGTGGGAAAGCAGCAGTGATGGCCCAGGTCCTTGGGCCCCTGCACCCGCGTGGGAGACCCGGATGGAGCTCCTGGCCCAGCGCAGGCCACTGTGGCCATTTGGGGAGTGAACCAGCAGTTGGAAGATCTCTCTCTCACTCTCTCTCTCTCTCTCTGTCTCTCCCTCTCTGTTGCTCTGATTTTCAAATAAATCTTAAAAAAAAAAAATACATGTGCATGAGAAAATCACCAAGACAAAAGTAAAAAGATTAAAAAATTAGCAAAAACATTGTAATTTGTCTTTTTTTTTTTTTGACAGAGTGGACAGTAAGAGAGAGAGAGACAGAGAGAAAGGTCTTCCTTTGCCGTTGGTTCACCCTCCAATGGCTGCCATGGCCGGCCCTGAGACACCTGAATGAGTTCGCATTCTGAAGCCCTGCGTGGGTGTTGGAGAAATTTGAGAAAGACCCAAAAGAACAAAGTTGTGGGTTTTTTTGTTTTTTTGTTTGTTTGACAGGCAGAGTGGACAGTGAGAGAGAGAGACAAAAAGGTCTTCCTTTGCTGTTGGTTCACCCTCCAATGGCCGCCACGGCTGGCGCGCTGCAGACGACACACCACACTGATCTGAAGGCAGGAGCCAGGTGCTTCTCCTGGTCTCCCATGGGGTGCAGGGCCCAAGCACTTGGGCCATCCTCCACTGCACTCCCTGGCCACAGCAGAGAGCTGGCCTGGAAGAGGGGCAACTGGGACAGAATCTAGCGCCCCGACCGGGACTAGAACCCGGTGTGCCGGCGCCTCAAGGCGGAGGATTAGCCTAGTGAGCCGCGGCGCCAGCCTGTAATTTGTCTTAAAAAGGCCTAATGTCCATGGTCTATACTGAGTCCCTACACACTGACAAGGCACACAAGCGGACAGCGCGTCGAGGGGAAGCCAGAGTGAGGCCTGCAGACGAAGGACAAATGGAGGATGGACAGGTGCCCCCAGAGGCCATCCCCGCCACGCTGCTCGCGACAAGAGGTTTGCTGCACAAGGCGAGCCCGTGCCCCCCTGCAGTCCCCTGCGGGTGACTGAGGGCAGCGGCGCCCCACGCACCAACACAGACCCAAGGCCATTGCTGCACCTGCACTCACACGTGTGTCCCCAGCTGCCCTCCACCGACCCTCCCGCCAGCACGGCGGGCCCTTCCAACACGTGTTCCTGAAAACCCCAGGGTGCCAGCCGGACGCGCTGGAGTGCCAGACACGTAACCCAGTGACACACGGGTCTGTGGACAGCACAGCAGGACACGGCCAGGACCTCCTCAGGCCTGGAGGCACAGGCTATCCGTATCCAACCCCAGCCGCTCCTCGATCTCGCACGGATCCCATTCTGAACCAAGACAGCCTGTGAGACCCAGCAGGCTGTGACGGGGGCTCTCCCCGGGCGACACAGGACCCGGACACCGCGCAGAGGCCGAGGAAGGCAGCCGCCCGCTTCCCGGGTCAGCCCGGAGCCGCGCGGCGCAGCCTGGGCAGACGCTCTCCTACCTGCCGTGGCGCCATCCAGGGAGGTGAGGCTGGAAGGACTGGAACCCAGGTCCAGCAACTTCCAGGTGTCCCGCAGGGGGCTGCTGGCGAGCGAGGACGACCTCTGAGTGGCGCAGACTCTGTCCTCAGGGGCTGCCTGAGCCTGGGGGCGCTGGGGGGCCCTGTTCTCCTTCTGCTGGGCTGCTGTGCAGGTCGCCGCGGGGACGGTGTGCTGCCGCTGCACGGAGACACAGGTCACCTGCAGAGCCCCCCACCAGGGCTCCTCAGCCCACCCACAGCCTTGGAAGATTCGACAAAGACGAGCATGGGATCCTTGAGAGGAGGGGGAAGGTGCAGAGAGGGAGGGGCCCTGAGGGGGCGGGGGGGGGGAGGGGTCCTGAGGGGGTCCAGGGAGGGAGGGGTCCTGAGAGGGTCCAGGGAGGGAGGGGTCCTGAGGGGGCGGGGGGGAGGGGCCCTGAGGGAGCGGGGGGGTAGGGGTCCTGAGGGGGTCCAGGGAGGGAGGGGTCCTGAGTGGGTCCAGGGAGGGAGGGGTCCTGAGGGGGTCTGCGAGGGAGGGGTCATGAGGGGGTCCGCGAGGGAGGGGTCCTGAGGGGGTCCAGGGAGGGAGGGGTCCTGAGAGGGTCCAGGGAGGGAGGGGTCCTGAGGGGGCGGGGGGGAGGGGCCCTGAGGGAGCGGGGGGGAGGGGTCCTGAGGGGGTCCAGGGAGGGAGGGGTCATGAGGGTGTCGGGGGGGGGTCCTGAGTGGGTCCAGGGAGGGAGGGGTCCTGAGGGGGTCTGCGAGGGAGGGGTCATGAGGGGGTCCGCGAGGGAGGGGTCCTGAGTGGGTCCAGGGAGGGAGGGGTCATGAGGGGGTCCGCGAGGGAGGGGTCCTGAGTGGGTCCAGGGAGGGAGGGGTCCTGAGTGGGTCCAGGGAGGGAGGGGTCCTGAGAGGGTCCAGGGAGGGAGGGGTCCTGAGGGGGTCTGCGAGGGAGGGGTCCTGAGTGGGTCCAGGGAGGGAGGGGTCCTGAGTGGGTCCAGGGAGGGAGGGGTCCTGAGGGGGAGGGCCTGCAGCCCAGGTGCAGCTTCCCCAGCACACAGAGGATGCAGGGAGCGCCGCACGCCCGCGCACCAAGCAGAGTCCACTCGGCAGCAGCAGAATGGTCAGGCCAGGTGCGAGCCCTGCCTGAGGAGGGCCTGAGTGTGGGGCCCCGCCTGCGCTCCCGGCTCGCGAGCAGAGGCAGCGAGGCCACCATCCCCACTGGAGCCCTGGTGCCAGTCCTGGCCGCTCCACTTCCCACGCAGCTCCCTGCTGTGGCCTGGGACAGCAGCGGGAGACGGCTGCTTGGGGCCCTGCACCCACGTGGGAGACCCCTCGGAGCTCCAGGCTCCTGGCTTCGGCCTGGGCCCACTCTGGCTGTTGCAGCCACGTGGGGGGGGGGGTGAGCAGCGGATGGAAGACCTCTCTCCCTCTGCCACTCGGCCGCCAGAAGTCAGTACGGAAATAAATCTCAAAGCAAAGCAGCAACAGACACTGGGGACAGCGACCTGAGGGCACGAAGCAGAGGCTGGAAGAAGCAGCCGGGGCAGCCGGGGCAGCAGGGGGAGCTGGGGGGAGCCGGGGGAGCAGGGGGAGCAGGGGGAGCAGGGGGAGCAGGGGCAGCCGGGGGAGGCAGAGGAGCAGGGGGAGCAGGGGGAGCAGGGGGAGCAGGGGAGCAGGGGGAGCAGGGGGAGGGGGGGGAGCTGGGAGCAGGGGGAGCAGGGGCAGCCGGGGGAGCAGGGGGAGCAGGGGGAGCCGGGGGAGCAGGGGGAGCAGGGGGAGCAGGGAGCAGGGGGAGCAGGGGGAGCAGGGGGAGCAGGGGCAGCCAGGGGAGCAGGGGGAGCAGGGGGAGCTGGGGGAGCCGGGGGAGCAGGGGGAGCAGGGAGCTGGGGGAGCCGGGGGAGCAGGGGGAGCAGGGGAGCAGGGGGAGCAGGGGGAGCCGGGGGAGCAGGGGCAGCCAGGGGAGCAGGGGGAGCAGGGGGAGCTGGGGGAGCCGGGGGAGCAGGGGGAGCAGGGGAGCAGGGGGAGCTGGGGGAGCAGGGGGAGCCGGGGGAGCAGGGGCAGCCAGGGGAGCAGGGGGAGCAGGGGGAGCAGGGGCAGCCGGGGGAGGCAGAGGAGCAGGGGGAGCAGGGGGAGCAGGGGGAGCTGGGGGAGCCGGGGGAGCAGGGGGAGCAGGGGAGCAGGGGGAGCTGGGGGAGCAGGGGGAGCCGGGGGAGCAGGGGCAGCCAGGGGAGCAGGGGGAGCAGGGGGGAGCCGGGGGAGCCGGGGCAGCCGGGCTGTGTCTCGGCCGAGCTGCCTCTGTGCCGCCAGCACCCCTCGTCAGAGCACTGGTCAGGTCCCAGCTGCTCACTTCCCATCCTGCTCCCTCTGGGGCACCTGGAAAAGTAGCACGGGAAGCCCAGCCCCTGGGTCCCTGCCGCCCATGTGGGGACCCGACGGAGGTCCCGGCTCCCGCTCTGCCCTGGCCCAGCCCTGACTGCTGTGGCCATGGGGGCGTGAACCAGCGGCTGGAGGATCTGTCTCGCCCTCGCCTCCGTCCCCGCCCCCACCCTCGCCACTCTGCCTTTCAAGTTAACAAATCGTGAAGTAAGATAAAATAAGGCAACTGCCAGAAGTCTCGATGTTTTCTGGAAGCCGTGTTGTGCTGAGGCAGCCGGCGCTGTGGCACAGCGGGTCAAGCTCACAACACCCGCATCCTGTCCCAGAGCCCAGGTGCTGACCCAGCTCCTGCTACGGCCTGGAACGGCGGCAGAAGATGGCCCCAGTGCTGGGCCCCGCCCGAGGACGCACCTGGCTTCCGTGTTGCCCAGACCCAGTGCTGAGGTCATCTGCGGGGTGACCCAGCGGGCGGAAGCTCGCTCTGCCTTTCAAGTGAATGAATAAATAAATCTAACAAACTGCATAGAAAACAAAGGAGACTATTTCAGGGACCCAGTTGTCCCGAGACACACCTGCGCCCTGCACGGAGCTCAGCTCTCATGGCGGACACCGTGTGGCCCTTTTTCATTTTATTTATCTATTTCTGCCATCTTTCCACGCCACTACAATGCTGTGCGTGAACGTCCTGCCAATGCTCTCAAGAGAAAAGAGGCAAACGCCAGGTCGCTGTTAGGCCGCGCTCCGCAGTCCTTGTCAGGTTTCTAACCGTGACGGTGAAGCGTGGCCACCCTGGCGAATGTGAAATCACTGATCACAGAGCTGGGAAGATCGCAAGGACCTCACCGGCAGGTGAACGAGTGTGGAGCGACAGCCCCGATGTGGCACGCAGCTCAAAGACCTACAAAAATGGCAGAAAAATCTGCTCTGGCCCCGCCAGTTCGGTTTCATTGTACTGACAACCTCAGCTGGCACCAGCGTGGTGAGAACACCCAGCAGGGCTGTGACACACACAAACAGAAGCTCCATGGACAAAAAAATTGTTTTTTTTTTATGTATCTGTCTATTTATTTACATAAAATATTTATTATTTTAAAGGCAGAGCTACAGAGAGAGAGGGAGAGACACAGAGAGAGGTCTCCCATCCGCTGGTTCACTCCCCAGATGGCCACAATGGCCAGAGCTCAGCCGACCTGAAGCCAGGAGCCAGGGGCTTCTTCTGGGTCTCCCACATGGGTGCAGGGTCCAAGCACTTGGGCATCTTCCACTGCTTTCCCAGGCCATGGCAGGGAGCTGGACCAGAAGTGGAGCAGCCGGGACTCCAGCTGGCGCCCATGTGGGATGCTGGTGCTGCAGGTGGCGGCCCTCCCATGACTCCACAGTGCTGGCCCCCGTGTGGCTCTTACAGCCTCAAACGTTTGCCCTCCAGCCTTTCATGAAACAGCCAGTCCTAACCTGGAGCTGGAAGTCTGCACGTCTACAACAGAAACCAGCAAGCCGACGAGCCCCACCCACAGGACTTGCGTTCAGCCCGGTGACCACAACACGGGGCCTTCCCCGCCTGCTCCTGCCGCCAGCCCCTGCTAACACACACCCGGGAGGCAGCAGTGACAGCCCACGCGGGACCCCGATGAATTTCCAGCTCCTGGCTGTGGGCCTCGCTCAGCCCTGGTCCCTGTAGGCAGCGGGTGAGAGAACCAGCGGATGGGAGGTCGCTCTCTGAGTCAAACTCCACCCCGTCAAGAATAAATACAAAGTGCAGCCACGGCCATCTGTGAGCGCGGAAACGGGGCCACGCGTGCTGCCACCCTGTGAGCGCAGCCACGGCCGTCCTGTAAGGGGCCACGCGTGCTGCCACCCTGTGAGCGCAGCCACGGCCGTCCTGTAAGGGGCCGCGCGTGCCGCGAGACAGCGGAATGCTTCCCCAGGCTCTGGCAGGTAAGGCAGCGTGGACGCGGCCCAGGGACAGAGAACTTCTGGGAACGGCATAGGGCCCCCAGGCAGACCCTGCGTCCAGCACCCAGTACCTGAGTCGGCAGAGCACTGGCCTGGGTGGATGCCCAGGTGGGCGCCGCTGAGGGTGACAGCCTGGCCTGGGGTGAGGGACAGGAACCCCCAGCCACGTGCCACAGGCTGTCCGTCGCAGGGAGGAAATGGCTAGAGTGACCGACCAGCCCTCCAGATCTGGTTAGGCAGAGGCCCAGCAGAGGCCACGTCCGTGACACTGGAATGTCCCCTGGGGACTGAATGGTAAGTCTGGGCAGGTCCGAGACACAAGGCAGCAGCCGCCTTCCTGGGTGAACCAAGCCAGCAGCGGCACAGCCGGCAAGGAACACGCGTGCACCACGACCCACAAAGGGAGGAAAAGAAATGGCCAACGGACATTTACCACGACTACAGGTGCAAGAAACTTCCCGGAAGACAGAATGGCAGAGAGAGCGGGAGACGCAGGTGAAGACTCCCCTCTGCTGGTTCACTCCCCGAATGCCGTAATGACCAGGGCCGGGCTGAAGCCTGGAGTCTGGAGCTCCATCGGGGTCTCCCACTGAGAGGCAGGGCCCAAGCACCTGGGCGTCTTCCACTGCTTTCCCAGGGGCATCAGCAGGGGGCTGGATCGCAAGCGGAGCAGCTGGGACTTGAACTGGTGCCCACACGGACGCCGGTGTCACAAGTGGCAGCTTAGCTGACAGCGCCGTGCCACCCACCCAGGTATAAGAACATCTAAAATTAGATGCAGGTTTTTTTTTTTTTTTGGACAGGCAGAGTGGACAGTGAGAGAGAGAGAGATAGAGAGAAAGGTCTTCCTTTGCCGTTGGTTCACCCTCCAATGGCCGCCGCGGCCGGCGCGCTGCGGCTGGTGCACCGCGCTGATCCGATGGCAGGAGCCAGGAGCCAGGTGCTTCTCCTGGTCTCCCATGGGGTGCAGGGCCCAAGCACTTGGGCCATCCTCCACTGCACTCCCGGGCCACAGCAGAGGGCTGGCCTGGAAGAGGGGCAACCGGGACAGAATCCAGCGCCCCAACCGGGACTAGAACCTGGTGTGCCAGCGCCGCGAGGCGGAGGATTAGCCTAGTGAGCCGCGGCGCCGGCTTAGATGCAGCTTTTTAAAACCCATCTTAGTGGGAAAGATTTTGGAAGCTGGTGCTGCGGCACAGTGGGTTATGCCACTGCCGGTGCCGGTGCCGGCGTCCTGTACTGGGGCACCAGTTTGAGTGCCACCTGCTCCACTCCTGGAAAATCTCTCTCTCCCTCTGTCATTCAAATACATAAAATCAATTCTTTAAAAAAAGAATAGCAGGTGGAGAAAGCTACGATATAACACTGCACACTATAATTTGTGATTTTAAAATCAGCAGGAAACACCTTAAAGTGCTCCTGCAAACTGGGCCGGACGCGGAACGCCGGAGGCCTTTCCCACGCGGCTTATTGTTTTCTGAAGATTTGTAAACAAAGTGCAACGCAGCAGCCATCGGTCAAACGTCACGTGAAGCAACTTCTGGACGGGGTTACCTGTGCCGTGAGACGGGGCTGCACCTGTCCCAGCGGCCAGCCATGGGCCACAGGCAGCTCGGGCGCCTCTCGGGGGGGCCAGGTCCCAGGGGCCGGGAGAGGGGGATACGGCGGCGGCCGCCCTGGAACGAGATCAGGGAGAGGGTTGCTCTCAGCGTGTGCACCTCTCACTCAGAACGAGGCTCTTCTCTCACGGAGAGGAGGGCCTGGGAGAGCGCGGCTGAGAGGCTGACTCAGGCCCGCACCTCCCGCGGCCACCGCCCCACAGGCTTCGCGTCCACCCTGGGGCCCGAGGGGCCAGCGCGCCCTCCCTGCAGCACAGGGAAGCAGCAGAAGCACGCAAACCCAGAAGTTCATCTGGGAAGTGCTGGGCTCCCTCAGTGACGGACGAAGTCCCCCGAAACCCTGCCCATCCACCTCCAAGCCAACTGTAAGACACTGGCCATCAGGCCCCAGTGAGGTGTTGTTTTTGTTTTTTAAAGAATTACAGAGGAGAGGCAGAGGCAGAGGCAGAGTTCCTCCATCCACCGGCCCACCCCAAAATAGTGATGGCCAGGGCTGAGCCAGGCTGAAGCCAGAAGTCAGGCCTCCCACTCAGGTACAGGGGCCCAAGGACCTGGGCCGTCCTCTGCCACCCTCCAGGGCACACCCACAGGCAGCTGGATGGCAGGTACAGCATCTGGGACCCGAACTGTGCCCACATCAGGTGCCGGCACCACAGCACGGCCCCCAGGGAGCTTTTGGGTGGTAGAACGGACACCTGCCACGCCGCAGGAGCCCCGTGGACAGCGGGGACCGCTGCTCCCTGCACGGACTCGCTCCCTGGGGTTAGCTGTCCTGGGAGGCCCAGAGCAAAGGGCAGCGTTTTCCAGAAGACACAGAGACAGGAGGGGCAAGATTTGGGAATGAGCTTGTGTTCCTTAGCTGCATCTATTTTTATTTTTTTAAACGTTATTTGACAGAGTTATAGACAGTGAGAGAAGAGAGAGGCAGAGAAAGGTCTTCCGTCCGCTGGTTCACTCCCCAAATGGCCGCTACGGCCGGCGCTGCGCCGATCTGCAGCCAGGAGCCAGGTGCTTCTCCTGGTCTCCCACACGAGTGCAGGGCCCAAGCACTCGGGCCATCCTCCACTGCCTTCCCGGGCCACAGCAGAGGGCTGGACTGCAAGAGGAGCAGCCGGGAATAGAACCCGGCGCCAATATGGGATGCCAGTGCCACAGGTGGAGAATTAACCAAGTGAGCCACGGCGCCAGCCCCTCTAACACCTGAATTTAAATGCTATCAGACCTGCAAATGGCTAGGATCTGACACCAGGAGTGACAACGAAGTGGGTGGTGCCTGCTTCAACCCCAAGTCCCCCATCAGAGGGCCTGGGTGTCAGTCCCTACTCTACCTTTTTGCAAGACTTATTTGAAAGGGAGTTAGAGAGCGAGAGCGAGAGCTCCCATCCACTGGTTCCCTCCCCCAAAGGCTGCAACGGCTGGGGCTGGGCCAGGCCGAAGCCAGGAGCTTCATCGGGGTCTCCTGCATGGGTGCAGGGCCCAAGGACCTGGGCATCTTCCACTGCTTTCCCGGGCACATTAGCAGGGAGCTGATTGGGAAGTGGAGCAGCTGGGACCTGAACCAGTGCCCATAAAGGATGCCGGCACCACAGGTGACCATGCTGGCTTTGGTGTGGCTCAGCCCTGGCAGCACTGGGCAGTGTGCAGAGGGCGGGGGTGACCAGTGGACAAAGGTCTCTGCCTTTCAAACGAATAAAAAACAATCAACAGAATGGACCTAAATGTCAGAGAATGCGAGTGGTTTCCCAAGACCAGACGCGGGCAGAGGAGCCCGGTGCCCTGCCGGGGGTGCCCCTTCATAAGCTACACACAGAACTCCCACGTGAGCTGGCAACCCCTCAGAGAACAGGAACCAGGCGTGTCCCAGCGCAGACGGCTCCCCGCTCAACACGTGGCAACGCAGTGACACAGCCACACGGAGGGTGGCCCCACGTCATCGGCGCTCCACACAGGTAGAAAGCACACTGGGGAGGAGTGGGGGCACCAGCCAGCGAGCGTGGGCTCCGAGGGGTGGGGGCTGTGGCGCGGCACTGAGCGTGGGTCCCCAGAGGCGTGAGCGCTCTCCGAGGGGTGGGGGCGGTGGCACAGCAGCAGGAGAGCCCTGAACAGCGCCCCACAGTGTCACACCAAAGGTAAAAACAAAAACAAATCGCTAAGTTTTAGAAAAGCCATGAGATGGGTTAAAACCCCAGCGGGCTGCTGCAGCTCGGTGGGCTCATCCACGCGGCCAACCCCAGTCCGCACGGTGGGGGCAGGCACTGTGGCAAAGTGGGTGAGGCCACGGCTCAGGACGCCTGCACGCCAGCTGGGAGTGCCTGGCCCCCGTTTGACCCTGCTAGTGCATCCTGGTAGGGAGGCGCCGGCCCCGGTGCTTGGGCCCCTGCCGCCATGTTGGAGACGAGACGGAGCTCTGGGTTCCTGGCGTCAGCCTGGAAACTTGGGCCGTGGACCAGGGGATGGAAGCGCTCCCTCCACGCCTGCGCTCTGCTGGCGCCCCCCCCCCCCCCCCCCCGTGTGCTCTGGGTCACTGTCCCCTCCCGTGCACAGCCGGATGTTACGGCACAGGCGCTCCGGAGTTCAGCTCACAGGGTCGAGTCTCCCAGCCGCGTCCAGTTCGTCCTGCTCAGGACTGAACTCTGAACACAAAGTAAAGAAAGCTCTCAGAGACCCTCCGCCCTGGAACTCTTAGATGTCCCAGAAGCCCTTGACAACCAGAGACGTGCTCTCACGAAACAGCAACAGGAGTGGCTGGGTTGCTGAAGCGTCCCTGCCAACCGCCTGGCAGGAACAACCGGCTGGCCAGAGTGGACACTCGCCCCCACTCGGCTCGGCCCGGAGGGCAGAACAGGAAGTGCGCGGGGAACGGTGTGTCTGGTCAGGGCCCTGGCTGCCCACGCCAGGTGCTCCACTGACGCCATCAGAGAGCAGGTGCGCAGCTGTCAGCCCGTCCACGATGGATCCGGCGCTGGCCTCGCTGGCCCTGCCCTCCCGGCCAGCACCCGCCCCGCGTTCATGGGCTGTGAGGCCTCACGAGCCTTCAGGGGAGCTTCTCGTGGGGGGGGGGCTCTCGAGGTGCTGCGGTACCGCCCAGTGCGCAGGCCCTGTGAGCACCTGCAGGGCCGCGTGGACACACCAGAAGCCCGAGTGGAGACTGATGCACGTGCCAGGAGCTGCTGCCAGCGCCTGAGAGGAACCGGAGCGGGCCACACGGGGCTGATGCACACAGGCCTCCAGGGAAGCAGGCACGGCCCCTGCCCTACAGTGGGCAGGAACCGGGAAGTGTAAACGTGAGGAGTGAGCTGCAAGCTTCCTCGGGACAAGGAGAGGGCTTGCAGCCCGCGTCAGGGAGGGCTGACCCGCCGCCTGGACGCCACGGCCCACACGGCAGTGGCCGCGTGCCGGCACGTTGCCAACCCAGCTCTGCTAGTGTGCGCCCTGGGAGGCAGAGGCGCTGGCTCCAATACTCGGGCCCCTGGCACCCACGTGGGACACCCAGATGGAGTTTGCGTTCCTGGCTCCTGGGTTCGGCCTGGCTCAGCTCTGGCCGTTGCAGCCATCTGGGGAGTGACCCAGCGGATGGAAGACCTCGTTGTCTCTCCTTCTGTCATGCTGCCTTTCAAATAAATAAACCTTCAGGGAAAAACCCAGAAAGAAATGAAAGCATGAACAAGAAAAGACACAAGTAAATGTTAAACATACACTTCCGGAAACAAGGAAAAGAACAGAACCGCACATCCGACAGAAGGAATGGAATCATGAGCTGGACGCTGTGGTCAAGACACAGGCAGCAGTGGCTCTGGGCAGCCCTGAGCGGAGAGGGAGACGTCCTCAGGGCTCGCAGACACGCGCACAGGAGGCAACCCGGGGGGCACCTGGCACCGCTCTGAAGCGAGGCTGGGGCCCCGCGTCCTGCTGATGTGCACGGGAGGCAGCAGGCGGTGGCTCCGCCAGCTGGGTCTCCATGCAGGCTCCAGCTTCCGGCACCAGCTGCTGTGGGCGTCTGAGAAGTGAATCAGAGGGTGGGAGCTTTCTCCAGATCAATAATGAAGTTTAACAAAAATAATAAGTATGTCTTACATCGCAAGTTCCAAAAGAAACCAGAACAAATGGAGAGAAATGGCATCTGAAGAAAGTCTAGGGGCTGACTCTGTGGCACAGCGGGCAAAGCTGCCGCCTGCAGTGCTGGCATCTCATGTGGGTGCCAGTTCGAGTCCCGGCTGCTCCACTTCCCACCCAGCTCTCTGCTGTGGCCTGGGTAAGCAGTGGAGGATGGCCCAAGTCCTTGAGCCCCTGTACCCGTGTGGGAGACCTGGAAGAAGCTCCTGGCTCCTGGCTCCTGGCTTCGGATCGGCCCAGCTCTGGCCATTGCAACCATTTGGGGACAGACCAGCAGATGGAAGACCTCTCTCTCTCTCTCCCTCTGCCTCTGTAACTTTGCCTTTCAAATAAGTAAATACATTTTTTTAAAAAAAGAAGAAAAAGCAGCAGCAGCTCTGGCTGAGACTCTAAGAATGGACAAACAACCAGTCACCCAACCATGAGTCCTAAGAGCCGAATACAGTGACGCCTGAGCCAGGGCCAAGCGGAACAGACACAGCGGCGGCAAAACGGGGACACGACCTAGGTCAGAGCAAAGCAGCCAGAGGCAGGGGGCTGGGGGTCGGGGGAGAGAGCGAGAGCCCCCTCCGCAGAGGCCTGGGCTCAGGCTGAGGGCGCTGCTCAGCCGACAGGGCACCTGAGAAGAGCTGTGGACACCGCCGCCGCCCAGGACGTGGTCCCAGAGGTCATGTCCACACAGACGGAGCAGAGCGAAGTGCCCGCGGGCTCTGTCCGGAGGAGCTGCCCCCAGAGAGACCGCCAGTACCTGAGTCCGAGTTCACTTCCCTCAGAAACCACGGGGCAGCCCGGCATCTGGGTCGGCACCAGGTCCCGCGGGGCCGGGTGGCAGCCCGGGGCCCTGGACTGGAGGAGCATTTCCACGCCTACTTCCCCTTATGGCTGCACACGCACAGGCCGACAGCGCAGGGGCCCTGAAGCAGGAGAAATGAAGCCAGCTCCCTAACCCGTCTTTTCAACAAATCAAAGACGCTAAGTGAGGGGCAGGTCTTCTGCAGCGGTGAGCCGCGCCTGGGCTGCTGCCGGTCTCGGCGTCCGATCCAGCTCCCTGCTCACGTGCCAGGAGGCAGCAGGGGACGGCGACGGGCTTGGGAGGGCAGATGGAGCTCCTGGCTCCAGCCTGGCCCAGCCCTGGCCGTGGGGCCACTGGGGCATGAGTCAGGGGGTGGAGGATCTCCCTTTCTCTGTCTCTCTCTCTCTGCTTCTATGGCTCTGCCTTTCAAATAGATGAAAATAAATATATTTTTAAAAAGCTTTCTTAAAAAAGATAGAAAGTGATAACAAAATGGCATAATGAAAGATTAAATACAACATGAAACAGCGAAATAGTCTTAACTGTCTAGATCAGTCCCAAAGAGCCCATTCTCTGTGACGCGCTTGGCTCTGTGACTGTGGTCACGGCACCGGCGTGTGGGATCAGGAAAGTGCCTGGAGGACCGTGTCGCAATCTCACCCAACGCTCGTCCCGGGAGAGGCCTCCCCGTGCCAGCTACAGGGCCCCTGGCAGAAGCAGAGACCCAGGGCGGGGACGGGTCCAGCCACCCTCCTGGCTCACGGGCAGGCAAGGCCAGTGGCGCCCTCAGCCGCCAGGCACCCTAACCACACAGCACATGCTGCTCAGGGAGAGAGCGCCGTCCCACAGGCTGTTCACGTGGCTCCACGGGTGTCAGAGTCCGCGTGGGCCTGGGCCTCCAGCAGGGGCACGCGTGTGCCAGGGTGCATGAGAGTAGGCACACACACACACACACAGACACGGGTGTCTGGTATTTTCTTTTTTTTTTTTTTTTTTTATTTTTGACAGGCAGAGTGGACAGTGAGAGAGAGAGACAGAGAGAGAAAGGTCTTCCTTTGCCGTTGGTTCACCCTCCAATGGCCGCCGCTGCAGCCGGCGCACCGCGCTGATCCGATGGCAGGAGCCAGGATCCAGGTGCTTTTCCTGGTCTCCCATGGGGTGCAGGGCCCAAGCACCTGGGCCATCCTCCACTGCACTCCCTGGCCATAGCAGAGAGCTGGCCTGGAAGAGGGGCAACCGGGACAGAATCCGGCGCCCCAACCGGGACTAGAACCCGGTGTGCCGGCGCCGCAAGGTGGAGGATTAGCCTATTGAGCCACGGCGCCGGCCGGGTGTCTGGTATTTTCACCAAAACATCAATTAGTCCTCGTTTGTAAATTTTGTTTTCCTGTATAATTTAACACTTCTCAGTAGGCTTAAATTTTTACAATGAACAAATATCCTTTCTATAATGAGAAAAAACAAAAACCTTTCTTTCTTTCTTTCTTTCTTTCTTTCTTTCTTTCTTTCTTTCTTTCTTTCTTTTTTTATTTTTTGACAGGCAGAGTGGACAGTGAGAGAGAGAGACAGAGAGAAAGGTCTTCCTTTGCCATTGGTTCACCCTCCAATGGCTGACACGGCTGGCGCGCTGCGGCCGGCGCACCGCACTGATCCAATGGCAGGAGCCAGGTGCTTCTCCTGGTCTCCCAGGGGGTGCAGGGCCCAACAGTAGGTTCTGTGCAGAAGATTCGAAACAAGGTATCAGGAAGCCCTGCTTCCCACGGCAGAAGTGGAGGACATGGTGAGCACTGGGCAGGGGGCAATTGATGCTGCACTCCCCTCGCCTCTGGCCCACCTCAGCCTGGGGCTCACCCGGCCTGGGCGTGGGTGGGGACAGGTGTGGTCCGAGTGGCGCCCGGCCTCCTCCCACCCCCCTCCACGCGTTCACCCTGAGGAAGACGGCGCTCGTCCAAGGCGCAGGACGTGGAGGTCAGCCTGCATCCCACTGCAGGGGCCCCGCTCAGGCAGACGGGGGACCAGCCCCGGGTAGGTGCAAGTGAGGCGCAGCAGTGGCCAGAGAGGCCCAGGAACGCCCACAGATGAAGCCGGGGAGGCCCAGCCCCTGCGCGACGGCCCTCACATTTCAAGTGGCGACCGTGGGTCAGAGGTTTTACCACAGCTGGTCACCCGGCACACAAGGACTGCGGCCGCAGGGACCTGTCCCCCCTCTGCCCCAGAGGGACAAAGGGCACAGCCCAAGTCCTCTCTCCTTCCCATTGCCACACAGCTGGCAGGCTCCCCTCAGGCCTGCACACACACCAAACACAGCCTCACCCCATGTGCACACACACACACACATCACACTGGCACACACTGGCATGCACACACAAGCATGCTAGCATACCACATGCACAGCTGGTGTATATGCACACTGGCACACACTCGCACACATCTGCAGGCATCAGGCAGCACCACGCAGGGGCCCACGGCCTGGGCAGCTGTGAGGAAGGCGCCTGGGAACAGCAGGCGTCAGGAACAGGCGTCAGTCACCTGCAGCTGCCACATCAACCCCATGGCCTCGACAAACAGCTCAGCCCACAGAGGTCACGGCTCCCAGGGCACACGGCCCCGCGGCCTGGCAGTGCCGGTGTGGACGGCAGCCACGGCCCCCAGCTTCCGATGCCCTGAGGGCTGAGCAACAGCACGGGACCCGGCTTCCGATGCCCTGAGGGTGGACCACTTCCACTTAGACCAGTCCTGGTCACCTTCTCACCACTGCAACGCCCTGCCCAGTGCCCTTGCACGTACAGCACTGCGGAGTCGAAGGTGAGGTCAGGGGACGGCCAGCAGAGCAGCCACGCCGCCGTCCCTGTGGGCTGCACACACACTGCTCGCCATCTCCTGCCACCCCTGAGCTTCCCAACACGGCACAGAGCCCCCGTGGCCCATCCCTCCCGGTTCTGCACCTGGAGGTTCCCAACACGGCACAGAGCCCCCTTGGGGGTGGGGAGGTGGGTGGGGGGTGGGGAGGTGGATGTATGGGGGGTGGGGAGGTGGGTGGGGGGTGGGGAGGTGGATGGGGGGTGGGGAGGTGGATGGATGGGGGGTGGGGAGGTGGATGGATGGGGAGTGGGGAGGTGGATGTATGGGGGGTGGGGAGGTGGGTGGGGGGTGGGGAGGTGGATGGGGGTGGGGAGGTGGATGGATGGGGGGTGGGGAGGTGGGGGGTGGGGAGGTGGATGGATGGGGGTGGGGAGGTGGGGGGTGGGGAGGTGGATGGATGGGGGGTGGGGAGGTGGATGCATGGGGGGTGGGGAGGTGGGTGGGGGTGGGGAGGTGGGTGGGGGGTGGGGAGGTGGATGGGGGGTGGGTGGAATGCTTGGCCGTAGGCCAGGCCAGCTACAGGAAGCATGGTGAGGACAAGCTGAGTTCCAGGCACGGGAGGCCTGGGCCAGCCAGGGAAGCTCTGCAGGACCAGGTCAAGGAGCAGAAGGTGGGGGGGGGGGGCCGCTGGCTGGCGCGGAAGGGGACAGAATGCCATGGAATGAGCAGGACACACGGCCGCTCACTGCGTGGCTGAGGCCGTGCCGTGCGGTGCCGTGCGGTGCCGTGCGGTGCTGGGGAGGGAGGCGCTCACGCGCAGGTAGTGTGGCTCGGAGAAGCAGCAAAGCGTTTGGTCCACAGGTGCCTGAGGAGCAGAGGAGGCCGACCTGCCCCTCGACTGCAGGACTGGAGGGGGCGGGCGCGAGCGACGCCGCCTAGCGCTGGTGCCGCAAGGCTGGGCCGAGACCGGGAGCTGACTGCTGCCGTCTGCCCCTGCACCCACAGCCCAGACTCTGGAGCCACGCCACCCCCAGAAAAGGAAACCTCGCCGTGGCTTTGGGGCTGCAGGAGAGACGCAGGGCCCTCCGTACAGACCCAGCCTGAGTGGCGCCCGACTCCGATGTCCCTGGACACCGGCAGGGCACCCGCCCAGAGAGCGAGAGCTGCCGGAGCCAGTCACCCGCTGCAGGTCCCCAGGGCCTGTGGCCGGGGCTCCGGGTGCTGCTGAGCGGCCTGGCGTGCACGCCCAGCGCCTGCGCATCTCCTCTAAGCACCTGGGACTCAAGTGCTACCCGCCTTTCTCAGGCAGCCTGCCCGACAGCCCTGTCCTGGGCCCCACTCAGGACACACCACGGCCTTTGCCTGGAGGAGGCCCACAGCCTAAGCCGGCTCAGGAGCACAGCAGCCTCTGCTGCTCCCGCAGGCTGCGACGGGACGCCGCTGAACCACGCACTCTTCGTCCAGGAGCTGCAGGGAGGGGTCGGGAGCTGGCCTCGGGGAGGTGCAGCTCTGCTTGCCAGCAGCCTGGACTTCAGCCCACAGAGCACGGCCTCCGTGTCCTCCCGCCTCCCTGCGCGCCCCTCGCAGGCTCTGGCCAGGTGGAGCCGGCCGGCAGCCTCTGCCTTCCCTGGCAGTCCTCCCTCTGCACCTGTGGCCTCGGCACAGCTGCTCCCGGTCCCCAGGGGCAGGCTGGAGCAGTCACTTCCGTGCAGGTCCCCGCACACCCCTCTCAGCACAGGGCGCACACCCCAAAGCCCAGCTTCCCCCAAGCCGACACGTGTGGACTCACCTTTGGGGTGGCCTAGCTCAGCGCGGAGCCTGTTCCCCATCTCAATGAGCTGCTCCTTCTCCAGGCGCAGGCTCAGGATTTTTCTGGCTGCTTCCTTTAGTTTCTTCTGGAGTCGGTGCACGGACAAGGCCTGTGGCGTCTGTGGCCCTGGCTGGGGACAGGTGGGGAACTCTCCTTGGACTGCAGTCCTCACGGGGCCACCTGCGGGGCCCTGTAAGTGAGCAGCCCCAGGAGACCTGGGCACCACCAAGCCCTCCTGTGGGAAAGACGGCGGAGGGCCTGGCCCACCAAACCTCCCCAGCTGCCCCTCCAGACGGGGCACTGCCGCGAGCAGGCCGGGGCGATGGCCCTCCGTGTGGAGAACCACGGTGCATCCGTGGGCTGCTCCTTCTGCACAGATGGGATGAGAAGGGGTTCCAGCCCTCAGACCTCACAGCTCCACAGCTGCTCCCCTGCACAGCCAGAGGGCCCCGGGCCTTGCCCTCCTCCTCCTTCCTGCACCCCTGCATCTGTCTGTCTGTGTCTGCAGTGAAGACAGATCTGACAGGCGCCAGCCAGCACTGTGGGCCCGGCACTGACCTCAAGGGCCTCCAGCCCCAGAGGGCTACACCCTGCCTGGACGCCTGTGCTGGAACTCAGCCCACTCCTTCCCGCCTCCTGCTGTGGCCACTGGCTCTGCCCTCACCCTCGGGCCCGTGCAGCCGGGTGCTTCTTCCCATCTTCCATGCTGGCAGGTGCTTGGGGGCCCTGCCTTTCCGTCTCCCCACCTGCTGGCTGGACACACAGCTGAGGGTGCTCTCCTCTGTCCAGCAGAAGGCACAGAGACAAAGCGGAGGCGGCTGGGAAGGGCACCAGAGTCTGCTAGGCTCCCCTTGGCAGCCCAGGCCTGTGCCAAACCTGGATCTGTGTCCTACGGAGCCCCAGGCTGTACCCGCCCAGCCCAGCCTGGTCTACACTACACACTGCAAATGCGGTAACAAGCAGAGCTTTGAAGCAAGAACAGGGCCAGGGCAGCAGCAGTCCCGGGCCCTGGCACCACGTGCACAGCCGAGCTGCTCCTCAGGCCTAACGGCCACGTGCAGGCCCACGAGCTCGGAGTGACGGGAACGGCCCAGCACACCCTGTCCTGGTCCCACTTCCTGGAGTCCCTTCCAGGCTGGCAGGTGCCTGTGTCCCCCGGGCACTGCTGTTCCTGGGCAGCAGGAGCCACGTGGGTGACTGCGCTGTGCCCCAGGCGTGTGCTGTGGGGTATCACGGCACCACGGGACAGTCGTGGCTCTACCGCAGCCAAGACAGACCGCTGACCTCTCCTGCACACGGAACGTCCTGTGGCCCTGGGGGCCTCAGCCACGGCTCGGTGCAGGGTCTCCCAGGAGGCTCCTCGTGTCCCCTGCGTGTGGGCCTGGTGCCTGCTTGGGGAGCGCAAGGACGGGGTGATGAGTGGGGCCTGCGCCTGAGGAGAGGTGGGAGGCCCTGGCTGAGAAGGGAAGCCAGGGCTCCGCACAGCCCCGGGGCTGAGGCCAGGCGCGGCAGGGGCCTCTGCGGAACCCCTGGACTTGTTTGTGAGCGAGCAGAGTCTCCAGCCCCCCCCCCCCCCGCGCGAGCGTTCAGGCAGATTCACTCCGCAGAAGCAGACCCGCACCCGAGACGGCCCCGCCAGGCTCCCGCCCCAGAGCTCGCGTCCCGATCCCTGCTTCTCCCTAGTTTTTCTGTTTGATAGGCAGAAATGCGGAGAGCAACAGACGCCTGGGCCAGGGCTGACGCTGGGAACCCAGCCCAGGCCTCCACGTGGCGGCAGGAACCCAGCCACTGAGTCGTCACTGCTGCCTCCGGGGTCTGCGCCAGCGTCAGGAGCTGAGACCGACAAGGGACACCTGCGTCTTCACCGGCGTCCTAACCGCGGAGCCAAACGACCACTCCCAAAGTCACTGATGACCGCTCAGGAGCGGGCGGGCCCCGGCCAGCGGCCCAGGCCCAGGCCTCTGGACACCCTGACCCAAGAGTGTGGACAAACTTCCGGGTTCAGTTCCCAATAAGCTCTCACCTGGTAAACGTTCACTCTGGGGCCAGCGTGTGGCACAGGTAAAGCCCCTGCTTGCAACGCTGGCATCCCCTGTGACCACCAGTTAGAGTCCTGGCTGCTCTGCGTCCGGTCCAGCAACCTGCTGACCGCCTGGGAAAGCAGTGCAGGACTCCCTGCGGTCACGGGGGAGACCCATGGAGCTCCGGGCCCCTGGCCCAGCACTGCTCGTGTGGCCACTTGGAAGAACTCCCTCTCTCCCCTTTTCTCTCTGTGTCACTCTGTCCTTGTAATCTTTTCTTTAAAAAACCCTCACTGTGACGACTCTCTAAAGGGCTTCCTCACGACAAGGAGCCGCCACCTGGGGACCTGCCGCGCAGTCCCGGGTGCCCTGCGGCCCTGGCTGCCGCCCGGCATCCTGGTGAAGAAGAGGAGCATCTGGGTGAGTCTGGACAGCCCTCGGGTCAGGAGGAACGCCGGGGTTGCTGGAGGGTCCTGGGTCTGGACGGCACTCGCCGGGGACTGACCACAGCGCTGCCCCGCAGGAAGCCGAGGTCCCCTCCACAGCTTACAACGCCTCGCTGCGGCCCCAGGACCAGGCACAGCTTGGTGGGGGTGTGGCCCTGCACCCACAGATCTCCCCGGGCACGGGTGCTGGGGGCAGCACGCAGTCACCGGCCATAAGCATACGCCTTCCTTGCCCAGGCAGGGGTGGGGGGCGGGAGAGCTGGCCAGGTGCGGCCTGGGAGCCAGCCCTCTCCACGTCCATTCCCCTAACCTGTCTGAGAGGAAGCAAACCCTCAGTCTGCACTTCCCGAGGGGAAGGCCGCGGATCCCAGCCTGGTCTTCCTTGTGGCAACCAGAATCCAGGATGCCACGTGGTGTTCACCTGAGTGGCACCTGTGCCTTGTCACCCACACGTCACAGCTCACAGAGCAGCAGGACACAGCAAGGACAGAGAGGGTCGGCTTCCAGGCCTGACCTTCACGGCAACCTGTGTCCTGAGCACAGGCACCCAGGGCACCGCAGACGGGCCATGTGGCCTCAGGGCCGGCACGAACGGCTCCCACAGCAGGAGCCCGGACAGGTGTGGCAGCAGGCACTGACGGCCCTCCCCACACAGGACACCCACCTCTCTCCGGAAGGCCCCGGGGCTGCAGGTGCATGGCTGCTTCCCACCTGAAGGTCCCACTGCTTCCTGCTGGGCTGTCCCCAGGAACCTCCCCAGCTCGGCCACCTGCTTCCGCAGCTCCAGGACCTCCAGGTGCACCTGGTCCACTTCTCGGGGAAGCTCACCCTGGACGGTGTCCAGCTTCAGGGATTTCGGCAGCACCTGGAGGCAGTCAGGAGAGGGCACCCTTGGGGCCCTGCAGGTCTTGGGCACAGGTAGCTCTCTCTGGCAGACATGGTCACCGCAAAGCTGTGCCCGGTCAGCACCGCCACTGCGCCTCCGGCCTCGCCCAGCTGTGCTGAGCTGCTGCTGCCCGGAGCTGGGAGCTGGGGCACAGACGGCCTTCGGCCTCCGCCTGGGGGGACCCCTCCTGGGAGTGATCTCTCATCCACCGTCCACTCCCCAGGGGAGGAGAACTGGGAAGGGGAGTGGAAGGGAAGAGGAGGGGCGAGAGGGAAATGGGGCTGAAGGGCTCGAGAGACAGGTGGCCGACGTGGGGCAGACAAGAGGCAGAGGTGCAGAAAGCTCCAGAAAGGGAGGTCAAAGGCCAGCGGTGCCAGGTGCCGCTCTCAACGCCCGCGTCCCACGTTAGAGTGCTCGCGTGAGGCCCAGCTGCCCTGCTTCTGGTCCAGCTCCCTGCGAATGCGCCTGGGGGGCAGCAGTTCCCAGCTCCGGGCTCCCAGCTTTGGCCCAGGCCCGGCTGTCGCAGTCAGGATGGGACCTCTCTGTCTCTCCCTCTCTGCCATTCCAATAACAAATAGGAATGTTTAAAGAGGGAACCAGGAGGAGGGCTATCCTCCTCGACACAACACCCATGCTGCGCACCATAGTCAGGGCTTTCAGAAGATGGCCTTCACAGAGAGGGAGGGGTCCTCCCCTGCTGGCCCACGCCGGGCGGCAGCAGGCGGCTCACCTTCCGTCTCAGCCGCGTCACCAGCACATTCAAGAGACGTGCTCGGTCTCCGAGCTTCCTGAGGGCCAGCCCAGCGCACCCGGGGCCGGCGTGGACACAGCCTCCTGCGGAGGAGGGACTCCGTCAGCTCAGAGCCCGACTGTGAGGGAGGGATCCGCCATCTTCCCTGGCCTCCCCGCAGGGTCCCACAGGCGGTGTCCGCCCAGCGACCCCAGGGAGAGAGCTCCGCTGGGGGCAGCGGCTGGGGTCTCTGAGGCGCACAGGTGCGATCACGCCCCCAACACAGGACCTCCCCGCGCGGCGCCTGACGAGACCCTCATCCGTACGTCGGCGCTCCTGGGACGCACCGGGGGCCTCCGCCGGGGTGTGGACGAGGGGCTGAGTGTCGCTGTCAGACGCGGGCACCTTCGAGGGCTCCAGCACACCCTCCAGCTGTCCTTCCAGGGTCTGAAGTCTGTGCTTCAGGTCTTGAACTTCCGCTTCAAGGGCCAGAACGTAACCTGCCGAAAGCCAGTGGGCAAGAAACGCCCACCCAACACTGCGCCTGCGCGCACCAAGACAGAGCCCACCCAACGCTGCGCCTGTACGCACCAAGACAGAGCCCACCCAACACTGCGCCTGCGCGCACCAAGACAGTGCCCACCCAACACTGCGCCTGCGCGCACCAAGACAGAGCCCACCCAACACTGCGCCTGCGCGCACCAAGACAGAGCCCACCCAACGCTGCGCCTGTACGCACCAAGACAGAGCCCACCCAACACTGCGCCTGCGCGCACCAAGACAGAGCCCACCCAACACTGCGCCTGCGCGCACCAAGACAGTGCCCACCCAACACTGCGCCTGTGTGCACCAAGACAGAGCCCGTTCCCGTGGACAAGACACGCCCACCCAACACCGCGCCTGTGCGCACCAAGACAGAGCCTGTTCCAACCCTCGTGTCTCCCTTCACGGGCCCCGTCCTCTCCCCCAGCAGCTGTCCCACGTCCAGTGCCAGCCCCAGGGCTCCCCTCACCCTCGCTCGTGGCGCGGCTGTGAGGGTCCCTGTACCTGGTGCCCACTGTGGCAGCCGCTTGGGGCGCCCCTGGTCCCCTTGAGGCAGGGCCTGGGGTCCTCGCCCGAGACCAGACGCTCGGGCCAGCCCAGCGGGAGACCGGCGTCAGGGTGCCAGTGCCCCTCCGCACTTTCCCTTCCCTCCCAGCAAGCAGGCTTCTGGAGTGCAGAGCTGAGACTCCTCACGGGAGGACAGCAGCTGCCGCTCTCTGCAGCGTTTATCAAAGGGGGTGTGCGCCCGCCCGGGCCCAGCGCACAGATGCTGCCTGCCCTCACCGGGAGTGGCTGCCTCTCCTGCCTCGGGATCGGGCTGCTCGGTCTCTGAGGTGGCTCCCAGCTGCGCCGAGGGGAGAACCTGGTGGCCCAGGGCTTCCATCTCCGCCCGCATCTGGGCGACGGCGTTGCGCAAGCTCGCATTCTGCTCCTGCAGCCGCTGGATCTCACTGGACACGAGGCCTCCGCTCACTCCTTCTTCAAGCGGCCTGGAAAGCACCTGCCAGATACCCAGAGAAAAACCGGGACTCGGCCGCGGCTACAGAGAAGACACGAGGCCCCCAGGCCGGTCCAGGCCGGCTCCGGCTCTGTGCTCTCGGGGCCTCCCTACCCACCCCGCCCGTCTGCCCGTGGAGACAACCACCTTCCTGGGTAACCTGAGAAGCCCTCATCCCTGGGGGAGCCACGTTCAGATAGAGCAGACGACAGGTGTCAGCGGAAGGGAGGAGCTGTGTTTAAGGCGACAGAGCTGGAGGGCTGGAGCAGGCTGCGCGGCGGCTGGCGCCAGGGGGCCACACGGTGAACAGGCCGAGGGCGCCCTGTATGCCAGGCGTGCTTCAGCACCGTCAAAGCTCCCCTGGCCGGGACGGGCTTCCGAGCCGATGGGAGAGCTGCACACACAGCGTTCAGGAGAAGTGGAGAGGAGAGGCCAGAAATGAGGCCTGCACAGCCCCAGGGGAGTCTGGGGCACGGGGAAGCAGAGCCCAGGACAAGCAGGGGCCGCAAGTGTCTCCGTGCGATGAGACCCAGAACCCCCAGGCCCAAGGGGCTTGGCTTCTGCACAGGAGAAACACAGAGGCCTCGGCACAGGGCACCCAGAGGCCTCGGCACAGGGCACCCGGAGGCCTCGGCACAGGGCACCCAGAGCAGGTGCTGAAAGGCCGTGACCAAGGGGAGAGCGTTCCTTTCATTTTAAGATTTACTTATTTACTTGAAAGTCAGAGAGAGAGAGAGATAGAGATAGAGATAGAGATAGAGAGAGAGAGAGAGAGAAAGACAGGGAGAGATCTCCCATCTACTGGTTCACTCAAATGGCCACAACGACCAGGGCTGAGCTGAGCAAGGCCAGGAGCCTGAACTCCTTCGAGGTCTCCCACGTGGGAGCAGGGCCCGAGCACTTGGGCCGCCCTCCACTGTGCTCCCAGGCCACAGCAGGGAGCTGGACCGGAGTGGAGCAGCCGGGACTGGAACCCACCTGGGATGCCGGCCCTGCTACACCTGCTACGCCACATGCGGACCCCGAAGGGAAAGTCTGTTGAACAGCAAGCAGGAAAGGAGGGGCCCCAGCGTGCACAGAGGCAGACGCGAGGCCACGGCAGCCTGGCGGCCCTGCCAGCCCAGACGCTGGCCATCGGCGACAACGTCCTCCACCCACTGCCCTGGCAGGAGGGAGTTCCCACCAGAATGTCTCCCTCCGGCTGTGAACAGCAAGAAACCGGACAACAATGACGGCAGAACTGGGACACCTGAGATGGGACAGGGGACAGCTCCCCCGGCCCGGCCAGGTGTGTGCACAAAGCGCCTGCCAGCGCAGGGCGGGGTCCGCCCGAAGCCCCTCCCCCAGCTCCACGCTGTGCGGCTGGTTCATCCTGAGACACCCGGCCCTGGCTGACCGCAGGCCCCCCAGCTGGACGCTCCGTCCTGCAGCCCCGGGGATCCTGGCCTGACGTTCTCAAGAGCAGGCCCAGAGCTCCTGGGTTCCGTGCGCGTCTCCGCAGAGTGCACGCACAGGGAAGGCGCACAAGCCGCGAGTCCTCCCGGCGCTGGCAGGCGTCTGTCCCAGGCGCCCTGCACTGCTGGGGGTTCTGCTTCTGGTCCTCCACGGTGAGGTGAGCCGCAGGCAGAGGAGTGAGGCCTCGGCCGCCAGGGAGGTGGGGCCGGCAGAAACGCTCCCATCCTGCGCACGGAAGCTGTGCAACACCCCTTACACACCAGCAGGGGGCACCAGGGCTGTGGTGTAGTGGGTGAAGCCGACGCCTGCAGTGCGGCATCCCACATGGACGCCGGTTCTCGTCCTCTTCCGATCCAGCTCCCTGCTAAAGTGTGTTGGAAAGCAGGGGAAGACGGCCCAAGTGCTTGGCCTCTGCGCCCACATGGAGACCTGGATGAAGCTCTGGCTCCTGGCTTTGGCCTGGCCCGCCCTCACCCTTCATCCCTCTGGGGAGTGAACCAGTGGATGGAAGGTCTCTGTACCCCTGCCCCTTTGTAACTTTTTCAAGTAAGTAAATAAATCTTAAAAAAAAAAAAGCAGGAAAAAAAATCTGAGCCACGCGCAGCCCAGAACAACACTGCCGTCAGTCCTCCCACTCCGCCTCTCCGAGCCCCGTGCTTCCGCCCCCTCCGCCCGTGGGGCGCTCGACCCGGCCGCGTGCCACCTGAAATGAGCCCACGATGTCAAGGTCCAAGGGACCCTGCACCAGGCAGGAGGCCATGATTCACAACTGGCCCCAGCGACACTCAGAACGAGGCCCCCAACGGCGTCACCGGCACGGGACAGCTGGCGGCGCTCTGAGACAAGCACGCGGCACAGCGACCACTGCGCCTTCAGAGAGGCAGCCGGGGCGTGGGTGTGCGCGGCGAGAGCTCGAGGCTGACTCTCCTGTCGGTGCTGCCAGACGCTCCGAGGGGCAGCCGGCAGCACCGTGTGCAGCGGCTAATCCGCCGCTACAGTGCCAGCATCCCAGGTCAGAGCTGAGTCGAGTCCCATCTGGCTCCCTGCTAATGGCCTGGGCAAGCAGCAGCGATGACCCATGCACTTGGCCCCTGCCACCCACACGGGAGACCAGGATGGAGCTCCAGGCTCCTGGCTTTGGCCCGGACCAGCCCCGGCCATTGAGGCCATTTGGGGAGTGAACCAATGTGGAAGATCTATCTCTCTCTGTCACTCTCCCCTTTAAACAGGTAACTAGATCTTTAAAGACAGAACCAGGACCAGGACTGCAAGGCCCAGCTCCAGCTCTGGCCTGCTCCGGGGCACTATCCCAGAAATGCCGCAGGAGCTGGGGAGTGGGCGCTGTCCCCAGGGTCAGCGGGAGGGAGGAGGGCAGGAGGGCGGCGGGGGAGGCACCGCGCTCACCTGTGCCTCCTGTCCCGGAGGGAGCCCGTGTGTCCTCAGCGCCTCCAGGGCCTGGTCCCGCTCCAGGACCACAGCTCGCAGCACCGCCTCCCGCTCGCGCAGCACCCGCTCTGTCTCCTGGAGCTTGGCGGCCGCCTGGGAAACACTGGGGCTCAGGCCCTCGTGGGCCACGTGGCTGTCCTGGCCTCGAGGAAAGAGAGGCCAGTCCCCTCCCTCACATCGCAGGCGGGGTGAGAGCCTGTGCGACGCGGGGCTCTCCTGCACACCCAGCCCCTGCTTCCCAGGACCACCAGGCGGCGCTGCGGGCCACCGCAGCCCTGGGCGCAGGCCAAGCGTTCCTGCTGAAATGTTCCCCGCCGCAAACCCAGCTTCTCAGGAGTCCAGCGCTTCACGCTTAAAGAACATGCTGGGGGGTCCCAGCTGTCCTGCCGCGGGATGGGCCCCTCCTCGGGCAGAGCCGAGCAGGCCCCGCCACGGGCGCTGCCCGCACACACCTGAGCTCTTGCCGTGGTCAGGCCCTCGATCAAAGCCTCCGATCTCTGGATCTGGTCCCGCTCGACGGCCTCACAGCGGCGCTGCCAGTCCAGGCCCAGCTGCACCTGGTCACGCTCCAGGCTCTGCTCCCTCGCCACCGCCAGGGACAGCTGCTGCTTGTACCTGCAGACACGCTCAATCCACTCACCAGGAGCGCTTCCGGTCCCCCCGCGCGAAGGGCAGAGGTCGGGGGGCAGTGCAGCCACGCTTGTGTGTGACACGCTCCCGGGCCGGCACTCGGGGCCCTGTGCCAGGGCACGGAGGAGCCACGGCACGGAGGAGCCACGGCACGGAGGAGCCACGGCACGGAGGAGTGCCTTGTGTGGAGGAGGGGGCGGCACGAGCGGAAGAGAGGGAGGATGTCATCGTGTGAATCCCGAGGAGCCGCAGGGCTGCCCCGCTGGCTGGAGCTCTGAGCACGCGCCCCACGTGCCTCAGGGGAGGCCCCGCCCCCCCCGCCCTGCAGGCGTCAGTCACACACAGTCTGCCAGCAACGGGCCCTGCAGGGTCAGTCAGGATGCCCTCCTGGCCCTGCGTGCATCTGCACTTGGTGCAAAGCGCAGCCACACGCCAGTCAAATCGTGAGGACCGGGAGGCAGTGAAGCCCATGGCGGCAGCTGGAGCTCAACCCTGGTTTCTCCGTAACCGAGAGACCAGCGAGGACACAGAAGACAAGGCCGTCACCACCCGCCCGCAGCCTGAGGGACCTTCAAAAAAAAAAGATTTATTTTATTTACTTGAAAGAGTTACAGAGAAAGTAGAGACAGACAGAGAGGGCTTCCATCTGCTGGTTCACTCCCTGGATGGCTGCAACGGCTGGAGCTGAGCTGATCCGAAACCAGGAGCCAGGAGCTTCTTCCGGGTCTCCCATGTGGGTGCAGGGCCCCAAGGACTTGGGCCATCCTCCACTGCTTTCCCATGCACACCAGCAGGGAGCTGGATCGGAAGTGGAGCAGCCGGGACTTGAACCGGCGTCCACGTGGGATGCCGGCCCTGCAGGCGGCGGCTCTACCCCCTGCGCCTCAGCGCCGGCCCTGAGCCCAGGGTCAGCGGAGGTCGTGCTCTCAAGCCCACTGGAGCTTTGAGGCCGAACACGATGGAAGGCGCGGGGACGGATAAGGGACTCTCTGCCGACAGAATTAAATCAGAAACCTCAAAGCAATGGGACATTAAGTAACGGAGATGTAAACAAGCCATCAGTCAGAGACGGAATCGCGAAGCACGTCAGAAAACCCTGGACTGAACGAGACCCGAGTCTGGGCTCAGCCAGGCTGTGCCGCTCGGAACCCCGGTACCGACTGCTGACAGCGGGAGACCGCAGGGGCCCACGGTCGCCACCTGGGCTCCCACCAAACAACTAACTGAAGCCACAGCAAATGGATAAAAGGAAGTATTAGGTATCCATGAGCTGGAAACATAAAAGTAATTGAGAACTTCAGTAAAAACAGGGCCAGCACCGTGGCGTAGCGGGTAAAGCCACTGCCTGAGATGCCAGCATCCCACATGGGTGCCGGTTCAAGTCCTGGCTGCTCCTCTTCTGATCCAGCTCTCTGCTAATGGCCCGGGAAGGCAGCGGAAGATGGTTCAAGTGCCTGGGCCCTGCACCTGTACGGGAGACCCAGAAGAAGCTCCTGGCTCCTGGCTTCGGCCTGGCCCAGCTCTGCTTGTTGGCAGCCATTTGGGAAGCGAACCAGCGGATGGGAGGTCTGTCTTTCCCTCTCTCTCCTGTCTCTCTCTTTCAAATAAATAAATAATGCTTTTTAAAACACAAACAGATTGCAGCTTGAGCACGTCGCTAACTCCCGTCACCGCCTCCTCACAGCCGACACCCACTCGTGTGTCCTCCTTGGTTCAGGGACGTGAGCTGCTCAGCGCCAGGGAGAGAAGCCCGCCCTGGGGACGCTCACCTCTCAGTGTCCTGCTGGGCCTTCGCCAGCTGGGCCTTCAGTCTCAGGTCCTCCTCCCGCAGCGCCTGCACCTGCAGGTCTTTGGAGACCACGTCCTTGGACAGCTGGGCAACCTGGGCGTCCCAGGCAGACTTGAGAGCCGCGGAGTCCTCGCGCAGCCTAAGCACGGAAGGGAGGCGCCATGCACGTGGGTGTGGCGCCCACCTTCTCCCTCGCCAGGCAGCGCTGACACCCCTGCTCGGACGAAGGAAGCGGGTCTGCCCGAGAAGAGGGCCCCTCCAGGGCTGCGCCAGGCCCAGCTCAGCGCCTCCCACCACGCCTGGCACAGCTTCGCACGCGGCACGACAGTCACACGTGTTTTCACGTGTTTCTTGAAGATACAATGAGGTCTTGCAGAACCCATGAGATAACCTGAACAGCGACATGCTTCCTGCAGAATCACTAAACACGGACACCGGGACATTACCCACCGCCCGGCGGTAACCGCGCACGACCGCGCCGGCCCGTCACCCCGAGCGGGCTGGCTCTGACAGACTGAGCGCCTGGGCAAGCTCCCGGTCACCAGGCTGTCCTGGCTGACGAGCGCCCAACACAGAGGCCGGGAGGCGCCATGGGCTTTCCACGGCGGGTGTGTTTCGGGACGAAGAGGAGCCTCTGTGTGTGTCCGCATCTTTGACAAGCTGCTTAGGAGACGGACAAAGGCATTCCCACCACTCGGCTGGACGCGGGCGTGCACACTGGCTCCCTCTGTGCCGTGCCCGGGCACTGAAGTCAGGCTCACCGACGGCCTGGCACTCCAAGCACGGCCCTCTCGGCACGCGCCTCCCCCTCCCAGCCCCATGCCCAGCCTGGGCACGGAGCGCGAGCTCCACCTGTCGCCCAGCTGCACCCTGGGGCTCGGAGCAGCGGTGTGAAGGCACGGACAGCCTCCAGAAGGGGAGCCGTCCCACAGCGCTCCTCGGTCGCCTGCGGCTCCGCGCTCCGAGCCGGCACCAAGCTGCAGCGTCCCTGCAGGCTGCCGTGCAAGCTCACTGCCACTCGGGAGCCCCCAGACGCAAGCCCGGGCCCCAGCAGCTTCTCCTCCTACCCACCCGCTGCTCGCTGAGCGGCAGACCAGAAGGCACGCGCAGAAGCACCAGTCGGTGCCTTGCAGGGGAGGCTGGGCCTGGCGGCCGAGCGGCGGCGGAGCCCCCGGGCCCTGGCTGACCGCGGGGCTGAGTGCTTGGGCCTAAGTGATCCCGCCGAGGAAAGCACCCCTCTCAGCCGCAACAGAACTCCCCAGAGACCTTCCAGGAAAAGAGCCAGAAAGAGCCCCACACGCAGGGAAGAGGCCGGCTGCTCAGCGCTCGTCCAGGGCCGCACACGGCTCAGGCCGGGCCCCCGGGAGCGGGCGCGTGGGCTCCACACGGCTGCCGTCCACGCACCACGCCCAGCTTAAACGCAGGAAAGCAAATCGGGTCTAAAACGATGCTCATCCCGGAGAAGCTGGGAGCCCTGGGTGCTGCGGGGGGGCCGACACGGAGCGGCGCTGAGTGACGCAGACGCCCAGAGCTGCAGCAGGCGTCCCCTCCCAGCTGCACTGCTCACAGCAGCCAGAAGGTGGCAGCAGCCCACCCACGCCCACACCCGGTCTGTCCACACAGTGGACCCTCACTCGGCGCTGGGAGAGGTGAAGACGGCGAAGTGTATGTTATGTGCATGCTACACGCGTGCTTAAAGGAAGGGAATCCTGACACCGCTCCAGCACCCACGAAGCCTGCAGATCCACTGCGTGAACCACGCCAGCGGGCAAGGAGGCCTCCTGGCTTCCCACGCACTAGAGGAGTGGACAGTAGTGCCGTTCACTGCGCAGAGTGGCCGGGGCGGCCTGGGGGTCCTGGGGGCGGGGGCAGGCTTTCTCTTGGGAGGCAGCTGGTAGGGACGGCTGCACAACAAGGGGCAGGCCCTGACGCCACCGGGCTGTGCGATGGTGGCGGCTAAGCTGGGCAGTCTCATGCTACATGTGTGTCCTACCACACACGCACACACACGGCTAAGTTGGGCAGTGTCACGCTGCATGTGCTACCACAGACACACACGCACATGCACACATACACACACACAGTGGCTAAGCCGGGCAGTCTCATGCTGTGTGTGTCCTACCACACACGCACACGCACACACATGACTAAGCCGGGCCATCTCATGCTGCGTGTGTCCTACCACACACACGCACACGCACACACACAGCTAAGCTGGGCCGTCTCATGCTGTGTGTCCTACCACAGACACGCACACGCACACACACGACTAAGCTGGGCAGTCTCATGCTGCGTGTCCTACCACACACACGCACACGCACACGCACACACACAGCTAAGCTGGGCCGTCTCATGCTGTGTGTCCTACCACAGACATGCACACGCACACACACGACTAAGCTGGGCAGTCTCATGCTGTGTGTCCTACCACACACACACACACACACACATACACACACACGGCTAAGCCGGGCCGTCTCACGCTGCGTGTCCTACCACACACGCACACGCACACACACGGCTAAGCTGGGCCGTCTCACGCTGCGTGTCCTACCACACACGCACACACAACCTCAGAAAGGGAATGGTCAAGAACAACGGCCAGAGGCGCATGACCCTCCCTGGAGACGGGACGGTGGCGCTGCTCACCTGTCGATCGCGGCGTCCCTCTCCCGCGCGGCGTCCGCCTGCGCCCACTCGGCCCTGCGCAGCTGCACCTCCAGGTTCTCGCAGTGGGCCTGCAGCTCCCGCATCCTGGCCTCCAGGCCACGCAGCTGCTCCCCGTGGGCGCCCTTCACCGCTCCCAGCACCGCGTCCCTCTCCCTGGCCAGCCGGTCGAGCTCCTCACGCCTGAAACAGAGCAGGCCCTCGCGGTGCTCCTGGGCTTCCTCCCGCTGCCAGGCAGGAGGTGAGAGGGGCCCAGGACAGGCCCTCGCGGTGCTCCTGGGCTTCCTCCCGCTGCCAGGCAGGAGGTGAGAGGGGCCCAGGACAGGCCCTCGCGGTGCTCCTGGGCTTCCTCCCGCTGCCAGGCAGGAGGTGAGAGGGGCCCAGGACAGGCCCTCGCGGTGCTCCTGGGCTTCCTCCCGCTGCCAGGCAGGAGGTGAGAGGGGCCCAGGACAGGCCCTCGCGGTGCTCCTGGGCTTCCTCCCGCTGCCAGGCAGGAGGTGAGAGGGGCCCAGGAGACAGCAGGGGAGCAAGCCCTGCCCAGACTGCCCAGCCCTCCCCCAAGGAAAGCTCCCGGGAGAATCCTCCCCCAGCACCACAGGGCCACCTGGCCTGGTGACACGGAGCACTACACCATGACACCCCTCCTCCAAGGCAGGCGCCCTAGGGGAGGCCCCGCTGCCCGGCCAGGGGGCTCCGCAGTCTGTTTGCACCGAGTGCTGGAACCTTGGGAGGCATTTTTCCTAACTCACACTCAGCAAAGCCTTTGTCCTGGAGGAGGAGGGGAGGGAGAAAGGCAGAAGAACCGGACCCCCTTCCCTTCTAAGCCCTAGTGGGAGTGCAGACCGCTCTCTGCTGAGCCCCCGCCTGGCCTGCCAGGGGCGTTCTCTCCATGGGACGGAGCAACCTCGCTCTCCCAGGCTGAGTGACTGGTGTCTGTGTCTCGGATTCTATCCCACCCATTCTGGCGGATGCCCTACCCCACAAACCTTGCTCACTTGCTTACCACTATTCTCTGTCTCGCATCTGAACTCCTTCTTGCGCAAAGGCAAGACCCACCCCCCCCGCTGCTAACAGCACCACATCTGCTGTGTTCGTCCCGACCAGATGGCTGCTTCTCAGGGCAGCTCCGGCCGCTCCTCCCCGGGGAGCTCACTCACACACACACACACACACACACACACACGTGTGCACGCACGCACCCGGCAGCACACAGCCACTTCAGGCGCTTGGCACACCCGCCAGTGCTCTCAGCCCCCGAGCAAACAGTGAACGCAGGGCAACGAGTAGAATCCCGGCACCACCACCACCACCACCACCGAGACCCCGGGCAGCCACAGAGCAGGGCAGCGGACACCGGCTGCCCTGGATCCTGGCGCCCGTCCAGGCCCCTGCAGCCGGCACTGTCAGCCGCCTCTCTTTGGGTTGCCCTCAGCGACCCACGTGGAAGGCAGGCTCTGCCGACACAGGACACAGGAGCGAGCTGAGAGGCGGCGTGGCTCACCGCGGGGCTGGCCCAGCCCTTGGTGAGGCAGGCGCTGGGGAGGGTGCTGAGACTCAGGCCGACTCCCGGTGAGACCCTGGCCCAGCCCTTCTGGAGCCGAGAGAGGCGGATTCTGCCGCCAGCGCAGAGCCCTGACAAAGCAGGTTGGCAGCTCCCAACTTTGCCCACGAATCAGGCCTGCCCGGTGCGGAAGCTCCACCAGACCGGCAGCCCTGCGCGGGGAGTTCCTCCGCGACAGGAGCTGCCAGGCATTTCATACCTTATTTAATCGCTACTGAATTTTGCAGTGCAGCCTTGTGAAGTGTACACTAGTAATCACTACGAGATATTTTAAAGAGATTTACTTATCTGAAAGGCAGAGTTAGAGAGAGGGGAGACAGAGAGACAGGGATCTTCCATCCACTGGTTCACACCGCAGATGGCCACAACAGCTGGCACAGGGCCAGGCTGAAGCCAGGCGCCTGGAACTTTGTCTGGGTTTTCCACCTGAGTGGCGAGGCCCAAGCACCTGGCCCGTCTCCCACTGCTTTCCCAGGCCCGGCAGGAAGGAGATGGGTCACCACCGGACCCGGGGCTCACACGGGACGCCGGCGCCACAGGTGGCTGCTTAACCTGCCGTGCGCAATGCCAGCCGCCGTCATGCCTTCACCCGGAAGTCACTGTGAAGACTCAGAGCCTCACGACCGCAGCGGACATCATTCTGTCATTCTATCACTCTTCCCAGTTGATGAGTGGACCTCGTTAGACTCATCTCACCACCTTTCAGCAGTCACCGAGGAGTTTCTCTGGGCTACACAGGGGCTGAAGACGGACCCCAAAGCAGCAGCCAATGACACACGTTTGTGGAGGACGTCACACCGGAAATGAAATAACGCCAGGATCCAATCGGATGCAGAGAACGTGGAGACGGCTTCCGAGGCCCGGCGCCGTGCCTGAATCCAGAGGCACACCTCCATCTGTGTGCGCATCTGCCGCTGACGTTTCTCACTGTGTACAGCTTTCGGCTTAGCAGCTTTTTGAACCACATACGATTTCATTTTTAAAACCATATTGCATTTAGGCATCTTTTACTACAAAGATGCTGTTCCATCACATGACTTACACTTTAATTTTATTGTTTATGTAATCTGACACACAAATGAAGGTTAAAATTCTTTCTCATACTTGCAATCAAAACCTAGAATCATCTGGGGTCCTTGTGAAAAATGCAGATTTTTAGAGCCCTCTGAAAGTCTAATTAAATGAATTCCCTGGAAATCAAAAAGAAAAAAAAAACTTTTCCAGCATAAAAAAAAATTCATTCAGATAAATTTCTGTGAGGAGCAGAGTGAACGGGGAGCTCAAAGGGGGCCGACGGGGGAAGCCGGGACGTGTGGGAGTCACTCCCATTCTCAACAACTTCAGTTTAGCATCTGAAGAGATCCTCAGGGTGGACGTGGAGGCCTGCAGGGGCCCTGGCCTCACCGCCCTCTGCCTGGGAGATGACTGACACCAACGTCACCCCCCAGCAGGGGGAAAGCAGCCGCAAGCCCGTCCCTGTGGTCGGGGTGGACAGGCAGCTCCTCTCTGAGCGTGTGCCACGTGGCCGTCCCCGCAGGGCCACCGGCCGCCCTCTGCTTCCAGGCCAGGGTCCTCGTGAGCATCACTGTGACGCCTCCTCAGAGCAGAAGCAGAGAGCACTCCCGCGGGGGCGCTGAGACCCCCAGGCCTGCCCCTTCCTGTGCCTGGGGTGCGGCACGGACTCGGCCCGAGGCTCACTCCCTGAGTGTGCTGCCCTGCTGCCGCGGGCCTCGGGGCTGGCACAGCTCAGCCGTTCACAGCTTGAGAGCAAAACCACCCAGCTGCAGTAGAGTGAGCAAAAGCCGACAGAACCGTGCCACCAAAGTGAAACGTGCTGTGACCTAAAACCGAGGCCCCGGGCAGGCTGGGCACAGGCGCTGAGGGGCCTCGGACGCTGCGTGCCCTCCTGGACAGGTGACAGCCCCAGTACTTGGGTCCCCACCGCCCACTGGGAAGCCTGGACCGAGTTCCTGCTCCTGGCTTCGGCTTGGCTCAGCCCCAGCTGTTGCAGGCATTTGGGGGTAAACCAGATGTCTCCCCCACCCTGCCTTTCAAATAAAATGAAAAATAATTTTAAACCTGACAAACTGGTTCGTAAATGCCCTAAAAGTTCAAGTTTAATGTGCACCACTGAACATCGCTGAGAAGAGCCAGCCGAGCACCCAGCCAGCTCCCGAGCGGCACCCTGGGCCGGGCCGCCCTCCGGGCCCGGGGACGTGGGACGCGCGGCCAGGTCTGCTCCCCAGGCCCAGGGCCAGGGATGCGAGAGGCGGACACTCACTTCCTCTTAAACACCTCCTCTTCTTTCTTCCTGGTGAGCTGCACAGCGTGAAGCTCGTCCTCTAAGTCCTTTATCCTAACAGGAAACAGGGGACAGGGCAGACGGTCAGGAGCTGGGGCCGGCCTGGGCCAAGGCAGGCGGGGCAGGGCCACCGGCTGCGGGCCGCCGACTCACGCACCGGGCGTCCTTCACGGCCTCCAGGTCCCGGAGCTCCCAGGTGCGGGCCTGCAGCTCCCTCTCCAAGGCCGCGCTGGCCGACTCTGCCCTCTGTAAGCACTCTGCAGCCCTCGCTCCGGCCTCTGTCATGGCCTCAAGCTCTTTGCTCAGCAGTTTAACCTTTGAGGATTAAAGGAATTCAAAATGGGAATTAACGAAATAAACTGAGGCTTCAGCGGCCCGTGTTGGGGCACAGTGGATAAAGACACTGCCTGCAGTGCTGGCCCCATAGGGCACTGGTTCTAGTCCCGGCTGGCCCCATAGGGGCACTGGTTCAAGTCCCACTTCTGATCCAGCTCCCTGTTAATGGCCTGGGAAAGCAGTAGAAGATGGCCAAGTGCCTGGGCCTCTGCACCCACGTGGGAGACCTGGAAGAAGCTCCTGGCTTCCGCCTGGCCTGGCTCTGGCCGTTGCAGCCATCTAGGGAGTGAATCTGCAGATGGAAGATCTCTCTCTGTCTCTCCCTCTTTTTCTGTAACTCTGATTTAAATAAATCTTTAAGATTTTAAATAAATCTTTAAAAATAATTAAGGTTCGAGGTTTATCCCATTTTATCAGGATTGCGAGACAGGAGAAACACTAAATTTGAGCCAGCAGCAGTGAGAATCCCCTCACGCACTCCCGTGCCAAAACTCGCTGAGGCACAGGCCCCCAGAGACGGGGGAGGGGTCCCAGAGAAACTCGGCTTCTTCCCGCCGCCCACAGCACGAGCACATCTCAGTCTGAGATCAAACACGGAGCACAGCACGGCAAGCGTGGGCACCGCTGAGCTGCCCGCTGAGCGCTCAGACCAGGCTGTGGGTGGCCTGTGAGGGTGTCTGTGGGGGCAGCCCCAGCCCCAAGGCCCAGAGGAGGCCTGGGCTCTGGCTGACAGGGTCAGCACTGCTTCCAGAAGCAGGAAGGGGAGCCAGGCCACGGCAGCACTCCTGCAGGGCCCTGGGCTCAGCGCTGCTGGGGACAGGTGTCTGTGCCTGGAAATGAGACCAGGGGTCACCCGACTGGGACCCAGGCCCTCAGATTGGGGGCCACGGCCCACAGGGCTTTGGAGGCCTCCTGCTGGGCCAAGGGCTATCCTTGGACTGTGCACAGGACCAGGAGGCCCTGGGGAGGGGCCTGTGCAGTGACCAGGCAGGGGCCAGTAGGGCCAGACCAGGCAGCAGTGCCCACTTCTCTCCCCAGGCTGCAGGGATCGTCCTGCCCAATCCGAGCTCCCGGTTGACTCCGGGTGGCCCTGCAGCCCGCGGTGGTGCTCAGGGGCTCGTGGAGGCGGCCAGCACAGAGCAGGAAGCAGGACTGCAGTGCCAGCTCTGCCACATGCCACCTTGCTGGCCCTGGCAGCCCGAGCCCCCAGGCCTTGGCTCCTCTGCCATGAAACGGGAAACCAGCAGCAGCCCCACAGGCCAGCCACCAGGTTCCCAGGGAGGACACAGGCTGACCACAGGCCAGCACTGGGTCAGGAGGGCGCTCACCCAGCCCCAGCCCATGCAGCCGGCGCCTGGGCCGTGGGCCTCACCTAAGCCGATCACACTTCCAGCCGCCACCCTGAAGATGGGCTCCCACTGCCCCACAGAAAAGCCCTCCAGACCCAGGCCCAGGCACCTTGCGCTCGTGGGACAAGACCACGTGGCCCATGTCATCGGCCTGCTGACGCAACGCCTGCTCCCGCTTCCGCATCTCGGCTTCAAACTCCAGCCGCAGCTCCTGTAGCAAGAGGGGCTGACGGTGAGCGGACGGGCCCAGAGAACGCCCCCGCGGCTCAGTCGGCGGTGAGCAAGCGCCGCCCAGACAAGGCAGCGGTGGGGAGGGGAGGGGAGGGGAGGGGAGGCATCTGTGCTGCTGGGTGGCGGCGGGCCACAGGACCCCCGTGGCCGAACGAGCGGGCTCACGACTTCACAGACACTGGACGCCACCTGGCAGGCTGGGTCCTTCCTTCTGTCTGCGTGTGCACCGAGGGAGGACCGACCTGAATCTTACAGGGAGACCTACCGACCCCAGCCTCTCCCTAGGACCACCGACTCAGGACCTGAAGGAGCAGCCTGTCCCAGGACTGGCAGGGGCGGCAGGCATCCGCCTGGCGGTGAGGGCCGGCCAACAGCCTGCACGGAGCCTCAGAGAAGCTGCAGGAGGCACAGGGAGGTGCCACCCCTCCCTGTGCTCTCTGCTGAGAGGAGGAGGGTCACACCAGCGGCCCTGGTGGCTCCGGACTGAGAAGCACAGACTCCTAGCCCCTGCCTGGTTCCCGCACGGACCCGCCGCAAGCGCCTTCTGCAGGTGGCCACTAGGGGGCGAGCTCATGCCAGGAAGGAAAGTCCAGTTTACAGGAACAGAACCGCGCCGGCTCCCGGCCAGCTCCCTCCCATCCCCGCCTCCCTGGCTGCTCTCACTGATCCTCCAGGCTGACCTGCAACCCCCCCCCCCGCCGTGTCTGCACCCAAGGCTCCTTGGGCACTGTCCTGGGTGACCAGCCCAGGCTCCTGGCTGAGCCCCTGCCCCTCCGCACGTCCCCTGGGACATCATGGCAGCCCAGCCACCACCCTCCCAGTCTGTTTCCCCACCGACCTCCTCACATGCCGGCCCCATCTCAACAAACGCAGCCCCCTCCCGGTCCCCAACGCACCAGTGTCGGCCTTGACGCCTGCTGCCCCTGCCACCCCGGGGCACCTCGCTGCCCTCCCTTCCGGGTGCATCCGGATCCCACCCGCTGTTGCCACAGGGCCCTTGCAGCAGCCCGGCCACAGCCTGCCCCAGCCACCACAGCGCAGCTGCCTCAGGCTCAGCGCAGGCTCCCGGAACTTTCTCTTCTCACTCTGAACCCGGCACGTGGGCCTCCCAGCCTCCCCCACAGAGCGTTCTCGTGTCCAAGAACTACTTGCTAACCGCTCCCGTTCTCCTCTGGGGGCCCCGACCGACGAGCTAACGAGGAAAGACTTCCCGTGTCCAGGTGGGCCCTGCATTGCCAGTCACACCATCACCCGCACCTCACCTGGCACAAGGAAAGTCATTTGCCCCATCCACTCAAGTCGGCCTCTGACCCAAAAGAAGAGACAGGAAACTGGTCCACAGAGGGCAGCAAAGCTGGCGGGCACCAAGACCCTCACTTCACGAAAAGGCCAGAGACCGACAGTGGGCAGAGGGCAGCCGGGCTCAGCCTCTTCCAGCACCGCCCGGGATAAATGCCAAACAGGACCACGCAAACGCCCAGTGTCCTCGTCCCAGAGACAGGCTGCTGTCCCAACGCGATGAGACTCCTCCGTGTCGGCGACGGTGCCCCCGCACGAGCCCTGCTGGGTCCGGGAAGAAGCTGTGCGTGTGCACGGCCCGAGGAGCCACCCAGAGGCTCGGCCCAGCCCACCCTCCCTCCTGAAGCCGCACAAGCGGCCCCGCACCTGCCCGCTGGCTGGGACAGCCCCGCACAGCCCAAAGCCCTCCCTGCAGGGGTGCAGCGCGGCCTGAGGAGGCCTCGCTAACGATGCGTCCCCGATGGCCTCTGCTGCCCACACGCCTCAGCGCCCGGCTGCTTCCACTACTCAAACCCACCCTAAGGGACACAGCCCTTGGGTCCACTTCTCGGCCGAGCAGCCCACGAGCGCTGGGGTCTGGCCTTCTTGAGGACTGCCCGGCCCCAAAGACAGAGCTGGCACACGGCACCCCGATGCATCTGCCCAGCGACGCATCTGCTGAGACTCGGAGCCAAGTGAAGGAGGGGCTCAGGCAACACAGCCAGGGAGCACAGACATGGGAGCGCAGCCCCAGCCGACCCAAGGTCCAGTCCTGGTCTCTGCACAGTCCTGCGGCCAGGCCACACCCACTGTCCGTGCTGCTGCCCCCAGCACCGGCTTCCACAGCAGCAGCCAAAGGGACCTGTCAAGTGGCCCTGCCCAGACGCAGCCTCGCACCCTCCCCACGCCTGCAGACCAGCCCCCTCGGGCATGCGGCCCCGCAGAGCTACAGGGCTGAAGCACCGGCGGCGGCCGGGACGCTCTCCCAGAGGAAGGCCTGTGTCCTCCACAATAGCCGCTCTTTGAGGTGGCTCGGGTCAGCCCCTGGGCCTCAGGACAGACCGAATGCTTGACCACCGGCCACCAAGCTACGGTGGGACCTGAGCTGCCTGTCATGAGCCACGTGGAATCTGAGCCACCGAGCCGTGAAGCCGGGAGGGCAGGGTAGCACCCGCCAACACAAGTGGGGTCTATGTGGTCAGGCTGGGCACGTCCTGAAGGCACAGTCACGTGGAGCAGGGGCCAGCGTTGTGGCGTAGCAGGTAAAGCTGCCGCCTGTGGTGCTGGCATCCCACACGGGTGCTGGTTTGTGTCCTGGCTGCTCCACTTCCCATCCAGCTCCCTGCTGTGGTCTGGGAAAGCAGCAGAAGACGGCCCAAGTCCCTGGGCCCCTCACCCAAGTGGGAGACCCGGAAGAAGCTCCTGGCTCCTGGCTTCAGATCGGTGCAGCTCCAGCCATTGCGGCCATCTGGGCAGTGAACCAGCGGATGGAAGCTCTTTCTCTCTCTCTCTGTGTCTCTCTGCCTCTCTGTAACTCTGCCTTTCAAATAAATAAATAAATCTTTTTAAAAATGCCCCAAGGAGCAGGGGCCCAGCCACTGTGGAGTCCCTGCTGCCCCACCTCCTTCCCTCATGCCTGCCCCTGCTCACAGAGGGAAGCGATTCGGGCCGGTCTACAGACAGTTCTGTGGGACAGGGACACATGGGCACCACCCGTAAGGGGACAGCTCCAGCCCTACAGCCCCTCTTGGGTCACACAGGAGGGATGGTGGTGAAGCAAATCCTCCTGACGGGAGGCCGTGGGAGGACGTGATGGGAACACTGACAGAGCACTGGGGAAGCCAGCTCTGGACGGCAGAAGCGGTGAAGATTCTTGTGTTCTATGTGAGTAGGGTGGTGCTGGCAGGAGGCACTTGTCTTTAAGATCTTGTGGGGCCGGCACTGTGGCAGAGTAGGTTAAGCATTTGCCTGTGACACCAGCATCCCATATGGGCGCTGGTTCGAGTCCCAGCAGCTCCACTTCTGATCCAGCTCCCTGCTGATGGCCTGGGAAAGCAGAAGATGCCCAAGTGCTTGGGCCCCTGTATGGGAGGCCTGAAAGAAGCTCCTGGCTCCTGGCTTTGGGTTGGCTCAGCTCTGGCTGTTGTAGCCATTTGGGGAGTGGACAACAGGGTGGAAGACCTTTCTCTCTCTCTGTAACTCTCTCTCTCAAATAAAATCTTTTTAAAAAATTTGTTTTTGGTTTGTTTTGTTGGACATGGTTAGGCAATGTATCTCCTAGTTTTTCCTTTTTTAAAAAACACATTTATCTTAAAGGCATAGTGGTGTGTGCGTGTATGTATATATAGACACACACATACATATAGGGGAGATAACCTTTTACCTGCTGTTTCACTTCCCAGATGGCCGCAGCAGCCGGGGCTGGGCCAGGCTGAAGCCAGGAGCCAGGAGCTCCTCCTGGGTCTCCCATGTGGGTGCCGGAGCAGGACTCAGGCCACCTTCCGCTGCTTCCGCAGGCGCACTCCAGGGAGCTGCACAGGAAGCACGACAGCTAGGACTTGCACCAGCGCTGCTACAGGACGGTGGCATCAAGTGGTGGCTTAACCAGCTGTACCAAAGCACCAACCGTGCTTTTCATTATTATTTATTTTATTTATATGAGAGGCAGAGAGACAGACAGACAGATAGGAGGCGGATTTTCATCCCCTGGTTCACTCCCCAAATGCCTACAACAGCCTGGGTCAACCCAGGACAAAGCCAGGAGCACAGAGCTCAGTCCAGGTCTCCCTTACGCACAGCAGAACCCAAGCACCCGCGCCATCGCCTGCTGCCTTGCGGGCCGGCATCGGCACCCGCGCCATCGCCTGCTGCCTTGCGGGCCGGCATCGGCACCAGCGCCATCGCCTGCTGCCTTGCGGGCCGGCATCGGCAGGAAGCTGGCACACGGCGTGTCTGGGTTTGAGTGCTGGCTCCAGTTCTGACCCAGCTCCTGCCAGTGCACACCCTGGGGGCAGGAGGTGACGGCTCAAGTGCTTGTGCCCCTGCCCTTCCCGTGGGAGCCCTGGACTGGTGTGGGGTCTCCTAGCTTCTGCCTAGCCCAGACTCGCATCTACACACTCCGGCGCGGGACGTGGGTGACCCAGCGGCTGCCCCAGCAGGGAGGATCTGCTCTGTGACAGCAGCTGGCCTCCCTCTCCTGCCCTCTGTCACTGCCCAGGGAACTTGAGAACAAACTGACCAGGCATTAGGAACGGAGGCTACACCTGGGCTCCGCAACATGGACTTCCAGTGACCAAGTTGACCTGGCTATGGCCAGTGCCGAGTGCCCACCTGCCAACAGCAGAGACCAAAACTGAGCCCCGGCATGGCCCCAGCCCAGGAGCGGGTTCATTGCGCCGGGGCCACCCCATCCTGGAAGGGGCGTGTCTTGTTCCTTCCCTGCACACAATGATCCTGCCACAGCCGCCACCTGTGGAACCACAGACGCCTGACCCACTGCCAGGTGGACCCACAGCACTGCTCCCAACCAAGGACCTCACGGCACCACAATCAAGGGTGATCCACTGCCAGGTGGACCCACAGCACTGCTCCTGACCAAGGACCTCACAGCACCACAATCAAGGGTGACCCACTGCCAGGTGGACCCACAGCACTGCTCCCGACCAAGGACCTCACGGCACCACAATCAAGGGTGACCCACTGCCAGGTGGACCCACAGCACTGCTCCTGACCAAGGACCTCACGGCACCACAATCAAGGGTGACCCACTGCCAGGTGGACCCACAGCACTGCTCCTGACCAAGGACCTCACGGCACCACAATCAAGGGTGACCCACTGCCAGGTGGTCCCCACAGCACTGCTCCTGACCAAGGACCTCACGGCACCACAATCAAGGGTGACCCACTGCCAGGTGGTCCCCACAGCACTGCTCCTGACCAAGGACCTCACGGCACCACAATCAAGGGTGACCCACTGCCAGGTGGACCCACAGCACTGCTCCTGACCAAGGACCTCACGGCACCACAATCAAGGGTGGCTATGGACTCGTGCTTGTGGAACTCACTGGTCTCACCTCTTCCTCACCGTCCTGAAGCTGCTGGCTCCAGAGTGCTGGAGGCACAATGACAGGACCAGCTGGGCAGCCACAGGGTCTCCAGCAGGCTGTCCATGCTCTGCTTCGGGGTCCAGTGGATGGCCCTGCACCCCCCAAGTCAGGATTCAGGAATCGAGGAGTGGAAAAAGGAACAGTACCACTTGCTTTGACCCCACTGACTCACTATCAAAATTCTGCTTAAAGTTCCTGCAACTTTCTACTCTGCCAGCCTAGAGGTCTCGGTTCCAGCAAGAGGACGCTTCCTCCAGGGGGCACGGCAACAACTCCTCTGAACTGAAGTAAAGATGCCACTGGCCACCTCAGACCTCCACACCCCGGGTCAGCAGACTCAGAGGGGTTACAGGGCTGGCTAGGGCGACTGGTCCCAACTACCAAGGGGAACTGCCCTACTGTCCACATGGAGGTGAGGGAGCAAGTGTGTCCGGCATACTGGTGACCCCTAGAGTGTGTTTTAGGGTTCCCATGCCCCGAGTTTAGGTCTGTCTAATTACAACAGCCCAATCCAGGCAGGAGCGTGAATGCCGCAGACCCGACAGGATGCAGGCTGGGCCACCCCATCAGCTTAAGGACCATGATGTCGCCTAGGCTTCCTATCCAAGTCACGGCACCATTATGTCGCTCCCCCTCTTCATGGAGGAACGACACAGGACCCTGCGCTGTTCTTTTGTCTGCTCGGCCCTTCCCGGGTTTGCTGCTGGTTCTTCCCGGGTTGGCTACCGACCCTTCCACCTCCGTGGAAGGGCGGTTCCCCCTGCCACTTTCCCCACTTCCGCGGGGGAGCGGCACACCGCCGGCCGGCTCTCTCGGGGGCTGCTCAGGTGTTCCTCAGGTGTTCCTGGTGCATGTTGTCTCTCTCCTCCTTTATAGTCCTCTTCCACCAATCCCAACTCTGCTACCCACACGCCGAGTACGCTGCTCTCCTCCAATCAGGAGCAGGATCAACTCCTGCAGCTCATCACTCAAGTTGGTGAGAGACAGCTGTGTAGAAGCTGTTTCCTCCTCTCCCAGCGCCATACTGTGGGAGAGCAGATGCATAGAATAAGTCTTAATTCCAGTAACTTAGTCTAGTCCGAGTTGCTCCCCACACCATGACCCACTGAGACGCCTGCTGAAGACAAACAGAAATACAGGGTGGGCAGACAAAGAGAGCTACAGCTTCCAGCAATGACCGCACCTTCACAAGTACGTCCCCTTGTCTTGTCATCACGTCTCCTCTCTCACACAGAACACGTGCTGACTTCGCATCCTAACGTTTCAGCTATGGGAAACCAGGCGGAGGGCAAACGCCACTGAGGGAAGTTACGCCTTGCTAGGGAGGGCCTGACGCATCCAGGAGTGCGCACGTACCTGTCTCTGCAGAGCAAGTTCACCATCGAGTCCCTCCAGCTTCTTCTCCAGCTTCCACTTCAGAGTGTCGTACTGTTCCCGGTGATGCTCTATCTCCCCATTCTTGTCACTACGACGATAAAACACGGCGATAGGAAACGCCACGCTGGGCCAGCGTGTGGCGCGGTGGGTCAAGCCACCACTGCAATGCCAGGTCCCATATCCGAGCAGCAGTTCGAGTCTCGGCTGCTCCGATTCCAGCCCAGCTCCCTACGAATGTGCCTGGGGAAAGCAGCTGTAGATGGCCAAAGCTCTGGAGCCCTGCACCCACACGGCAGACCGCACGGAGCTCCTGGCTTCAGCCTGGACTAAAACCAACCACAGCGGCCATCTGGGGAATGAACCAATGGATGGAAGCTCTCTCTCTGTCTTTGCTGAGAGGTGGGTGTTGTGGCACAGCACATTAAGCAGCCACAAGGAAGGCCCGGGTCTACGGGCGTGCCAGTCTAAGTCCCAGTACTGCACTTCTGATCCAGCTTCCTGCTACTGCAAACCCTGCACTGGAGCCGACGTTCACACCCAGTGTGCTGATGGACTAAATCTAATGCAGGGCGGAGACTTGATCTAATCATGGCGGCTAGGAGGCGGGGCTGCTAGGAGGTCTTTGGGACATGGAGGGCCCACCCTTGGAAGGTGGCTCTCATGAAAGGGGTTGGTTATTTCTTCTTAAAACTCTTGTTTATTTAAAAGGCAAAGAGAAAGAGAGACAGACATGGAGGTCTTCTATCTGCTTCTGGTTCACTCCCCAAATGCCTGAACAGCTGGGGCTGGGCTAGGCAGAAGCTAGGAGACCCCATACCAATCCAGGGCTCCCACAGGAAGGGCAGGGATGCCATCTTGAGCCGTCACCTCCTGCCCCCAGGGTGTGCACTGGCAGGAGCTGGGTCAGAACTGGAGCCAAGGGGGGCTGGTGCTGTGGCGCAGCTGGTTAAAGTCCTGGCCTGAAGCGCTGGCATCCCATATGGGCGCTGGTTCGAGTCCCGGCTGCTCCAATTCCAATCCAGCTCTCTGCTGTGGCCTGGGAAAGCAGTAGAAGATGGCCCACGTACTTGGGCCCCTGCACCCACGTGAGAGACACAGAAGAAGCTCCTGGCTCCTGGCTTTGGATTGGCCCAGCTCCAGCCATTATGGCCAACTGGAGAGTGATCCAGCGGATGGAAGACTTCTCTCTCTCTCTCTTTACCTCTCTCTGTAACTCTGTCTTTCAAATAAATAAAATAAATCTTAAAAAAAGTAAAAGAACTGGAGCCTGGACTCAAGCCCAGGCACGCCCGCGTCCCAGGAGTGTCCTAACGCTGCACCGAACGTGCACCGACGGTTGGCAATTTTTACTTTAAGAAAATTTAATTTACTTGAAATGCAGAGTGACAGAGAGAGAGAGCTTTTCCATCTACTGGTTCTCTCCAAATACCTACAACAGCTGGGGTTGGGCCAGGCTGAAGCCAGAAGCCAGGACTCCATCCAAATCTTCCGTGTGGGTAGCAGCCGTCCGCTGCTGCCTTCTCGGGAGCATTAGCAGAGAGCTGGTCGGGAAGTGGACCCGCTGGACCTGAACCCGTGCTACGCTGCGGGACGCTCGTGTCACAGGCGGCGGCGCAGCTCCCTGCACCACAGCGCCAGCCCCGGGGTTGGTTATCAAGGCCGAGCTGAGTTTGACACAGTGTGTGTGCATGTGTACATGCGTGTGTGTGTGTCTCTCTCTGCTTCCTGGCCAGCCCCACGGTCATCCCTCCACACCCACTCCACCGCCAGCCCCACGGTCATCCCTCCACACCCACTCCACCGCTGTTGGCCTCCATCAGCTGTCACACCAAGGGGGCCACCTAGTCTTGGGCTGTGAACCGCCACATTCTAAGGTGAAACAAACCTCCCCTCTCAGTGGCTCCCCCTCCACAGTTCCCCCCCAGCTGTCCCCCCCCAGCTGTCCCCCTCAGCTCTTCCTCCTCAGTTCTTCCCCCCAAGCTGTCCCCCTCAATTCTTCCCCTTCAGCTCTTCCCCCCCAGCTGTCCCCCCTCAGCTCTTCCCCCCTCAGCATTTCCCCCCTCAGCTCTTCCCCCTGAGCTGTCCCCCTGAGCTGTCCCCCTCAGCTCTTCCCCCCCCAGCTGTCCCCCTCAGCTCTTCCTCCTCAGTTCTTCCCCCCTAGCTGTCCCCCCTCAATTCTTCCCCTTCAGTTCTTCCCCCCCAGCTGTCCCCCCTCAGCTCTTCCCCCGCAGCTGTCCCCCCAGCTCTTCCCCCTGAGCTGTCCCCCCTCAGCTCTTCCCCCCCAGCTGTCCCCCCCAGCTCTTCCCCTCCTCAGCATTTCCCCCCAGCTGTCCCCCCCAGCAGCTCCTCTCAGGTGTCTTAGTCGCGGTAAGGGAAAGCTGACCAACACAGACGTGGCGGAACACATCCTGCGCCTGGAGAAAAGGAACGGGCAGACGCGGGGCACTTTTCAGAGAGCGCTTTCCAGACGGAAGAGCTGTCTCTGCTCCGCCTTTCAAGCAGATGAACATAAATAAGTAAACATTTTTATGAGGAAGAGGGTCACCCGCCACGTGGAGGACAGCTGGCCACACAGGGCAGACAGCAAAGCCCCGCCTGCAGCCGGCAGAGGGAACTGAACGTCAGCGCACGCGGGGTGGGTGCTGCAGACGCCGACCCCCACTGCCTCCCCGGGAAGGCGTTCTGTGGTGTGAGCGCATCACAGGCAGCACTGCTGGGGTCCAGTGGCCGCGCTGGCAGGTGACACACAGATGGACTGTGCCTACCCTGGCCCGACGGTGCTTCCTGTGACAGGGAGGTTCCTGCAGGAGCCCTGGCTGCCAGGCCTATGGGCTCCTGCAGGGGGCCAGGTCCCGAGAGGTCGGGCTCAGACAAAGTGGCTTTGCACCCACGGCCGCGGTCTCCTCTCCTTGCAGCTGACCTGCTGACAGGAGGGCACACCGTCCTGCCAGCCAGCTCATGCCCACGGGAGGCCCTCTGAGTCACTGCGCCCACACTCAGGAGAGAGCCAGGTAAAGCACGTGCAGCACGCAGCGTCCTGACACGAAGGGCAGACAAAGGAGGCCGGGAGCCCCAGCAGCAGGCTGCGGGCCTGGGAGCACGCGAGGCTCTCCCGCGGCTCTCAGCGACTCCCCCCACCCCCCGTCCCCCTGAGAACTGCCCCTCTCAAACAGGGCTACCCCGCTCCTGTAGTTCTAAAAAAGCACTTTAAAGCACTGATTACATGAGAGGAGCGTGTGACCACATGACCGTTCTCTCCACCAACGCTCAGGCCGGCGCACGCCCAGCCCGCGGCCACACCCTCACCTGTGCACACGCTCCAGCTCCAGGCGGTGCTCCTGTTGCATCAGCTGGTGCTGCCGCTGCAGCTCCTCGCGCTGCCGGGCCTCCACGGTGAGCGCCTGCCTCAGCTTGGCCACCTCTATCTTGAGCTCGCTCAGCTCGGCCTGCCGGGCCTCCTCGCGGCCTCGGGCCTGGGCAAAGGCAGCGTCATAGCGCTCCAGCTCACTGTCCCGCTCCTCCAGCACCTGCAGGTTGTAGAGGAAGTCCTCCTGCAGGCGCCGCAGCCGGCCCTGCGCCTCCTGCACGGCCGCCTCCTGCAGCCGGGCACGCTGGGCCTGCAGCGCCCTCCACTCCTCCTCCTTGCGCGACAGCAGCTCGTTCATGGCCGACCCCGAGCACAGCTGCACCATGGCGGCAGCTGTAAGAGAAGGCAGCACGGGCAGCTCAGGGTCGAGCTCCTTCCACCAAGCCCACCTCAGACCCTCACGGTCCCAGGGTCACGGAAACTGGCCACACCTGAGTCTGGGGACGGGGAGGCCCAGACCGCGGGGCTCTACCCCATCCTCACCCCGCCATGGGGGGCGGGAGGAAGAGACGACGGACACAGGCTGTGCGCACCTACGGAGCAGGCTCCACAGCACAGTTGCAGAAGGAGCCTGCTCCAGCCTGCAGTTAGGAAAACTGGGGCTGCTGGCTGAGCTGGGACTGGAGCCACAGCCCCTCCCAGCCACACTCCTCCCCTGGGGCTGGGGTCCCCATCCAGGATCAGCTTCCCTGGATCGCTTATTTCCAATCAGTCACACACTGATACTCTGGCGAAACAACAAAAATAAGGTGCGAGGAAAAATGAAATTAGGAAACAACGATGCAGGGCCGGCGCTGTGGCGTAGTGGATGGCATAGCGGGTAAAGCCACTGCCTGCAGTGCCGGCATCCCACATGGGCGCTGGTTCTAGTCCCGGCTGCTCCACTTCTGATCCAGCTCTCTGCTATGGCCTGGGAAAGCAGTGGAAGATGGCCCAAGGCCTTGGTCCCCTGCGCCCACGTGGGAGAACCAGGTAAGCTCCTGACTCCTGGCTTTAGATCGACAGAGCTTTGGCCATTGCGGCCATGTGGGCCATGAACCACGGATGAAGATCTCTCTCTGTTTCTGCCTCTCTGTAACTCTTTCAAATAAATCAATAAATCTAAAAAAAGTAAAGTTTGCATGCTTTTCTCTAGCCAAGGACTCCTCTGTGTGCATAGTAAAATAATGATACACGCCGGCGCCGCAGCTCACTAGGCTAATCCTCCACCTTGCGGCGCCGGCACACCGGGTTCTAGTCCCGGTTGGGGCGCCGGATTCTGTCCAGGTTGCCCCTCTTCCAGGCCAGCTCTCTGCTGTGGCCAGGGAGTGCAGTGGAGGATGGCCCAAGTGCTTGGGCCCTGCACCCCATGGGAGACCAGGAGAAGCACCTGGCTCCTGCCATCAGATCAGCGCGGCGCACCGGCCGCAGCACGCCGGCCGTGGCGGCCATTGGAGGGTGAACCAACGGCAAAGGAAGACCTTTCTCTCTGTTTCTCTCTCTCACTGTCTACTCTGCCTGTCAAAAAAATAAATAAATAAAATTTTTAAAAAAATGATACACACAAAGAAACAAGGATGCACAACACACTAATCCAATTTTCTCATTCTTGGAGTCAACAGCACAAAACTACTTTGTCAAACTGCCAGCAAGTACCTACAAGTTCTGCACCTGCCAGGGACTGGCTGCTGAACATGGTGCCGTCCAGCCAGGCCCACGGCCGGGGGACCCCAGGGGGCACCAAGGTACCTGAACAAGGTCCTGCCCAAAAAGTGCTTTTTCAGTAGGGCTCAGCAGAGACTCTTTTTAAGATTTATTTTTATTTGTTTATTTGAAAGGCAGAGAGACACAAAGATTTATTTATTTATTTTAAAGTCAGAGTTACACAGAGAAAGGAGAGGCAGAGAGAGGGAGAGAGGTCTTCCATCCGCTGGTTCACTCCCCAGATGGCAGCAATGACCAGAGCTGCGCAGAACCTAAGCCAGGAGCCTGGAGCTTCTTCCAGGTCTCCCACGTGGGTGCAGGGGCCCAAGGACTTGGGCCATCTTCTACTGCTTTCCCAGGCCATAGCAGAGAGCTGGATCAGAATTGGAGCAGCCGGGACTCGAACCAGTGCCCATATGGGATGCTGGTGCTGCAGGTGGTGGCTTTACCTTTTATGCCACAGAACTATCCCCGAAAGAGACTTTTTAAAAAAGTATTTTTGGGGGGCTGGCGCTGTGGCATAGTGGGTAAAGCCACCACCTGCAGCACCAGTATCCCATATGGGCACTGGTTCGAGTCCCAGCTGCTCCACTTCCAATCCAGCTCTCTGTTGTGGCCTGGGAAAGCAGTGGAGGATGGCTCAAGTCCTTGGGCCCCTGCACCCACATGGGAGACCTGGAAGAAGCTCCTGGCTCCTGGCTCCGGATCGGCACAGCTATGACCATTGTGGCCAAATGGGGAGTGAGCCATTGGAGGGAAGACCTCTCTCTCTCTCTGCCTCTCCTTCTTTCTCTGTGTAATTCTGACTTCAAATAAATAAATCTTTAAAAAAATGATTTTTCTATTTGAAAGTCAGAGTTACAGAGAGAGAGAGGTCTTGCACTTGATGGTTCACTCCCAGATGCCCCGACGGCCAGGAGCCAGGAACTGCACCAGGTGTCCGCCGAGTTGCAAGGTCCCAAGCAGCTGGCCATCGCCTGCTGCCTGCCGGCTGCATCAGCCGGGAGCCGGATGGGAAGTGCAGCGGTCAGCTCTCCACAGGGATGCAGGCGACACAGCAGCTTCAGCCGCTGTGCCACAGAGGCGGGGGGGGGCGGGGGGGGCGGTGTGCGTGCCTCACCGTCAGTCTCATCCTAGAGAAGGCAACCAGTCTGATTCCTGGAAAGCGGGCTGTCTTTTTTTTTTTTTTTTTAAGATTTATTTTATTTATCTGAAAAGCAGAGTTACAGAGAAAGGAGAGGCAGAGAGAGAGAGAAAGATCTTCCATCCGCTGGTTCACTCCCCAGATGGCCACAATGGCCGGGACTAGGCCAGGCCAAAGCCAGGAGCCAGGGTTTTCTTCCAGGTCTCCCACGTGGGTGCAGGGGCCCAAGCACTTGGGCCATCTTCCACTGCCTTCCCAGACCTTTAGCAGGGAGCTGGATGGGAAGTGGAGCAGCTGGGACTCAAACTAGCACTCATATGGGATCCAGCATCCCAGGTGACAACTTTACCTGCTGTGCCCCAACGCCGACCCCAGGCTTTTACATACATCTATAAAAATATATATAAACATATATAAAATAAACCGCTGTCCCGGGCCCTGTCCACTCACTCCCAGACCCTGCGAGGGAAGAGGCCGTGCGCAGCTCACGGCTGTGAAGTGCCCCAGACCTCAGGCGCAAAGCAGCGAGGGCTGCTCTACTACCAGCACCGCCCCCGCCCCCGCCCCCGCCCCCGGCCCCGCCCCCGGCCAAGGTGCGCAGGGCTCGGACGTAAAACTCGGACGCAGGAACAAGATAACCGCACGTCACGGGGTTTCTGCTGTGTGTGTATGTTCCACATTAACTTGAGAATTCCGGAGCCAGCCAGCAGCCTCCCAGGGGTCAGTGAGACCCCCAGCTCTCAGGGCTGTGTGGCCACAGCACACCCGTGTGACCCCCAGCGGCAGCACCCAGAGCTACACTGGGGAGCAGCAAGGAAACTGTCTCCAGGAAGTGGGGAATCCCGACACACCCCAGGACTGAAGGTGCCTTCTGGGGGCGCAGCTGTGCGCTCGCTGCTCTCAGCAGTACAGGAGGGACCAGCACCCGGAAAGACCAGGACGCAAAGCTGAGGACAGGCGCTGAAGGCCCCTGCGAACACGACCGCGATGGCTGCCAGAGGACCGCACACACAGCCCGTGCCTTCCGCGGGGAAAAGCACAGGCCTCCTTGGCAGGGCATTCGGGGCTGCGGGAAGTTCTGGGGCGATGAGTACGTAGGACAGGGCTCGGCAGGCCTATGCTGCGAAGGCAGACAGCGCTCTGCTACTCAGCTCCAACGAAGCGGCCACTGCGACGGAACTGGACAGGTGAGGCGCTGCCCAGGCCTGCTCTGCGGTCGTTCCCCCGGGCACCTGCAGGCCCCACCCGTTAAGAACTGGTCACGCTGCTAGCCAGCCGGATCGGCTCAGCGTCCTCAGGGGAAGCTTCTCCCACCAGGCTCCGCAGCAGGGATGCTCTGCGGCCCCTGTCCCTCCCTCTCTCACCACACAGGGCAGGGCCAGATGCACAGCCCCTCAGAGGCACCGCCAGCCCCCGTCCCTGCCAGAATGAGCAGGTCCCTGCCAGCTGCCCGAGCACCAACCCCAGGCTGCGGCCCCCTGCAGCAGCACCTTGACCGGCTGTCTCTCGGCCTGCACCCACACCTCCACCAGGTCTTACTGCAGGACACCTGACCGGCTCTCTGCTCCACACTCACCTACTTGTGGCCGCCAAAGGAAGCTTCAAAAACGCCTGCCTGGGGCTGCCCATGCCACTTAGACCTGGACCCGGGGGCTGGCGCTGTGGTGAAGCAGGTAAAACCACCGCCTGCAGCGCCAGCATCTCATAGGGGCACCAGTTCAAATCCCGGCTGCTCCACTTCTGATCCAGCTCTCTGCTGTGGCCTGGGAGTGCAGTAAAGATGGCCCAAGTCCTGGGGCCCTGCACCTGCATGGGAGACCCGGAAGAAGCTCCAGGCTCCTGGCTTCGGATCAGCACAGCTCTGGCAGTTGCAGACAACTGAGGAGTGAACCAACAGATGGAAGATCTATCTCTCTCTCTCTGCCTCTCCTTCTCTAACTCTTTCAAATAAATAAAAATAAATCTTTAAAAACAAAAGACCTGGGTCCCGAGGCACCTGCCACTCCTTGCCAAGCTCCTCAGAGCCGGGGCCACGCTGTGGGAGCCCCAGCAGCACCTGGGCTGCGTCTGCCCTCTCCCTGGAAGGCTCCCCCAGCCCACGCAGGCCCTTCTGCCGCTGGACCCCACTCAGCTACCACTCCCAGAAAGCCTCCCTCGCCTTCCGGGCCACGGCCGACTCTGGTGTAGCAGCGCCAGCGTCCGGCCAGGCCGAGCCACAGAAGCACATGCACTTCAGCCAGGCACTTGCCCCTGCTCGGCCCCAGCAGACACACACACGGCGCTGCCCAGTCACCGGGCTTCCCGATGACTCGGGGCCCTGGCGCAGTGCCCGTGAGCCACTACGACGGCCCTCTGCAGAGACGCACGGGGAGGTCACAGGTCTCTGGGGACACAGGAGCACCCTGTCCTGTGCCAGGTCCCTGCCACCAGGCTCGCCTCTTACCGCCGCCCACGGGCGCTGCTCCTCTAATACAGAACTCGGACGGCACGGTGCTGCTCTGCCCAAAGCACCCGCGGCGCCTGGCCGTTCGCAGATGGGGTTCAAGTCGCTAGCACAGCACACAGACCCCAGGCCCGGGGCGGCCCGCACTGCCCGCAGCTCCCCTGGGTGTCAGCTGTTCCTAGCAGGCCCTGGCACACGCTGCTCTCTGCTCACAGGCCCCGGGGCCTGGGGAGGTCCTGTCCAGCCAGGCCACCCTCCGGAAGCCTGTGCGAGTGGCACCCACTGTCCCTTCTGGAGCTTTGGGGGAGGTCTCTCCTGCGGTCCTCCCCTCCCCCAGGGCGGCAGTGACTCCACTGCCCCCAGCGTCACCCGGGTCACCGGGAGGGGTCCCCTCCCCCAGGGCCTGGCCCTTTCCTTCCACCAGGCACCGCAGCCCTGCTGCAGGAGCTCACAGGAGATAATCCCCAAAGCCCCAGGCTCAGATTAATCAGCTTTGGCCATCACAGACTCAGTCAGGACCCAGAATGTCTGTCAGCGGCAGACGTCCGCGAGCCCAGTGCTCCAGGGGCAGGGGCCTGTGCCGACGGCACTCACTGCGGGGCCGCCGTCCCCCAGGCATCGCAGGGAAGGGATGGCACAGGGCAGGCGTCACTCATGTCTGTTCTAGAACGCTACGCTCTGGGGCGGCGCTCAGCGGTTAAGACGTCCTCACCCCACGTCAGAGTGCCTGGTGTGACGCCGGCTTCCTTCCAATGCAGGCCTGGGGAGGCACAGGTGATGGCTCAAGTGGCTGAGTCCCTGCCACTCACGTAGGCCACCTGGACTGAGTTCTGGCCCCAGGCTTCCCCCTGCCCAGCCCTGGCCAGTGGCATTTGAGGAGGGAATCAGAGGAAGGGAACTCTCTCTGCCTCTCGGGACAGAGTTACGTGGCAGCACACAAAGAGCCCGCTGACCTCGGCAAGCTCACCCGTCAGGCCTGAAAAGCACCCGGAACCCCTCACGGAAGCCCTCACCCCGCGCGTGAGGACAGCCAGCAGGCCCCTCCGAGACACCCCCACCCGCGGGCCGCACGCAGCAGCTCCAGCGCTCCCTCACCTGGGGTGGGACGGGGCGGGCGGGCCCTGCGGGGCTTCCTGCGTGTGGAGCGAGAGGCCTGGAAGTCCGTGCTTCCGGTCAGGAGAGGACTCTGACGTCTGCACAGGTCCTGGCAGGGCCAAGGACGTCAGCCCTGCTAATGGCCAAGCCCCTCTTCGCAGTGGACGCCACACTTCAGAGAGGGCTCAGGACCAGGGACGTCCCAGGCCGTCTGAAAAGGCGGTACCTGGGAGAGGAGCAGCCTGGGCGTTGCTGCAGGACCCCCGGCCACAAACCCACGAGCTGGGCAGAGAGGGGAGAGCAAGCCACGTGGGGCCCTGCCGAGTCTCGGGACAACCTTCCGGGGCACGCGGGAGTCAGCCACACTCATGTTCAGCTGACCAGCACGGAGCAATGTTTGAGGGTAAACACTGGCCAGCAGCTAACTGGGAAAACCAGCAGCAGATTTTAAAATTCAGACGAACGGCAGAAGGCTAACCTAGAAAGGTCAAAGTCAGCCCCAGGGCCGGCGCTGCAGCGCAGTGGGCTAAGCCTCCACCTGCAGTGCCAACATCCCATACAGACACCAGTTCAAGTCCCGGCTGCTCCTCTTCCCGTGCGGCTCCCTGCTATGGCCTGGGGAAGCAGTGGGAGATGGCCCAAGTGCTTGGGCCCCTGCACCCATGAGGGTAGACGCAGAAGAAGCTCCTGGCTTCGGAGCCATCTGGGGAGTGAACCAGCGGATGGAAGACCTTTCTCTCTCTCTGTAACTCTACCTCTCAAATAAATAAATCTTAAAAGAGGAAAAAAAGTCAGTCCCCAGGCACTTATGAACATACCACCTGGGCACGATGGCGGGCAGACACCAGAACCACCACCTCTCTTTTTCTTTCATTTTTATAAAGCCTACTTTTACTTAGCTGAAAAGCAGAGTGACAGGGAAAGAGAAAGAGCTTCCGTGCACTGGTTCACTCTCCAGATGGCTGCACCAGCCAGGGCTGAGACAGCAGAAGCCGGGAGCCAAAAACCCTACCCAGGTTTCCCACAAGGGAGGCAGGAACCCGGAACCCGAGGACTTGAACCATCACTGGCTGCCTCCAGGAAGCACGTCAGCAAGAGGCTGGACGGAAACGAAGGCAGGACCCCACCCCCACTCGGGTTGGGGGACAGGACTCCACCCCCACTCGGGCGTGGGGGACCAGACTCCACCCCCACTCGGGCGTGGGGGACCAGACTCCACCCCACTCGGGTTGGGGGACAGGACTCCACCCCCACTCGGGTGTGGGGGACCGGACTCCACCTCCACTCGGGCGTGGGGGACAGGACTGCACCCCACTCGGGTGTGGGGGACCGGACTCCACCTCCACTCGGGCGTGGGGGACAGGACTGCACCCCACTCGGGCGTGGGGGACAGGACTCCACCCCTACTCGGGTGTGGGGGGCAGGACTCCACCCCCACTCGGGTGTGGGGGACAGGACTCCACCCCCACTCGGGCGTGGGGGACAGGACTCCACCCCTACTCGGGTGTGGGGGGCAGGACTCCACCCCCACTCGGGCGTGGGGGACCGGACTCCACCCCCACTCGGGCGTGGGGGACAGGACTCCACCCCCACTCGGGCGTGGGGGACAGGACTCCACCCCCACTCGGGTTGGGGGACAGGACTCCACCCCACTCGGGTTGGGGGACAGGACTGCACCCCCACTCGGGTGTGGGGGACCGGACTCCACCCCCACTCGGGTGTGGGGGACAGGACTGCACCCCACTCGGGCGTGGGGGACCGGACTCCACCCCCACTCGGGTGTGGGAGGCAGGACTCCACCCCTACTCGGGTGTGGGGGACAGGACTGCACCCCCACTCGGGTGTGGCAGGCAGGACTCCACCCCCACTCGGGTTGGGGGACAGGACTCCACCCCCACTTGGGTGTGGGGGACAGGACTGCACCCCACTCGGGTGTGGGACGCAGGCAGCCCGGGCGGCTTCCCCGCGGCACCGCCAGCCCAGCTCTTCCTCTGGGGCACTGCAGCTCTGCCGCACTGGCCTGCCGCTCAGCCACCAGTAAGATGCGCCCCAGCGCTGTGACCGGCCCAGCCGCTCCGGGCAGGGCGTGCTGCCTCCCGTCTGCCCCGCAGCTGCAGCAAACCCTCGGCCTGTGGGACCTGCGGGCGGTGCAGGGGCGCGCCCCCTGTGCGGGAGGGCACAGTGACCCCTGCGCTCTGGAGCTCAACACTGGCTGCGCGGACGTGGGTCCAGGAGACAAGTTACTGGCCTGGAGCCCAAGCCTCCTTTCCCTCCCTTTGCTGTCAGAGTGGCCACACGGTCTCTAAACCTGGGGCAGGAGGCGGCAGCGGAGGTGCGCGCTGGCGCCACGGGGAGGGGTTATTTTCTCTGAAACGACATCCCCCACCCCTGCCAAAAGGTTAGAACGTGGGGAATCAAATGCAGGAGAAGCCATGGTCACGGAGCTTCGCGCTCAGACTCGGCCACTTTTGGACCCACACAGATGCTCCGTGTGCCAAAACCAAACCAGACGGAGACCAGCGAGGCCACCATAACAACCACTAGAGCGCCTCTGGGAAATCCCTGGCTGCACACCGGAAGATAAACAGAAACCAGGCCGAGGTCGGAGGCTCTCGCAGTGCCTCCCACCGGAACACGGCGGACAGGCCTCGCTGGGCCAGCGGGCAGCAGGCCTGCACAGCACACGCGCGGGCTCGCACGGGCTCAGGGTGAGCGCCGTAGGCACACAGCCGGATGGTCAATGAGCCCGCAGGAAAGCGAGGCAGGGGCGCAGGGCTGGGAGCAAGGACTCCGCGGTGACGCGAGAACACCTGCACAGTCTAAGCGTCTCCCACGAAGTCCCAGAGGGACACACGTGACCCGGGCTCAAGCCGCGGGTGTCCCCGGGGTACCTGGGGGCCCGGTCCCAGCCCCGCTGCGCCACCTCCGATCCAGCTCCCCGCCCGTGCCGGGAGGGCAGCGAGGGCGCCCAGGTTCCCGGCCCCGCCCCCGTGTGCAGACCCGCACGGGGTCCAGGTTCCCGGCTTCGGCCTGGCCCAGCCCCCGCTGGGGACATCTGGGGAGTGACCCAGCCGATGGAAGCGCGCTCTCGCTCTCGCGCGCTCTCGCTCTCTCCCCCCCTCTCCCCTGCACCTCCCTCCCTCCCTCCCCCACCCCCTGCACCTCTGCCTTTCAAATATTTACCAACCCTAGACACAACGGCCCGACTTGAGCGGAACCGGGACAGATGTCGGACACGCCCTGGGGCGGGGATTCCACCGAGGGGCCGAGGCCGGGGCGAGGAGAGCGCGGCGCTCCGGCGCGAACAGGTGGGCGGGCACCGGGGGGATCCGAGCAGACGGCAGCGGGGGCCGCAGCGCCCCCGCCGCTCCCCTGTCAGCCCCACACTGGGCCGCACCGCCTGTCCGCCGCCCCGCCTGGGTCCGACCCGACCCCGCCCGCCGGCCAGCAGCCCTCAGGACCCGCAGCGCGGGCGCCCACAGGCCTCCGCGGCGCCCGCGCCCCCCACCCGCGGCGCCGCCCCGCGACCACCGCCCGCGCTCACCGGGAACGCCGGCCCCGGGCGACGCCCAGCCCCGCCGCGTTGCCATAGCGACCGAGTCCGCCGCCCGCGGTCCGGGCGCCCTCGGTGCGCCTCTGGGGTCCCGCCGGCCGGAAACGGGAGCCCGGGCGCCGCGTTCCGGCCTCTTCCCGCCTCCGCCCCTCCTGTGCGCAGGCGCCGAGGGGGTCTGGGGGTGGGCGTTCCCCGAGCGCGCGATTCCCCGCGGGGGTCCAGGGCGGGCCTGAAGCCCACTCCGCCCCCAGACACGCGTCCTCACGCACCGGAGGCGACGGGGCTCTCCCCTAGCAGGGCCATGGTCCCCAAGGCACCCAGTAGGTCTGCGCCCGCACGTCCAGGCTGCGTTTCGTGCCGGGGCTGGCGCCGGGCTGGGTCCCTGGCGAGACTGCGGGGACCAGCCCAGGCCCGCCCGCCCCGTCGGGCACCCCGGCTTCTGCCGCCGTCAGATGGGCACGCCTCGGCCAGCGCTGCCGCACTGGGGCCTGTGGACAGTTCCGGGACCCCGCCTGGGCCACGCCCCTGTCAGGCTTCAGGTGGGGTCCGCAGCCCCTGCTCCTCTGCACACACACGCACACACACACCCATCCCTGGAGTCGCACCCGGGGCTTCTGCCCGCAGCCGCCCAGCTCCTGGCCCGTCCTCCTCAGGGCTCTCGGTCTCTGAGGACACAGGCCTGGCCCTGGCCTGGAGGTTCCCTGTCCTCGCAGCACAGGGCAGGGCTGGGTTTGAGTGGCCCCTGGATCTGCTCCAGGCCTGGCCAGGGAGGTTGAGGGGAGCAGCCCGTGCTGGGCGCCGGCGGAGGGGCTCGGGGCTGCTAGTTTTGCATCCTGGCACCCACAGCGGGGTGCACAGACCCCATGTCGGGTCTGACCCTGTTCCCCAAGCCGCGAACTCGACCGCGTGTGCAGACGAGGTCCCTGCTCCGTTAGGGCAGACGTCCTCTTGGGAGGCGGCATGTGCAGAGGCGAGGCCGGCGAGGACGGGACAGGAGAGGAGGAGCCAGCCTGCCGGCACCCTGGCCTCGGGCGCCCGAGAGAACTGGCGCGTGGCGGCCGAGCTAACGACGGCACCGCCCTGGGCTGCAGCCACAGTCACTCCCGGAACCTCAGGGGACAACGCCAGGGCAGGTCTGAGGCTGGGGAATCGCACAAGCCCCGTGAGGGGGGGTTGTGCAGGGCCACTCCCCCTGCACCCCTCCTGGCCCCACCTGGCGCCCCCTGCACCTCCCTCCCCGCTGGAGGCTCCCGGCGTCAATCCGGCATCAGCAGGACTCCGGTGCGGGGTCTCGGGGCTGCTTCCCAGCAGGCCTGTCCCTCTGGGCGTGGATGGGCGGCGGTGCCCACAGGGCCGTGCTCCCCACAGCCTCCTCCCTGCTGCTCCAGTGCCACCTCACCCCTGCCAGTCCCATCTGCAACCACCCTGTTCCCAGTGAGGTCCAGTTCTGATGTCTCTCGGGGACCACGGCTCAACCCGCGTCAGCCTGGACGGCGGCCCCCAGTGCTGGCTGCGCAGGCCGAGCAGAGCAGCGGAAGTCCAGGGACCCTCCTGGACGGAGCTCCCCGCACAGCCAGGGCAGAGCAGGTGTCAGTGCACCTGTGGGTGGCGGGTGCCTCCGTCCCAGGGTGGGCTAAACGAGGAAAGGAGACCGCACGGCTGGGCTCTCGCATCCCAGGATGCAGGCTGACCTGGTGGACGCTGACTCGCCACCAAGGGTAGCTGGACAGCCCCCCCCGCCCGGGACAGCGCCTGCAGGGAGCGCCAGGGGCTGCCGAGGAGGCCCCAGGCTCGGGGTCCTTCCTGTGACTTGGGGCCACAGGGTGACCTCCCCGAGGGAGCTCCCCGAGCTGTGTGCCTGAGGCTCTGGGTCTCACCTAGGGCCCCAAAGCCACGGGCATCTGGGCCTGGGAGGGGGCCTGGGTGCCCCTGCGTGGACTTGAGCGAGCCACTTCCCCTTGGACTCAGGAAACACCCCGCGTCAGGCCGGCTGAGAAACTTCCCCCTCTGCCTGGGAACCCTGGGGCCTGTGTCTGAGCCCTGGGAGGGGTGTTCTTGTGCCAGGAGCAGAGAACCAGCCTCACCGCAGCACACGGGCAGTCCCAGCAGCGGCCTCAGGACCGCCCACAGGCGCCATGGCCATTGGCCACTTGCCAGGGAGGTCAGGCCCGGGGCTGCCCACAATCCTGCACTGTTACCGTGGGACCCCAGGGGGCTGCTGTGAACCGGGCAGTGCCCCTCACTGCTCCCCCAGGGCCACCTTGGTCCAGAAACAGGACCAGGGTGCTGGCGTCCACCTCCCTCTGCTGTCCTGTCCACTGCTGAGAAAGCAGCCTGTGAGTGGGAGGTGACTCAGGGGACCGGGGTGCCCTGGGGGACACCTGGCGTCCCCACGGTGCGGATGAGTCTCCCGCAGACGGCCAGGTGAGAGGGGGAAGCTGGAGGGCAGGCCACGCCCACCCCAGCGCTCAGTGCTGGGTGACGGGCGGGGCCGGCAGTTCCAGGGGCACAGGAAGATTGGGCAAGGCCTGGCCTCCTGCAGCTGCCGTGTGGCGCTGGGCACGGAGCCAGGCACACGCCCCTGGGCCCCGGGGCCTCCACAGCTCCCTCACGGTGGCCTGGTGATGCCGAGGCACCCCGGGAGCACGCCCCAGGGCTCAGCGCGGCCCGGCCTGCCCCGGGGCTGGGCGTCGGGGGGCTGCAGCTCGGCAGTGACAAGGCCCGGGCACCCGGGTAGCAGGAGGCTGAGGTGGACCGTGAGGGACACCCACCTTACTGGGGAGGGCCTGGGCAGGGGGACAGAGGCCCGGCCACCTGCGGCACTGGCCATGCGATGTCCTTGGGCTCCTCTGCTGCGGCGGCGTGGAAGATGCCCCCCAGGACCGGGCGGTGGGGCCTCAGCCGCCTCCACAGCATGAGACCAGTGCTGCCCAGGCCCTGTCCCTGAGCCCACAGGACACAGAGAAAGGACAGGCCCGCAAGTGGCAGAAGGAAGGGAGGGGGGGCAGCAGGGACCCTGGAGCCTGCCCAAGGCTGGACGGGCTGCCAGTGCAGCCGGGAGGGTACCGGCCCCACCCACGACCCAGAGGGAGAAGGCACGTGAGAGGCTGCCCCTTCCCACCGCGGGGCCATGACAGCGCCACACTGACCCTCCGTGCCCATCCTTTCCCACAGAGGGGCCAGGGCCCAGGTGATCCCCAAGGAGGACCAGGGAGCCTGCCCACAACCTGCCCCCAGGTCAGATGGGCAGGGCAGTGCCGCCACCCACTGACCCTCTGCCCAGCCAGCTCGTGGACAGAGGGGTGCCACGTGTTCCTGCGGCCTGGCCTGGCCACCCGCACCCCATGACCCTCCTGCCAAGGTGGGCTGCCCATCACCAAGGTCTCCAGCTCGAAACTGGTGGCCCCTGGCCACTGAGGCCTGGCCCAGGGCCTTGCACTCCTTGGAGAGCCCCAGGGTGGCGCCTGGCCCAGCTTCTGCAGCAGCAGGCTCGGCTCAGCGCGTCACACACGCACCCTTCTTTTGGCGGTAGAGATCATTGTGGCGAGCGGCGCCAGGACAGCTGGGCAGCCATGCGCTGGGGAGAGGAGTCACGGCTCTCTCACCCGTTCTGGAGATGAACTCGAGCTGGGCCAGCCAGGCCAGCGGCAGAGCTAGACCAGGAACCCCTTCGGTGAGCTCACACTGTCGCCGACACGTGGGACAGGGGAGGGGACCTGGCCCCGCCCCGCAGGAGCAGGTGGCCGGCGCGTTCCACGGTGCAGCGGGGACCGTGGTGGCCAGCAGTTAACTCAGTACGTGAAAGTCGAGTAGAGCGCTCGAGCGTTCCCAGGGGAACGAAAGGACGCCCGTCGGGTGGCGGACATGCCAGTCACTGACAGGACTGTCACACGTCCCACACGCCCAGACATATATGTAATTACTGTGTGTCAATTAAAATTTTTAAAAAAGCCAGGGGCTGGCACTGTGGCATAGTGAGTGAGGCCGCCACCTGCAGTGCCAGCATCCCATATGGGTGCCAGTTCGAGTCCCAGCTTTTCCACTTCCCATCCAGCTCTCTGCTGTGGCCTGGGAAAGCAGTGGAAGATGCCCAAGTCCTTGGGCCCCTGCACCCGCATGGGAGACCTGGAAGAAGCTCCTGGCTCCCGGCTTCAGGTCAGCTCAGCTGTTGCAGCCATCTGGGGAGTGAATCTGAGAAGTGAACCAGCAGATGGAAGATTTTTCGATCTCTCTGCCTCTGCCTCTCTATAACTCTGCCTTTCAAATAAATAAATAAATATTTTAAAAATATAAGAAAACCATAGGGGGAAACCTTTAAGACATTAGATTTTTATGATACCAGGCACCACGGCTCAATAGGCTAATCCTCTGCCTGCGGCGCCGGTACCTCAGGTTCTAGTCCTGGTCGGGGCGCCGGATTCTGTCCCGGTTGTCCCTCTTCCAGGCCAGCTCTCTGCTGTGGCCAGGGAGTGCAGTGGAGGATGGCCCAAGTGCTTGGGCCCTGCACCCCATGGGAGACCAGGAGAAGCACCTGGCTCCTGGCTTTGGATCAGCGCGGTGCGCCAGCTGCAGCAGCCATTGGTGGGGGGGGTGAACCAACGGAAAAGGAAGAACTTTCTCTCTGTCTCTCTCTCACTGTCTACTCTGCCTGTCAAATAAACAAATAAATAAATAAAATAAAGATTTATAAAAAAAAGTATGATACCAAAAACATGGGCAACCAGAGAAGCAAGGATAAAATTGTGTGCATCAAAGGAGAGTGAAGACAGCACACAGGATGGGAGAAAATATTTGCCCCTCAGATACCTGATACGAGTTCAATATTCAGCACAGATAAACAGTTCTTGGGCCTGGCACTGTGGGGCAGCAGGTTAAGTAGCCACCTGTGACATCGGCATCCCACGTGAGCACCGGTTCAACTCCCAGCTGCTCCACTTCCAAGCCAGCTCCTTGCTAAGGCACCTGGGAAAGCAGTGCAAGTTGGCACAAGTGCTTGGGCCCTGCAGGCACGTGGGAGACACGGATGGAGTTCCAGGCTCCTGGCTTCCGCCTGACCCAGCCCCAGCCGTTGCAGCCTTCTGGAGAGTAAACCAGTAGATGGAAGATCTTTCTCTCTCCCTCTTTCTTTGTAACCCTGTCTTTCAAATAAATAAAACAAACCTTTAGAAATTAAAAACAAAACTCTTAAAACTCAACAGAACCTGACGAACAATCCAAGTTAACCAGTGGGTGATGGACCTGAATGGACACTTCCCCCAAAGAGGACACTCAAGTGGCCGATGGCCGGAGGAGCACACGGGCTTGGCATCGAGGTCCCATCTCATATGAGCGCCAGTTCGAGTCCCGGCTGTTCCACTTCTGATCCAGCCCTTGGGACGCCCGCAGGGAGACATTGCCGCACACCCAGGAGCGCAGCATTAATGGAGAGGAGAGCAGCCCCAAGCTCACAGGAAGCAGCCAGTGCGGGCAAGGATGTGGCCGCCTGGAGCCCCCACACGGCGCTGGCCAGGGTGTAGACTGGCGGCTCCCCAGGACGACAGCCAGGGGTGGGTGCTGTGGCGGGGGGTAAGCCCGCACTCGGGAGAGCCTCCGTGTTGGGTGCCTGCTTGAACTCTGGCTCCCCCGTGCCTCCGGTCCAGCCCCCTGCTACCATGCCTGGGAGGTGGCAGGAGGGTGGCCCAGGCGCTTCCATCTCTGCCACCCGGATCGAGTTCCTGGCTCCGGGCTTTGGCCTTGTCCAGCCCTGGCTGTTGTGGGCATTGGAAAGTGAACCAGTGGATGGAAGGTCTCTCTCTCTCTCTCTCTCTCCCTGGCACTTTGCCTTTGGGATAAATAAGCGCAGCTTAAACAACAGTAAGGAAGGGAGGCTGAACACAGAATCATTGCCGGCCCAGCAATCCCACTCTGTCTGTACCCAAGCCAGACGCAGACGCCTGTCCTGCTGTGACAGCGTGAGCTCTCATTCCCAAAACCCAAACCTGCCCCCAGCAGACGCACTGGTGAGCAGAAGGCGGTGCGGCTGTGGCGGGGTATCATCCACCATAACCGTGCCGGGAGTCCTGGTGAGCCCACAGCACAGCTGAACTCCAGGGCTGTGACCCAGTGAGACCCCACGGCAAAGCCGAGCCGCCTGCCGGGCCGGGTGGGGGCGAGGAAGGTGCCTCAACGGGGCAGGAGCTTTTCTGGGGCGGTGAAAATGTTTTGAAATGGGTGAGAGCCGGTGGTTGCACAACACGGAGACCGCACTGAAGCCAGGAGCTGTTTGCTTTATGATGACTGTGTCACGAGGATTCACCTGGGGGTGGGGGCGGGGGCAGGAACCGCAGCAAACAGGGCCACCCACTCTCCTGGGCCCTGCTGGGAAGGCGGGGGACTCAGCCAGTGTCAAGGAGACCCCTCCCCACCTGCCTTTCCCAGAGGAAACAGGGCCACAGCCAGGCTCCTGACTCAGCCCCACCTGTGTGTGCTGCTACTCGGGGCGGCCTGTGCTGGGGGCGGGCCAGGGCCCTGCGGGGGGGACCCAGTGCTGGGGGCGGGCCAGGGCCCTGCGGGGGGGGGACCCTGTGCTGGGGGTGGGCCAGGGCCCTGTGGGGGGGACCCAGTGGTGGGGGCGGGCCAGGGCCCTGCGGGGGGGACCCAGTGCTGGGGGCGGGCCAGGGCCCTGCGGGGTGGGGGGGACCCAGTGCTGGGGGCAGGCCAGGGCCCTGCGGGGGGGACCCAGTGGTGGGGGCGGGCCAGGGCCCTGTGGGGGGGACCCAGTGCTGGGGGCGGGCCAGGGCCCTGCGGGGGGGACCCAGTGCTGGGGGTGGGCCAGGGCCCTGTGGGGGGGACCCAGTGCTGGGGGTGGGCCAGGGCCCTGCGGGGGGGACCCAGTGCTGGGGGCGGGCCAGGGGTCGGTGCTGCCGCCGCCAGGGTCAGGCTGCAGAGGTGGCCTCTCCGGCCTGCTCCAGCCTGGCCTGTGCCTGCACCAGTGCACCCTGGGACCCTGGGGCGGGAGGCGCCTCTCCAGCCATGCTCAGGGCCCTGGGCCCTGGAAGGCAGCTAAGGGCTCTGGGCCCAGCTTCCCTGCATGCTCCTGGGGCGCTCGGCAAGTGCTGAGGCCCCCAGAAGTGCCCGTGGGCCTGCGTGGTGGGCTGAGCCTGGCTGACCTGCAACCAGGTTCGGGAGAGTGGCCAAGCAGCCCCTGCAGAACTGTGCCCCAGCAGGCGGGTGGGCAGCCAGCAGCCAGGGGGTCCTTAGCGAGCCTCAGAAGGGCAGTGTCCAGGGGCCAGGCCCATCTCCAGGCACTCTTAGCTTGCAGGAGTGGGCTGCCCTCCGAGCCCGCTTAGGTGGGACAAGCAGCCCTACTGTCCAGCTGGGTGTCCTGGATCCACGGCTCCCACGGATGCGCCCCAACGCCGGGCCACCGGGGCAAGGGCTCAGCTGACTCTGGCTGGAAAGCGACCCTCGGCGGCGGCTCCCAGACCGGCGTGTCCGGCGCTGCAGCTGCCCTGGGCCCCGCCCCCACGTCCGACTTCTGGGCAGGGGAGGGGCGGCAGGAGCTGGGGTCTGGGACTTCTCAGGGCCCGGACCGGACGCGAGACGCGAGCAGCAGTTGGGAGAGCAGACCGCCCCGGGCGCCCGCTGCGGCGCCAGCACCGGGGAGCAGGCGGAGGTTCGGGTGGGGCGGGTCCCGGGGGGCAGGTCCCAGGCGGCCTGGTTGCTGGGGCGGCTTGGAGCCCCACGGTCTAAGGACGCCCTGCCGCGGGTGGATGAGAGCGTGCGAGGGCCAGGGTTCACAGCCTCCGCGGACTGGGGTCGGGGTCTGGGGCAGACAGGACCTGGAAGGGAAGGGAGGGGCCGCGGGATGCAGCCCAGGTCTCAGCGCCCGGGGGCGTGCGGTCCGCGCCGTCGGGGAGCCACCCCCTCCGGCTGCGGCGCAGGGTCCGGGCGGGGCGGCCGGGGCGGCCGGGGCGGTGCCAGGCGGCGGTGACGTGCGCGGGGGACGTGCCGCGCGAGCCACCGCAGCCTTCAAGTCGCCCCCGGCGCGGCGCCCGGCAGCCGAGGCGGGCAGAGCCGGCAGAGGCGGGCGCGGCGGGCGCGGCGGGCGAGCGGCTGCAGGTAGGCGCGTCCGGCGGCGGCGCGGCCCGGGGTGCGCGCTCCCTCCCGCTCGCCCCTTTCGCTCTCGGTGCTCCAGATTCCGGGGGCGCAGGGGATCCACCCCCTACCCGCTGCGGCCCCCTCCGTCGGGCGGCCCTCCGGGGCTGGGCTCCGGCCATGGGGTGGCCGTGCCGGGTCCCGGGTATAAACAGCCGGACCCGCGAGGCTGGGAGGCTATATTTGGGGGGGGGGGGGAGTGGGAACACGTGCGCTCGGGGAGGGCGCCCCCAGGCACCGTCGGCCGCCCCTCGGGTCCTCGCCAGCCGCGCGCGCCGGGGACGACGGTCCACATCGGACCCTGCGCTCGGAGGCTGGACTCAACCTGGACTCCCTGGGCTGGGCTCAGTTTCTTTGTCTCAAGAATGGGTTCAGGGAGTGAAGCAGATGAGAGGCCAGCCGGAGGCGGGCCCCTAGGTGGGGTGGGGTTGGGGGTGGGGTGTGTGGCTGCCAGCCCTGGGCCACTGGGGGTGCCTGGACTCTGGGTGAGGGGCCAGTGTCCCCTCTCCCTGTCCCATGAGTCTGAGCTGTGTGTCCAGTGCACATGGGCAGATAGGGTTTCCCTGAGGACCAGAATCAGGCCCACGGTAGCCTGGGGGTCAGCAAAGGGAAGGAGCCGCCCTCTGCCAGCCAGGCCGACCTGACCAGGCTCAGCACAGATGGGGGCTGTGTGCCTAGAGGATAGCGGTGTTCCGGGGTCCCCTTCCTCCCTGTGCCCAAGAGTGGCTGCCATGGGTGTGGGCACAGGGTGGCCAGAGTTGGGGGCACTGGGGGCACGGCTCAGGTGTGGAGCTGTTAGGTCTGGGGCTCTGGGACCTGGTCGGAACCCGGGTGGGGCCAGGTGGTCTGGTCCCAAGGGCGGCTTGTGTGGCCATCACCTGGCGTGACCTTGGGAGAGGCTGCCACCCAGAAGGCTCTCTGGCCCTCACTGCCCGGAGCGTGGACGCCTGTCTGGGGGGCAGTGGTCAGGGAGGGGTGCTTGTGGATGGGCCAGCAGTGACTGTGCCAAGCTGAGCCGGCTCCAGGGCGGGTCCTTTGGGGTGAGCCGCCAAGTGCCGGTAGCAGCCGGGGACCCGGGCGGGTAGCGGTCCAAATGCCCAAGTGTGTGCGGGCGCCTCGAGGCGCAGGGGCGGGGCGGGAGCATACCGGGCCCAGGGCGTCCCCAAGCGAGCGCTGACACCCAGCCCAGCGCCCACAGACACAGTTCCGGGTCTCAGTCCCCGGGCCCGAGCCACGCCCACGCGCCCCGCCTGTGGGGGCCGGGCGCGGGGTCCCTGCGACTTGCGGCGCGGCGCCGTGTCCGGGGCTCCGCCAAACTGGTGGCCCCGCGCGCGCCTGCAAATACGGTAGAGGGCAGGCGGCGCTCCTGCTGACAATACGGCGGCGGCTCCTCCCTTGGCGCGGTCACGTCCCCCACGTCCTGCGGCCGCGTGGGCGGGCCCGGGCGGAGCATCCTCCCCTCCAGGCCACCCAGCCGCTCGGGGTCGGCCAGTCAGTGCCAGCAGGGCCGGAGCACAGGGTCCCCTCCCCCGACCTGTGCCCATCACCGGCCTGAGTGACCCCAGAACCCCGCCGGCCTTGGCGCAGGGCGCCGGTTGTAGCAGGTGCTCGGGCGTCGAAGGGCGGATGAGTGGCCTCATGGAGGGGTCGTCCGGCGCCCCAGGCCGCGGCTGGCACAGGTTGCGGCCGAGTAGGGCGTCCACTGTGCCCAGCCTTGCACCAAGGGTGGAGGCTTCCTCCAGGAGGTAGACTTGAGTCCAGCCACCCTTGGCGTCCAGGCAGTGGCGGAGGCTGTGAGTGGTCCAGGGCAGCACTGTCCAGTGTTTCTGCCCCACTGGCCCTGACAAGGACCATGTGGGCGGACAGGAGAGCCCGCGGGGGCTGCCTGGGTCGGCGGGGAGTGGGCCTAGGGTACACCCTTGTCTGGTGCCCACCTGCTGCCAGCCTAGACCTCTGTGGTGCGGGCATTATGGGCCCCCTTGCTGGTCAGCTGTCATGCAGACAGGTGAGTGGGCCTCCTGAGGGCACAGGCCCCTGTCCTGCAGGGGCCACAGAGGCAAGGCCATGGCCAGGCCCCCAGTCAGCCTTTGGGACGCCCCGGGACAGGGGCCAGCCCCAGGCCATCGCACAGGACCCTGGGGACCCAGGCAGGCGAGGAGGCCACTAGTCCAGGGGCAGCACACTGGGCTGCCAGGGGTCCCTGAGCGGGGGAGGAGAGGGCTGGGCACAGGGGCCTGTCAGAGGGGAGGGATGCGTCTGGGGGCCCACCCTGGCAGGAGTCAGGTCCTGGCGGCCTCCTGGTGCTGGGATCCCAACAGATGCCCGCTCCTGGGACTCCTGACGGAGCTGCTGGCAGGAGCCCTCCCCAGCCACGGGGCAGCTCCGGGAGAGCCACTGCAGGGACTCCCGCCAGGGGCCTGGGGAGCGGCTCGGAGCCCCCGCCCGCCCTGCCGGGATCAGCTTTCCACGCCGAGCCGCGGGTTATTTCTGGGCTGGTTCACATGCTGTCCCGGCAGGGTAAATGTCACAGAAAGGCCAGCCTGCTCAGGTCCCACACAGGCTGGCACGGGGGGCCTCCCCCTGGGGCCCAGACAGGGCAGCCTCAGGGTTTCCTTGGGACTTCTGCCAGCTGCCCCATGGCCATCCTGGGCGGCGGCGGCTGGGTCCGAGGCCACTTTGCTCCCGTGTGCCCTGCTGCTGACTTGAAGTTGGTCCCAGTGGGCACGCTGAGGCGCCCCTGTGCAGCGCTCTCCCTGCAGGTGCCCTGGCCTGGCCGCTCTGCCGCACCCCGGTTCAGGGGGTGCCTCCTCTTCCACGAGCGGCTGCCCCCTCAAGCCCTGTCGCCTGTGGACTCTGGTGGACCAGCAAAGGATTGGGGGCTTCAGAGGGCGGGGGCCACAGAGGCCAGTCCCGCCGCCTGGCCTGGTGTCCTGGGGTGGGGCGGCCTGGGTGTACAGCCCGGGCTGCCCCCCTGCTGGTCCTGGGCATGTCCCCACTGTGGCCCCGCCTGGCCCACTGGATGTATTTTAGAGCGTGACACCTGTAAGGCTGGAGCCCTGAGGACCCCACTCTGAGCCCGGGCGCGGGTCCCAGCTTCCTGTCTCTGGGCTTCATTGCGTCGCGTGGCCTTCCCCAAACAGCTGTGTTTTTAGTTTCTTTGAAAGCTCCCCCGCTCTGGGTCGTCTATGGGCCTCCTGAAGATGGACCGACACGGGCGAGAGCCACTTCGCCTCTCGGCGCCCACAGTCCCATCCTCCCCCGGGGCGGGGAGCTGGAATGGGGTCACAGGAGCCCGGGACCGTGCCCCCGCCCACTGAAGGGCCTCTAGGTTACCTGCACGCTGCCCCTGGGGCCTGGCCAGGTCACGGGTCTGTGGACTGCTGGCAGGGGGAGTCTGAGGAAAAGGGGCAGGGGTGGAGCCAAGGCGTAAGAGCCCGAAGTCCGTGACCCCCGGGGCGGGAGGGTGCAGGCAGCCTCGGGCCGCTCACCGAGGAGCTGCTCACGCGGGCGCTTCCTTCCTCCTAGGGCGGGCTGGCAGCACTGCAGACAGGGAGGCCACGCAGGCTGCCCTGACGGCCCCAGGACGCGACACCGCACCCACGCTGCCGAGCCGTCTCCGGTGAGCTGGGGAGAGGGGCTTCTGGTGGAGGGTGGGTGGACATGGAAGTCCGGCCTGTGTTCCAGCGAGCTCTGCTCACACGCAATGTGCTGCTCCTGTTCACGGAGGGTGGTCACCTGGGCTGCCGTGGGCGGGGGTGGCCACCGCCCCACCCCACACATGGGGCTGGAGTGGGCTGCTCTGGGGGGCTGGGTGCAGGTCCTCCTGGCACTCTCTGGTCCAGGCCTGAGGGCGACCGGCCCGGTGCGGGTGGGACAAATGGCCGGGTTCCTGCCCCCTGCTCTGTCCCTGGGACCCAGGCCCCGCACAGCCAGCGTGCACAGGAGCGGGAGTCCTGTTGCCCTTGGGGGCGGGCGAGCAAGGGCACCACTGCCCCATCCACAGTCAGCCGGAAGCGGGAAGCAGTCTGGCAGACACCGCCCCCAGATGCTCGGCCGGGGGAGGGCTCTGTGCGGCCCCGCCTGCCGGGCGGGCGGTGACAAGGGCTGGCTGCTGCCTAACGGGGTCAGCTGGGGAGCCAGGCAGGGCAGGAAGTACAGGCGGGCCTCTCCCTGGCTCGGCCCCCACTCCTGCCTTCCAGTAAGCAGCAGGTAACAGGCGGCCTCTGCCCGGCTCCTCCGGGGTGTGCGGCGCGCCGGCTTGGGCCTGCCGGAGCCTGGTGTGGCGTCCCCACGACGGCCTGCTTCCTCTTTCAGGTGCAGCGGAGCCAGACCTCCTGGCCATGGGAGGAGCCGTGGTTGATGAGGGTCCTACGGGCGTCAAGGCCCCCGATGGGGGCTGGGGCTGGGCCGTCCTCTTCGGCTGTTTCGTCATCACGGGCTTCTCCTACGCCTTCCCCAAGGCGGTCAGCGTTTTCTTCAAGGAGCTCATGCGGGAATTTGGGATCGGCTACAGCGACACGGCCTGGATCTCCTCCATCCTGCTGGCCATGCTCTACGGCACTGGTGAGGGCCCTGCACACACCGGGCCACCTGTGCGGGGGCAGCTGGCCGGACCCTGTGCCAGGGCTGAGCACTGGGTCCACGGTGCGGGGGGTGGGGGCCACACCGGGTGCAGGTGAGGTCTGCCTTGGCCCCAGCTCAAATGGGCTGGCTGTACTCGTGCACGGTCCCTGAGGGTCTTGCAAAGGACCTCCCTTGTGGGGAAGACCCGGGAGCACCAGCCCCAGGGGTGGGCCAGGAGCAGACGGCCTCAGGGCTCAGTGGGCAGGGCCCGGCTGGGGGCCCCGGTTGGCCCCACTGAGCCGTGGCCCTGTCTCTAGGCCCGCTCTGCAGTGTGTGTGTGAACCGCTTCGGCTGCCGGCCGGTCATGCTGGTGGGTGGCCTCTTCGCGTCGCTGGGCATGGTGACCGCGTCCTTCTGCCAGAGCATCATCCAGGTCTACCTCACCACGGGGGTCCTCACTGGTGAGCAGGCCCGGCCCCAGCCTTCCTCCGGTCCCCAGCAGCTCAGGGGCAGCTGCCCGGGGTGCAGGCCTGTCCCTCTCCCTGACTCCCCGATGCTGCCCCGGCACCATCAGACCCCTCAGGCCCCCTCGGGACACGGCGGTGCCCAGGGCGCCCGGTGACGGGGCGGGCTCTCACGGCCGCCCTCTCTTCCAGGCCTGGGCCTGGCCCTCAACTTCCAGCCCTCCCTCATCATGCTCAACCGCTACTTCAGCAAGCGGCGCCCCATCGCCAACGGGCTGGCGGCGGCGGGCAGCCCCGTGTTCCTGTGCGCCCTGTCCCCGCTGGGGCAGCTGCTGCAGGACCACTACGGCTGGCGGGGCGGCTTCCTCATCCTGGGGGGCCTGCTGCTCAACTGCTGCGTGTGCGCGGCGCTCATGCGGCCCCTGGGGGCGCCCCAGGCGGGCGGGGGGCCCGCGCCCCAGAGGCCGGCCCGGCGCCTGCTGGACCTGAGCGTCTTCCGGGACCGCGGCTTCGTCATCTACGCACTGGCCGCCTCCATCATGGTGCTGGGGCTCTTCGTGCCGCCAGTGTTCGTGGTGAGCTACGCCAAGGACCTGGGCGTGCCAGACACGAAGGCGGCCTTCCTGCTCACCATCCTGGGCTTCATCGACATCTTCGCGCGGCCCACGGCCGGCTTCATCACCGGGCTCAAGAAGGTGAGGCCCTACTCCGTCTACCTCTTCAGCTTCGCCATGTTCTTCAACGGCTTCACCGACCTCACGGGCTCCACCGCCAGCGACTACGGCGGCCTGGTGGTCTTCTGCATCTTCTTCGGCATCTCCTACGGCATGGTGGGGGCCCTGCAGTTTGAGGTGCTCATGGCCATCGTGGGCACCCACAAGTTCTCCAGTGCCATCGGCCTGGTGCTGCTGCTGGAGGCCGTGGCCGTGCTGATCGGACCCCCGTCGGGAGGTGAGTGCCCCCACCCCGGGAGGGAACCCCCGACACCCGCTGTTCCTGCCAGGTGGCTTTCCATGGCGGGGGGGGGGGGGTGCCCCGAGCCCACACAGCCTGTGTCCCACGGTGCGGGACCGAGTCATCACGGCGTTGGGGTTCCGGCTTTCTCCTGGACCAGGAGGGCCTTGGGCAAGTGTGATGGCTGCAACTGCAGGGAGTGGCCTGCCCCCCCCCCCCCCCCGCTGCCTGGGGCTCCTTCACCCCAAGCCGCTCCCTCCTGGTCCTCCCCGGCCGGGCAGTGCTTCTGGGGGCCCTGGGCACCCTCGCGTCCCCAGTGCCGCGGGGCAGCCAGTGACGCGGTCCTGTTGCAGGCAAGCTGCTGGATGCGACGCACGTCTACAAGTACGTGTTCATCCTGGCGGGGGCGGAGGTGCTCACCTCCTCGCTGGTGCTGCTCCTGGGCAACTGCTTCTGCATCGCGAAGCGGCCCGAGGCCCCGCGGCCCGCGGCGGCCCTGGAGGAGAAGCTGCACGCGCCCCCCGAGGACCTGGGGGTGGACTCGCGGGAGGTGGAGCACTTCCTGAAGGCGGAGCCCGAGAAAAACGGGGAGGTGGTCCACACCCCGGAAACCAGCGTGTGAGCGGCCGGCCGGGGCGGCGGGCGCAGGGAGAAGCCGGAGACTGGCAATGCTCGTATTTATTTCACAAACAGACTAGCTTAGGCGGCCGTCAGCTCAGCTCTGCTGCCTGGTCAGCGGTCACCCCGTCAGGGTTTTGCAGGGGAGGCGGCGGGGTGGGAACCGTGTCATTCCAAAGCACATCTGCGGTGGAGCCAAGCCTCGGGGTTACACGCTGTCTGCACCAGGGCCCGCCTGCCGACCCTACGCAGCCCACGCCCACCACGGCTGAAGGGCCTGGAGACAACATGCCTAATCAGAGGCCAGGGCCGGCTGTCAGACCCCCAGCCCGCGCCCCCCCCCCCCCCCCAGTGCCTGGGGCCGAGCCGCTTCCACCTGTGGGCTGTGTGCAATAAACCTGTGAGGGTGGAAGCCAAGGGGTGTCCCAGGAGCTGTGTGGTCTGACTGTTCACCTGTCAGGAAGCAGCCTGGCTATTCTTAGAGTGGCCTGGCCCTCACCGGCTTTCTTGGTGCCGTCTGAGAACGTTCCCTGCCACCCCCAGGGCGCCGAGGGAGGGAGCTGTGTGCTGGAGGGGCGCCCAGGCAGGCCGCGAGGCCCCACGGGTGGGTGGCTGGCAGAGCCTGAGGGGCACGTGTCCTGTGCTCACTGCTCCTGTCTGAGACACGGGGCTCCCCGGCTTCCACTTATCTGTGCTCTGGTCAGCTGGCAGAGTCTACTCCGTGTGGGCAGTGCCCAGGGCTGGCCTCTGCTCCCTGTTCCCCTCTGTCCAGCCTGTGCTTAGCACTTGGCTTGCCCTGGGCACCTCACACCCACCTGCCCTCGTGGCCGGCGGTGGCCTGCGTGGCTGGGAGCCCGGTCAGAGGCCGCTGGGGCCGCCTCAGTAGGTGGTGCGTCGTGGGCGCTGGGGACGGCAGCGGGCACCCTGGCGGGCCGCGTGCAGCCGGAGAGATGCCACGTCCCTGCTCCTCTGCAAGGAAAAGCAAGCGAGAGCTCACGTCGCAGGCCCGGCCTCCCCACCCGCCCCTGGAGGCCCAGCCCAGTCCAGCCCCACCAGGAAGCCGGACTCGAGTTCCTGCAGCTCACGCCGCTGCTCGCAGCACCCTGGCTCTGGGGTCCCCTCTGCCAGGGCCCCGGCTGGTGAGGACCAGCAGCTGCCGGCTTCCAGACCTGGCCGAGAAGGCCCGGGCCTCAGACATCCCGGGCATCGGCCGATTTGCTGCCCTCACCGTGGGTACATGCGCACCTGGCAGAGACCCGAGGCTCAGGACGGGCTGAACCCAACAGCAGCCAGCAGGCTCCGCTGTCCCCGTGAACGAGAAGGCGGGAGTGGGCAGGGTTTGGGGGTCAGTTTTCCCACCATGGGGAGGGAGGCACCAGGCCCAAGTGGCCAGTCCGCCCGTGCGCATCTCCAAGGCCCCCCCCCATACCCCCAGTGCCTACTGCTTCCTGTCCTGGATCCTGGGGCTTGATGTGAGCTGGACCCGACTGCCCAGGCCCAGGTCGCAGAGCGGCCGCTGGTGAACACGGCACTGGTGCTCACACGGCCTGCTCCCGCCAGCTGCCCCACCCCTCTGGCAGGTTTGGGAGTCCTTCCTCTCCCCTGCTCCTGTCCACACCTGCACCAGGGCAGCCACAACGTGTGGCAGCCAAGAAAGGCCCCTCGGAAGTCTGGCCGGCGTCGGACCACGCTGCCTGCAGGTTCTCACGTGGGAGACCGCGGGAGGCAGGGCGAGCACCCTCCTCCGTGTTTCTGGCTCTGGGGTTTCCCAGCTGTGCCCAAGACATGGCGACAAGGACACGCTAGCGTTCAGGGAGCTGGGCGGGGGGAGGGGGGTCTGATGCCGAGGCAGGGGAAGGGGGCAGTGGTGAACAAGCCTGTCCTTCCTAGAGGCTCACCCAAACCCCTTAGTGACACAAGTGCCCAGAGACACAGCTGGGCGAGGGCCGGGGAGCAGAGGGCGACAGACAGTCCAGCAGCCCCAGCCGGAGGGGGGGTCGTCCCTTATGCTCAGGTGCACCCGCGGCAGGGGCAAGGTGGGCCCTCTCCGGGCAGACAGCGAGGGGCTCTGGCCTTGGGAATGTGCCAGTGCTGAGAGCTGGGGTGACCACAGCCACAGGAGCCGCCTTGGTACGCCCAGGACACGGGCTGGCAAGAGGCACACGTCAGGGCAGGGGGCGGGGTTGAGTCCCTGGCTGTGGGCGCCTGGCAGGGGCAGGAGGAGCAAGGACGCAAGCCCAGGCTGTTTTAGGCTCTGGCACCTCAGGGTGAGCCTGGGCCAAAGTGGGTGTGCAGCAGGTACTCCGCCTCCCACGAGCAAGCGAGTGCCCTGGCGGCGGCAGGCCCGAGGAACCCCCGGCCCTGGGAAGTCAAGACCCAGTCAGCTCCTCCCTGAGAGGCCCATCATGTGCTCTTCCCAGCCAGCCCCAGGCGAGCCCGGGCACTTCCTGCCAGAGCCGCCCATCTTGAACAACAGCCTCCGTGCCCTCCCCGGGGGGCCCCGCCTGTGTGCACAGCAGAGCCCCGTGGGAAGGGCCTGGGGCAGCAGCCGGGGCCCCCAGCGGCTCCAACCAGCACTACCCCCAACAGGAACGCCCGTCCTCAAGGCGCGGCTCCATGTGGTTCACCTTAGCACACTGACTTCTCAGGCCGCCGAAATAAAGACCACGTGAGAGGGGCAGGGGGAAAGGTAGAAGTCATTATGAATTTATTATTTACACAGTTGTTAAAGTACACAAATACAGTGTAGTAAAACACACAGCTCAGAGACTGTCACCAACACACAGCCGACAGACATCCTAACTAAGCTTCCTGCAAGTCACATGGAGAACCAGCGCACGCGCACACACACCCCGCCCGAGGGCTGGGAGCAGAGTCCACTCCCGACACAGGCCAGCGGTTCCAGGTGGGGCGGACAGCAGGGGGTGCCCCCAGAGATGGCCAGCCCTGGAGGCGGGTGGGGGGAGCCAACAGCGCCCGCCCCACCCACCCTGTGCTCACCCGGACACGCATCCCCACCGGCCCTGCCCGCACCCCAAAATGCTCACAAAGTAGCCAGCGCTGGATCGGGAACACACAAGCATCCAGGCTGGTGCTCCAGGCTGGGGGCTCTGGGGAAGGGAGGGAAAAGCAGGTCCCAGCTTCCACGGAGCGCCCAGCAGCCGCTTCCGCGCAGCGACACAGGACACCGTGCACCCCGACCCTCAGCAGCCGGCACCAGGAGCCCCGCAGGGAAGGGCCGCGCAGAGGTGGCTTCCTTGGGTGAGGCTTCGTGCCACCACTCTTCTGTGCTGGTCACGAAGCACAGGGCACCAGGCCTTCCCGGAGACTCAGGTGGGCAGTCACCTGCTTCTTGGCACTTCAGGGTGGAGGCCCTCCAGCCCGCCGGCCTCTGGGCAAGCCCCGGCATCCAGGAGAGGCGCCCAGAGCAGGAACACATCAAGTGCCCACCTGCATGGTAATGTTTACAGTCTGTTTAAAAAACTTCCCAAGTTCCACAGACACCATCAAAACCACCATCCGTGACCCCACGCCTCTGGGCTCTCCATCCTCGCCCGGGGAGCAGGAATCACTGGTGCCACACCCCTGCCTCGCAGCTCTCCCCACACCGCACTGCCAACCGCTGCCGGAGAAGACACCAGGGCACACGCACACGCACACAGCGGGACTGCTGATGGAACGCTCCTCCTCCAAGTGGACAACACGACACGACAGAACAGAGACAGACCAGACAGACGCCCTCCAAAGCCACGTGCGCCCCTTCCTGCCTGGCTCCACTCTGCACAGAAAATCCAAGCCAGCGTCTTTGTTTCAGGGTTCTTTAAAGTCAACACCTTTTGAAGACCGCAAAAACAGACAAGAAACAAACAATAAAAAGACAGGTTTCTTTACACAGATTTAAGCCAATAATTTTTAGCAAAATGATACAAAACTGTCTTAACCAAGTAGAAGACGTGGTTACAGTGGGAGCGCCGGGGCACAGGCTCACCGCCACCGGAGGCTGAGCAGCTCTGGAGACGGTCTGATCTCGCCATCGCCTCGCACACGCGGCCTTCTTCCCAGCCCGTTTTAACTGGGTCCACGTGGGGTCTCGGTGCGGCCCTGGTGAGGGCAGCCCTTGGAGTCTGTCCGCTTAGTCTGTTTGGGTCCCCCACAAGCGTCGCTGGGTGAGTGGCCTGCAGAGCTCCCGGTGTGAACATCGGTCTAGACCGGGGGGCGTGTCACTAGGAAAGCCATTGGTAACAGAGTAGATCAGCCATGCATTGTCTGCCCTTCACAGCAAAAAGGAGCGTTCTCATCGGTGCACGACAGACTGAAGACCACTGGACGCCACCCGACCGGGAATCTGTCGGAGCCAAAGCACAGGACAAGGTCAGCGTGAGGCCAGACGCGGCGGCCAGCCAGGTGCATGGGCACACGAACCACAGGATGGAGCCTGGGAGGGAGGGGACGCGCTGCCTAGCCCCAGCTCGGACACCTGCGTCCCGCCACGCGCAGGGACGTGTGCGGCCAGGACACGCGCTCGGCAGAGCAGTGACAGGAAGACAGGAGGAAGAGGCATGCAAGCAAGGAGACTTGGCGCGCACTCGGTGAGGACCCTGCTCCGGGACCCCCTCCTGGAAAGGAACTCCGTGTTCTGGAAGCAGCACCCCTGTGGGGGACGCGAAGCAGTTCCTGTCGACACCCCAAGAGCGCGCGGAGAAGTGCCCGGAGAAGCTCAAGCCCTGCTGCGGGAGCTGCCCGATGCGCGTGGCTGAAGAGCAGGGCGTGTGCACGGACGCCCGGCCATGCACCGGCGGCGGGGAGCAGGTGGCCGCGGCTGGACGGGTTAATACAGACGGTAGCTGTGTGGACGCAATGGCTGGGCAGGGACCAAGTTTGAAAAGAAACACAAAACGAGGACAGAAGTAAATGAGAAACAGGAAGAGAGCGGTGACCGAACAGCCGGGATGGGCAGACCACCGGGAGGCTGAAGGCAGCCAGAGCTTCAGAGCCCCCGACACCAAGCGAGGCGCCGCCCGGCACAGGAGCACGACACAGACGGCCCCAGGACGGTGGGGCAACCAGGAGCTGGCACACCCGGGCACTCCTGTCCACACAGGGCCAGCAGCACTGGCTCATCCAATGCAGTCGCAGGGGGGCCTCCTGGGGTCACTCCGCTCGGAGACTCTGGACGCTCTGCCCCAAGACTGGGCAGCTGACCGCAGACGCTCCAGAGCCCACACCACAAGAACAAAGCGGAAGAAGCTGCACTCAACCGCCGGCACCTGGCATGCAAGCGCAGCCCCGCCTGCGGCGGCCACGGGCGGGGGGCGCTCCCAGCCCTCCCGCTGCTGCCGGAGCACTCACCCAGTGCCGCCTTCCGATGGGCCGAGCAGCTACTTGCCGTGGTGTTCGAAAGGAATGCTATTCTGAGATGAGGAAAAGACAGCTGTTGGTAACGTGCACAGGGCCTGGCCCCGACTGCCCATGGCGCCCTGCATCCGGACCTGCTCCTCACCGCACCTCAGCCGGGCCACAGACCACTGACAGATGCCGCCTCGGGGGACCTAGGAACAGCTGGGTCTCTGCCCACGAAGGCAGCTGCTGGCATGGCACCACCAGAGCATGGGGGGCGGGGCGCACTCCCTCACTAGGGGGAGGACCAGGACCGCACTCTCTCTGGGCAGAGCGTGGGTCAGCGCGATTCACCCGAAGGAATGACAGACGGTGTGGACAAAGAGAAGAGCGGACAGACTCACGGCCCAGACGCCAGGAGACAGGCACCGCACTTCCCCCAGGACGGGCCCAACGCCAGCGGCCTTGAGAAGGGAAGGGGGCAGGAGAGAGCCAAGAGTGGGTGGGCAGTGGCCCACGCGCACCATGAGGTGGCCAGCCATCCAGCCCGACCCAAGCATGAGGCCCAGAGGACACCAAGAAACCCGCCTGCAGACCGGCATCGCCACAAGAAGGGACCACCTCTCCCGAGAGGGCAAAACGGGTAAGAGCGGCCGTCGGGGAGGCCTGGCCTGCAGACATGCGACGCGGCCTCCAGCGCCCTAGGACAGACAGGCCATGCGGCCTCCAGCGCCCTAGGACAGACACGCGACGCGGCCTCCAGCGCCCTAGGACAGACACGCCGCGTGGCCTCCAGCGCCCTAGGACAGACACGCGGCGCGGCCTCCAGCGCCCTAGGAGAGACACACCACGCGGCCTCCAGCGCCCTAGGGCAAACACGCCACGCGGCCTCTAGCGCCCTAGGAGAGACACGCCGCGCGGCCTCCAGCACCCTAGGACAGACACGCCGTGCGGCCTCCAGCGCCTTAGCGCAGACACGCCACGCCTGCACCAGCGCCCACCCTTCTCTCAGGGGTGCCCGCGAGCGGCAGCCCCACGCACGCTTGAAGCTTCCGGGCCAGCAGGTGCGCGTTTGGCCGAGGGCCTCGTCTGGCCTTGGACTCACAGCTGGGCTGACCCCAGAGCACTCAGTGCCCTCCATGGGGACAGGGCAGGCGCACTGGCAACCCGGAGCACCCAGCCACATGCCTCCTGGGAGAGCCACACGCTCCTTCCCCACATGGAAACAAGCCAGGAGCGCACAGAGCATGATCCCAAGCCACAGGCTTGCCGGGGAGACAACCTCCGGTGACACCGAGGATGTGGGCCGAGAACGGCTGGGCCGCCCCAAGCTCGCTCCCCTCCCGATCCCAAACACCAGACGCTTTATTGAAGAAGTCAGGGCAGCACAGCTGCTGCCTCCAAGAGGCCCCAGTCCAATCGCAGCCTCATTCCTGCTTCACGGGTTGGGCAGAACCAGCCCCGCAGGTGCAGCTGGATGACACCTCCTGGGCCTGCTCACAGCCGCAGCCGCCCGCTGGGAAGGAAGCCCCCAGGCCTGTGTGTGCCCTGCAGGAGCTGCCCAGCGTCCCGGCCCTAGTGGGACGCAGCAGAAAGCACAGACACAGCCCATGATTCGGCAGGGTCACGATGTCCAACGAAACTACTCATTTCCTTCAGAGCTGGGGCACAGGGCTGAGGCGGGCTCCAGGCCCCTGCGCGCCCCACACCCCCACGCAGCCCTGAGCCCAGGGTGGGCTGCACAGCGGAACAGACGCCTCCGACGCTCATCCTCAGCCCAAGCCCAGCCCTCTGGGCGACCACGCCGGGTGCAGTGTTCTGCCGGCTGCACCACAGAACCACGCAGAGCAAGAGTGAGAAGGGAGATGTCGGGAGGAAAACGGTCAGGAGAGCAGGGCCCCCGCTGGCCCCGGCTGCCCAGGACTCGCGTGCTGCCCTGCCCTCACCGCTCGCAGCCGCTTTCTCTGGCACTCTTCTCGTCAGAGGCCGTGAAGAGCACCGGGGCCGTGCCTGCGGGGTCACTGCAGGCCCAGGGACAGGGTGGGGCTCGGGCTCCTCGGCAGCACCTGCCCCCGGTGCCGTCCCTCCCGGACGAGGAGCGGGCAGGGGTGCACGGGGAAGCTGCTCACACGCAGGCGCAGTAGCAGCCGCCACAGGTGCAGCCATGGCTGGAAACCAAGCCCTTGTTAGAGACGGCACACGTTATCTGAGCGCTCAACAAGACGCCACTCACTCACCAGGAACACGGGTCCCCTGCTGAGGACCCCCACACACGGGAAAGGGCAGAAGGGAGGGAGGGAGGGAACGCGATATCCCACCCCACTCTCACCCTGGAGCGCGCGAGACCAGCCCTGGCGGGGCTCAGGTGGAGCGTGGACCGGCACTCACCTGTGAGGTGGACATGCGAGAGGTATCTTGCCGGCCCGTGAGGTCGGACGAGGAGATGTTGACTGGCGCCCCGCGGTGCAGCCGCATACTCACTTTCCGCTCTCGTTCCATGCCAGAGACAGGCCGTGGAGAGGTGTTGGCTGGGGGGGCGGGCAGAGACCCAGGGTGAGCTGGCCTACCCACGGCCTGTGCTGGGGCCTGGCTCCCGCACGGGGGTTCACTGGAGGAAGCTCCATGGACAGAGGGGCCGCTGGCAGGGGAGAGCCCCCAATGGCTAGAGCTCAGCATGGAGGGCACACCGGGGCCTCATGACGCCACAGCACCTGGGGCCCGGGGAACTCGGCCCTACAAGGTGCATGGGAGAGAAATCTGGGCATTGGGAGAGACATCCCACTTGTTCTTTGGAGTAAGAACCGACCAAAGCAAGAGGTCCGACAGCACCAGCCACGCGTGGGAGGCCAGAGCGCCAGCCCAGACCCAAGAGACACTGGACAGAAGGGAGCCCTGTGCTCGCCGACGGGCACTCACCCGTGTGTGAGGTAGGGGTGAGGGGCGTTGGGGGAGCCACTTCTTGGGTTCCCCGCAGGCGGCCAGAGGCTGTGGAAGGCAGGCCACGGGTGGCTGGGTTCCGGGAGTGTCTCAGCCGCTCTTCTCGGTCCCGGCGTTCCCGCTCAGCGTCGTCGGCAGCCCGGCTGGCACCCTCAAGAACAGGAAGAGGAAGAGGTGAGCCCAGCGCTGACCCAGGCTGCTGGAAACAAGGCCGCCTGCTGGACAAGAGCTGCGCCCATGGTGGTCAGACACTTTAGCCCCCCGACCCACAACCACCGGAAAAAACCAATTCGCACTGCTGTGTGCTTTCCTGGGCGGCGGCTCAGGGCTGCCTCAGCGTCACCACCTCCCAGGCTCCCCCGCACACCCAAACGCTTGTATGTGGAGGAAGTCAGAGTAGGAAACCACCTAAGGCGTGGCATGGGCTCAGTGTGGCAGCACCTGGGGAGGGGTGGGGCAGAGGCAACAGCACTGGGTCACTGAGGGACCCACCCAGCGCCCAGACTCCTGACCGGGGGAGGCCACGCTGTAGTGGGGCCAGTACAGCAGCCAGGCTTGCGCCCCACAACCCCAACTCGTGCTTTTGTTTCTTTTTCTTTTTTTTTTTTTTTTAAGATTCATTTACTTTGAAAGTTACAGAGAGGGAGAGGCACAGAGAGAGGTATCTCCTATCTGCTGGTTGACATCCCAAATGGCTGCCAATGCCCAAAGCCGGGCCAATCCGAAGCCAGAAGTCTGGGTCTCCTATGTAGGTACAGAGCCCCAGACATCTGCACCTCCTTCCGACGCTTTCCCAGGTGCTTTAGCAGGGAGCTCGACTGGTAGAGCAGCCGGGTTTCGAACTGCGGCTCACAGGGGATGCGGCACTGCAGGCAAAGGCTACGCCACGGTGCCAGCCCCTGTACACTTCTGATTAAGGACTGGGTGTGGGGACGCGATGGGTTAGGCTGTCGCTTGCAACACCATCATGACGGGTTCGAGGCTTCACTGCTCCACATCGGATCCGGCTCTTTGGTGATACGCCGAGATCAGCGGAAACCGGCAGGACCTGGGCTCCGGGAGACCCAGACACGAGCTCCAGGCCCTGGTTTCAGCTGGCCCAACCCTGGCCACTGCAGCCATTTGTTGGGTGAACCAGCAGGTGGCAGATCTTTCTTTCTCCCTCTGTACACTCTGCCTCCCAAACAAACAGTCTTTTTTTTTCTAATTTATTTATTTATTTGAAAGGAAGAAGGACAGAAAAGAAACCTTTCCAATAATTCATTTGCCGAATGGTCCCAAAAGCCAGGGCTGGGCCAGGAACCCAGAACTCAATCCAGCTGGGTCTCCCGAGCACCGGAGCTGCTGCGGCTCAGGGTTTGCACTGGCAGGAAGCTGTCTGGCAGTGGGCGCTGACGGGGGACGCACTCCCAATCAGACCTTCGCTGCTACTTCAAACACCCTCCGTGCACCCCAGGCTAAGACGCCTGTCATGAGCCAGGCCTTGCCCCCACTGCTAACACCATCAGGTGAGGCTCTACACCCACGGCTGCCAGACACAGCCAGGTGCTACCCCTGCGGAGAAGAAAGCCTCACTGGGCTGGACATGCCCGCCCGCCCACACGCTGTCAGGGCAGACAACACCAGCAAAGCCACGGTGACGGCCGTTTGTGCCCGGCTGCAATGAGGGACAGACAATGCCGGAACAAGGCGGGTGGCCACCTGATGCCCAGACCCTGGACTATGGGACAGCAGCACGGGGCTGGCCTCTGAGCCACAGCACACGGTCGTTCGCGCCCTGGGACTCCAGCCCCAGGGCAGGATGCCTGCCTGCCCGCCCAGTGGTCTCCAGCCACACCACTGGCCCTGCTGCCTTCTGAAGAGGCAGCTGTACTCTTCCACTAGATTCTTTTTTTTTTTTTTTTTTTTTTTGACAGGCAGAGTGGACAGTGAGAGAGAGAGAGAGAGAGAAAGGTCTTCCTTTGCCGTTGGTTCACCCTCCAATGGCCGCCACGGCTGGCGCGCTGCGGCCGGCGCACCGCGCTGATCCGATGGCAGGAGCCAGGTGCTTCTCCTGGGCTCCCATGGGGTGCAGGGCCCAAGCACTTGGGCCATCCTCCACTGCACTCCCGGGCCACAGCAGAGAGCTGGCCTGGAAGAGGGGCAACCTGGACAGAATCCGGCACCCCGACTGGGACTAGAACCCGGTGTGCTGGCGCCGCAAGGCGGAGGATTAGCCTAGTGAGCCACGGTGCCAGCTCTCCTCCACTAGATCCTGTCAACTGCTAAGGTGCTGAGTTGAGTGACAGCTGGGCGGGACAATCTTCAGTGGAAGAAGGCACCAGAGCTGGACCAAAGCGGCCAGCATCAGCAGCAACCGCAGCCAAGTGGGAACGGCTGCCTGCCCTCGGTCTGCAGGGCAGAGTGGGGAGAGCTTCAGAGAGAGACGGCGACATTGGTTCACTCCCCAGACGGCTGCAAAGGCTGGGGATGGTCCAGGTTAAAGCCAGGAGACAGAACTCCATGGTGGTCTCCCACATGGGTAGCAGGGGCCCAGGTTTTTGGGTTTGGGCCATCATCTGCTGACTTCCCGGGCACATCAGCAGGGAGCTGGGTATCAGAACTGGGGCTTCGACGGGACGCTGGTGCTGCAGGCGGCAGCTCAGCTCACTGCACCCCAGCACTGGCCGGGCACAGCCATGGCGTCTCATGCACACATCACGAACTGTGGTGAGAAGGATACCTAACGTGAGATGGGCTCACCACAGGGCCAAATCCAGACAGCAGGTGCGCTCCTCACAGCACGGGGGTCCCCACAGCCCCCACGGCACTGGGCCCTCTGGCTCCCTGCAGCCCCGGGTGACGCTGGGTGAGGGCACCGCAGGCAGCCCCACGGAGCTCTGAGAACTGGTGCTGGCCACTCCAACCCCAGAAACCTGCACGTGCCAACTCCCAGGAGCTGCGGCTGCAGGCAGACCTCTCGGCCACTCCAGGACCTGCTGCCCGCGTCACATGGTCTCAGGGGAGCCTGGCTCTCCTCGACGGCACACACCCGCATCAGCCCAGGGCCCACAAGGGATACCGGGCTTCCCCAATTTGGCAAACATGCCCTAAAAACCCAAGCCCTCGACGGCACAGTCGCCTGCACACGATGTGGCCCTGGACGAGGGCCGCCAGCTTCCCACCGATGGGCAGTTCCCGTCATGCCTCGAGAAGGCAGAGCTGGCGGCGGCAGCACTTACAAATTTGAGCATGTTCCAGTCGAACACGTAGTCGTAGGAGAAGCCCTGGCGATGGAACAGGTTTCGGAAGAGCTGTCTCAGGTACGAGTAGTCGGGCTTGTCGTCAAAGCGCAGGGAACGGCAGAAATTCAGGTACGTGGCGAATTCAGCTGAAAGACAAGCAGCACAAAGCTAAGCGAAATGCCCACCTGTCAATACCACTGCTCACCCCTGTGGCCACACACCCAGGGAGTGTGCCGCCTCTTGCTTTATTCGGGGTTGGCACTGTGGCACAGTGCGCTGAAGCCTCCGCATGCGGCAGCGGTATCCCACCCAGCCGGGTACTGGTTGAGTCCCGGCTGCTCCACTTCGGATCCAGCTCTCTGGGATGGCCTGGGAAAGCAGTGGACTCTCTCTGCACCCACATGGGAGACCTGGAAGAAGCTCCTGGCTCCAGCTATTGTGGCCATCTGGGGAGTGAACCAGCAGATGGAAGAACCTGTCTATAACTCTACCTCTTAGATAAATATTTAAAAAATTATTTACTTAAAAGACAGAGAAACACACACACACACACACACACACGAGGGAGGGAGAAAGAGAAAGAGATTTTCCATCTGCTTGTTCACTCCCCAAATGGTCACAATGGCTAGGGCTGGCCCAAGCTGAAGCTGGGAGCCAGGAGCTTCTTCCGGGTCTCCCATGTGGGTACAGGGGCCCAAGCACGTCAGACGAACTCCACTCCTTTCCTAGCACATCAGCAGGGAGCTGGATCAGAGCAGAGCAGTCGGGTCTTGAACGAGTGCCCACGTGGTCTGCTGGGGTAGCAGGCGGCAGCTTTACCCGCTATGCCACAGCGCCGGCCCTGCAAGTGTGCATTTTAAAACCAGCCACATTTTGAAGAATCTAGGCCTCGGGAAAGTGTTTTTAAAATATTCAACATCACATAGCAAACTTAATTTTACCCAGGGAAGTCTTAGAACACAGGAAAACTCAGTGATTACGAACCCAGACACTGAGGTTGGCTATAGGCTGTGGTCAGCCCACAAGGCAGGTACAGCCACCACTCACTCTCCACCTCCCAACGTCCGAGACATTTCGCAAGGTCAGCCGGGCCTTGCCTCCACCTCCTCTGGGCTGACGGAGCTCCCACCAGAGACACTCGGGATGCATCAAACAAGAGGCCACCGTGACCTCCACACACACAGCGGCCCCTCTGCCGCCACGCCTGCTGCGGAATGAGGACACTCACAGGGGTAGCCTTTGCACAGCACTTCGATGGGGGTGGACATCTTCTTCTCGCTGATCCGTTCGTACTTCTGTCTCTTGGTGGCAGCCTTCAGCCCCTGCCAGGGCAGAGAGCCCAAGTTGAAGTACATGAGCACGTAGCCCAGGGACTCCAAGTCATCCCTTCGAGATTGCTCTGCAAAGAAAAGGAACGGCGTGAGGGCTGGCGGCCGTGTGCTCGCACAGAGGCAACACTCGCCCCCTCAGTGGCGGAAGGTGCTCCCAGGCGCCACTGAGGACCGCCCCAGCCCCAGCCCAGAGGGGGCAACATCCTGGCACCGCCCTGCCTCCTGCCGGACAACCAGGCTTCAACTGCTGCTGCAGCCAGACTGTCTGCTACAAAGGCCTGATCAGGGCCCCGGCAACAGACACGCTCACAAGCCTGGGCGCCCGAGATGCGCGATGCACACACCCACAGCTAGCTAAGCCAGCACCCCGCGGGCGGGGCTCACCAATTCCGAGGTGCGTGTTGATGGAGGCGTACCGCGCGGTCCCTGTGAGGTTCTTGTTCTCACGGTAGGGGATGTGCTGGTGCGTCCTTGCGTCCCGGTACTTCTTGGCCAGCCCAAAGTCGATGATGTAGACCAGGTTGCCTTTCTTCCCCAGCCCCATGAGGAAGTTGTCTGGCTTCACATCTCGGTGGATGAAGTTCTTCGAATGGATGTACTCAATGCGGCTGATCTGCGGCGACACGAGCACCAGCACGCGGTGAAATCCCAGAGCCGCAGCCTCACGGAGCAGCCAGGCGGCAGTGAAGCCCGAGCCCGTGCCGGCACGCTCCCAACAACCGTCAGGACGGGGGCGCCGAACTGGACGTGCCCGAGCTGCCCTCTCTCTGCCCTCACTGGCCTGCAAGGGGGCCACACACAGCAGGCCGAGCCCTCCTGCCAGACACTGGTCTGCACAGGGGAATTCGCCCGGAAACTGCACACTGGTTGCAGTCAGCTGTGCTCCTACGTGGAAGAAAGCCAGTGCCGAGAGCTTGGAGAGGGAGGCCCTCCCCACTCCCCAGCTGCCTCCAGGCAAGGGCTAAACAAACCTCAGGTTGCACCTGCGCCCTCCCAGGCTGCCCCGGAGACGAGAGTAAGCGTGGCCCAGGGAGCCAGGGTCGTACCATCTGGTCAGCAAGCAGCAGGACAGTCTTGAGGCTGAACTTCCTGGAGCAGAAGTTGAAGAGGTCCTCCAGGCTGGGCCCCAGCAGCTCCATCACCATGACGTTGTAATCGCCCTCCGCCCCGCACCACCTGATGGTGGGGATGCCCACTGGGTGAGGAACCAAGAACTCGTCAGCCCAGGCCACCGCACCAGCGCCCGGCCCAACACCCAGCCCTCCTCCCCGCACAGGGCCGCCAGTGCGGCGATGGGCAACTCGGGAGAGACAGGGCAAGGCAGGGCAAGAAAAGGCCGCGCGGACAGGAGCAGCAGGCCAGTCAAAGCCAGTTACCCTAAGGAGGTTCAGAGGGTCTACAATGCCAGGAAGAGGAGGAGAGAAACAGCAAACCGTTCTGCTGCTGACCAGCTGAGATAGAAACAGAAGCAGGGGCTGGCCGTGGTGCAGCCAGCTAAACCGCCAGCTGCGATGCCAGCACCCCGTGTCAGAACGCACAGTCCAGTCCCAGCGGCTCCACTTCCAACCCGGCTCCCTGCAAATGTGTCTGGGAGGGCAGTGAGGGATGCCCAAGCAGGTGAGCCACTGTGCCCGCGTGGGAGACCCAGAGGGGGAGGAGCTCCCGGCTTTGGCCTGACCCAGTCCCAGTGGGTGCAGCCATTTGGGGAGTGAACCAGCAGATGGAAGACCTCTCTCTGTTTCTCCTCTCTCTCCCTATACCTCTGCTTTTCCAATAAATAAATAAATCTTAAATTTTAAAAAGGCAAAATCAATGAAGTCTTTTTGGAGATCTGTAGCCACAGTTTGAAACAGACAAGTCAGTGATATGAGAACAAAGATGACAGGATGCATTCAACACTGACCCACAGCTCTGAGCACGGGGAGGAAGCTAGAGGCGTCAGGGTTTCCGGTCAAGCTGCTGCATGGGGCATCCGCATCCCTGTCAGGGAACCTGGTGAGTCCTGGCTCTGCCTCCAATTCTAGTGTCCTGCTATTGTGCACCTGGGAGGCAGCAGGGGTAACAAAGTACTTGGGTCCCTCTACCCACGTGGAGGACCTGGATGGAGGCCCCAGCCCCAGCCCCAGCCCCAGCCGCCGTTAGGGGAACAGACCAGCGGAGGGGAGCTCGCTCTCATGAATAAATAAAAACACAGCTGTTTTCCAGAACCCCTCCCCGACACGTCCTCCAGTCTGATCCCCGCTCCGGGTCCTCAGGGAAGCAAGGCTTCGCAGTGCTTTCCCAGCACGGGAAAACCTGACTGTCCGTCAGGTTCCACACACAGCGCTGGAAGTCGGCTGGATACACTGTCTGCTCATGCCGAGCGTGGCAGGGTCAGTTCTTCTCTTTGCAGACAAATCTGGTGTCAGTAGGGAACTCCCTGGCTTCCCGCGTATGTGCCTGGAAATGGCAGATGCCCGTGCCACCGCTCTGGAGACCTGGATGGAGCAGCCGTAACTGCGAGCGCACAGCTGTCAGGACAGTCGGCTCGCACTCAGCTGGGAGTTTGTTTGTTGTGGGAATCAGGAGACAGGCTTGCCAGCAGCACCATCGCCCACAAGGCCCGCAGCTGTCTGCGTGGCTGAAGTGGTTTCGTGTCGTTTCTTTAATTCATTAACCAGTGGACAGCCCTACAGGGGAGGACGACGGATTGATTCCACATTCCACTTTCTAGATCTAGCGTTAGAAGACCCGTCCCCTTGGGGCCGGTGCTGTGGCGTAGTGGGTAAAAGCCACTGCCTGCAATGCTGGCATCCCATATGGGCGCAGGTTCGAGTCCTGGCTGTTCCACTTCCTACCCAGCTCTCTGCTATGGCCTGGGAAATCAGGGGAAGATGGCCCAAGTCTTTGGGCCCCAGCACGTGCATAGGAGACCCGAAGGAAGCTCCTGGCTCCTGGCTCCGGATCGGCTCAGCTCCAGCCGTTGTGGCCAACTGGAGAGTGAGTCAGTGGATGGAAGATCTCTCTCTCTGCCTCTCCTCTGTGTAACTCTTTCAAATAAATAAATCTTTTTTTTTTTTTTTTTTTTTTTTGACAGGCAGAGTGGACAGTGAGAGAGAGAGAGAGAGACAGAGAGAAAGGTCTTCCTTTTCTGTTGGTTCACCCCTCAATGGCCGCCGCGGCTGGCACGCTGCGGCCGGCGCACCCCGCTGATCTGAAACCAGGAGCCAGGTGCTTCTCCTAGTCTCCCATGCGGGTGCAGGGCCCAAGCACTTGGGCCATCCTCCACTGCACTCCCGGGCCACAGCAGAGAGCTGGCCTGGAAGAAGGGCAACCGGGACAGAATCTGGAGCCCTGACCAGGACTAGAACCCGGTGTGCCGGTGCCGAAGGCGGAGGATTAGAGCCGCGGTGCTGGCCACAAATAAGTCCATCTTAAAAATAAAAAGACACGTGCTTAGGAAGGAGTATGGCAGATGCCTCATTTCCTAACAACCCCTTCCCTCCACCTTGCGCAGATTCAGGGTTGAAAACCCCGGGGGGGGGGGGGGGGGGCGGAGCCCGTCGTGCCCTTCCTCCTGCCAGGACGCCACATGGGACCTCGACCTTCACGGAACTGTGTGCCATTTGCCGATTTGGGGAGAAGTTAATTCCTTCCACTGCACCTCTTGAAACACACCAGTGGACTGAGTCCATAATTAAAAGCATTTTCCCCCGTCAGTCACTGTCTCATGAGCTTAGCAGATTTGCAATGTGCAATGTGTTCCATGGTGGTCCTAGAATGCAGCGGAAGACCCCAGGGCGGTGCTGGACAGATCCCTGGGGACTGCGCGGGCCGGGGCCTGCTTCCTGAAGCCGAGTGGGATGGGGTGGGGGCACACCCAGAGCGTGGGGCAGTCGGGACCCCCTCACTCTTGCTGTGCTAAGAGGACCGCCAGCGTGGCCCGCGGAGGCTCTCGTCTACTGAAAACACGGAGGAGTCTTCAGACTCTTCACCAGGCGTTAACAGGACTTAGCCGGCTTATTCCGGTTGCAGTTTCCAACCTGTAAATGTGTAATCTTTTCCGCCTTCCCAGAACCCTAACTCTTACAGACTCATTAGTGTTGGACCAGTACCTCTCACATCTCAACCCTTTGTATACACTATCTTACAGACTCATTAGTGTTGGACCAGTACCTCTCACGTCTCGATCCTTTGTATACACTATCTTTGCAGATGCACTGAAAAAACAAAACCCTTAAAACACCAAACAGAACGAAGTCAGCACAGGGGCCGGCGTCGCGGCATCTGGGTTCCGCCATCGCCTGCACCAGCGTCCCAGACCGGAGCGCAGGTTCAGTCCCAGCTGTCCCACGTGGACGGCCCAGCTCCCTGCCCCACGGTCCTGGGAGGAGCAGCAGCAGTGACCCAAGGACCGGGCCGCCGTCACTCAAAATGGGAGACTGCAAGGAGCTCCTGGCTGCGCCTGGCCCAGCCCCAGCACTGTGGCCATCTGGGGAGGGAACAGCAGACGAAGGCCTCTCTCCCTTCTCTCTAACACTTTGCCTTTCAAATAAATAAATAAAATTTTAAGGAAAAAAAAAAGTACAGAGCCACTGTTCTGGCACAGTGGGTCAGGCCAGCATCACTTCTGTATGAGCACCAGTGCAAATCTACACTGCTCCTTTTTTTTTTTTTTTTTCAATTTAAAGACTTATTTATTTATTTGAAAGTCAGAGTTATACACAGAGAGGAGAGGCAGAGAGAGGTAGGTCTTCCATCCCATGGTTCACTCCCAAATTGGCCATAACGGCCGGAGCTGTGCCAATCCGAAGCCAGGAGCCAGGAGCCTCTTCTGGGTCTCCCATGCGGGTGCAGGGGCCCAAGGACTTGGATCATCTTCTACTGCCTTCCCAGGCCATAGCAGAGAGCTAGATCGGAAGAGGAGCAGCCGGGACTAGAACTGGCGCCCAGATGGGATGCCAGCGCTTCAGGCCAGGGCATTAATCAGCTGCGCCACAGCGCCGGCCCCTGCACTGTTCCAATTCTGATCTAGCTCCCTGCTAATACACCTGGAAAAGCAAAGGGGAACAGCGCTGTGGCGTAATGGGTAAACCGTCACCTACAATGCCAGCATCCCATATGGGTGCAGATTTGAGTCCCAGCTGCTCCACTTCCAATACGGCTCTCTGCTAATGCATCCGGGAAAGCAGAGAAAGACGGCCCAAGTGCTTGGGCCCCTGTACCCCTGTGGGAAACCAGGTTGAAACTCCTGGCTTCCACCTGGTCCAGCCCTAACCTTTGCAGCCATTTGGAGGGTGAACCAGCGGATGGCAGATCTCTCTCTCTCTCCCATTGAAATAAATAAATCTTTTTACCAAAAAAAAAAAAAAAAAAAAAAAAAAAAAAAAAAAATTGGGGCTGATGCGGTGGCATAGTGGCTTAAACCTCTGCTGGTGGTGCTGGCATCCCATATCCGTGCCACTTCAAGTCCCACCTGCTCCTCTTCTGATCCAGCCCTCTGCTGTGGCCTAGGGAAACAGCAGCGGACGGCCCAAGTGCTGGGCCCTGCAGCCGCGTGGGAGACCCGGATGGAGCTCCTGGCTCCTGGCTTCAGCCTGGCCCAGCCCTGGCTGTTGCAGCCATCTGGGGAGGGAACCAGCAGGTGGGAGACTCTCTCTGTCTCTCCTTCTGTAACTCCACCTCTCAAGTAAATAAATAAATCTTAATTAAAAAAAAAAAAAAAAGGCAGAAGAAAACCAGGGGGAGATGGCTCCAGTGTTTGGGCCCCCGACACACATGTGGGAGGCCCAGAAGGAGTTCCAGGCTCCTAGCTTTGGCCTGGCCCAGCTCTTGCCATTGTAGCCATCTGGGGAGTGGACCATCAGACAGAAATCTCTCTCTTCTTTCCCTCTCTGTAATTCTGCCTTTCAAATAATAAACAAATATATTTTTAAAAAATAAATTGTAAAAAGTCATTTTAAATCTTAACTGTATTCCATGTCAAGGAAGTTAAACAAAGGCAAGGGAGATATAAAAACGGACCCAAACCTGACATCTAGAGATGAAGACTACGCTGACTTGGAAAGACCGCGGGGCGGGGCAGGGACAGAGGAGTCTGGGTGCTGGGAACATGGCGCTCTTGACACTGCTACCTCCTAACCGGTGTTCAATAAATTCAAAACTTTCTGAAATACAAAGTGAAAAACAGAAACAAAAAAACCAGGGTGGGACTGGTGACAGATCAGACACGGTAGGAGCAGCCAAAGCTTTCAGAACATGACTGAGAAAAAGCCAACAAGTGATGAGTAAGTGCGGGACAGCTTCCAGCCCGCGTGTCACCTGGAGCCCGCGAAGGAGGGGACAGAGGTGGCAGGAGGGGTGGAGTCGCACTGGGAACCACAGACTCAAGCTCAGAGAAGTCCAAGCACAAGCACCCTAGGAAGACCTCACCTAGCGACCACAGTGGGTGGCCACTGCAGCGCTGGGCATGCTCAAGAAAGACCTTCAGGCAGAGGGGAGCAGGGCCGGCCCGCACGGACCACACCATCGACTGCAAAGCACCGACACGGCACAACGTCCTGTGGCTGCCCACAGGGCTCCCCCACGGGATGGCCCGTCCCTCTGAGACACGGCCAGGGGAGCCTCGAGTCGCCGGCACAGAAGCCAGCCACATCTGCAGGCAGCCTGCACGCCTGTGTGGGGCCTGGTGCTGGGAACCACGCAGGGCCAGGTGCACCCAGGGCCCTTCCTGCGAGCTGCAGTCCCTCAGGAGGGTCTGAAGCACCCTTGGCCACTCGGCGCCTCTGTGAGTTCTGGGGTCATCTTGTCAGAGAAGGAACTTTGCTGCCACTGTCTGTCCAGAGCGCTCCACAGAGCCCCCCAGCTGCATCTCCCTTCTCCAACACAGGGGTCTGCGCACAGGGGAGCGTCCCCAGCGCCCTCCAGCCAGTGCTCACCTGGGACTTAACCTACGTTCCTCATGGGCTTATTCTGGCAGCTCTCTGTAGCACCTTATTTATTTATTTATTTATTTGAAAGGCAGAGTTACACAGAGAATCTTCCATCCGCTGGTTTATTCCTCAAATGGCCCCAAAAGCTGGACTGAGCCAGGCCAAAGCCGGGAGCCTGGAGCTCCATCCAGGTCTCCGGGTGGACGCAGGCGCCCAAGCACTTGAACCATCTCCTGCTGACTTCTCCTGCAGGGCCTTGGATGAGAAGAGCAGCAGCTGGGCCTCAAACTAGTGCCCACATGGGATGCTGGCATCACAGGCAGGGGTTGGACCAGCTGCTCCACGATGCTGATCCCTGTAAGTAGCATGTAAAAATCTGTTTTGGGGACAGGCACTGCGCCTAGCCAGGGAGACGCTCAGCAGCTGGGGCTAGTGCTGTGCTGCCTGCGATGCCGGCTTCCCGTATGGGAGCACCAGGCTGGGTCCCAGCTCTCCACTTCCAATACAGGCCCTTGCCATGTGCCGGGGAAAGCTGCAGAATCTGCTCCACACACTTGGGACCCTGCCACCCATTGGAGATACAGGTGGAGTTCCTGTCTCTTGGCTTAAGCCTGGCCCAGCCCCAGCCGTTAACGGCCATTTGGAGAGTTAACCAGTGGATGGAAGATCCCCCCGCCCCGTAACTCCGTCTTTTCAAATAAAATGAATCATATAAGTAAGAAACAGACGCTCAGCACGCTGTGTCCCAGCACCCGAGCTCGACACTCGGCTCTGGCTCCAGCCTCCAGCCGATGCGGACCCCGGAAGGCCCTGAGGATGGCTCAAGAGCCCAGGTTCCTGCCTTCCGCGAGGGAAACCTAGACTGAGTTCCAGCTCCTGGCTTCAGCCCAGCTCAGACCCGACTGTCACAGAAAGTTGGGGAGTGAACCAGTGGACTGGTTTAAATCCCTCTTTTGGGGCTGGCACTGTGGTGTAGTTGGTAAAGCTGCTGCTTGCAGCACTAGCATTTCTTACGGGCACCAGTTCAGGTCCCAGCTGCTCCGCTTCCGATCCAGCTCCCTGCTAATGTGCCTGGGAAAGCAGCGAAGATGCCTTAAGTCCTTGGGCCCCTGCACCCATGTGGGAAACCAGAAGAAGCTCCTGGCTCCTGGCTTCAGATCAGCTCAACTCTGGCCATTTGGGAAAGCAATCAGTGGATGGAAGAACTCTCTGTTAATTCTGCCTTTCAAATAAGTGTCTTTAAAAAAGAGAGAGAAATCACAATTTTTAACTGAGTGGGCCGTCAGTGTAATGAAATGAATTGATTATCTATTTTGACCTTATTTTAGTATCTTGCTGACCTTTCTGATCTGGGGACGGGTGTTTGGCAAAGCGAGCTGCTGGCCGGGACACTCATGTCTGCACATCAGAGTGCCTGCCTCTGTGTCCAGCTTCCTGCTCCTGCACACCCGGGGAGCCAGAGGATGACAGCCCAAGCACGTGGGCCCCTGCTGTCCACGTGCAGACCCCAGTGGAGTTCCGGGCTGCTGGCTCAGCCTGGACCAGCCAGGAGCCAAATTTTGTACTTCCGTGGAGAGAACCGGCAGACAGATCTGCCTATCTCTGCCTTCCAAATAAAAGAAAAGAAAAAGAAAACAAAAAAACACTTTTCTAATTTGCCTTGTGTTCCCCACGTGGCAAACTCTACTTTCCATAAACAACAGGTTTATTTCTTCCTTTCCTGTCCTCATTCTTGTGTGCTGCCTGGGGCAGCACCAGCAGGGACACGCAGGACAACGAGGAAGCGGCACACACCGAGCTCTGGCGCAGGCAGGCGGCAGCTCAGGTCTGCACCACCCCTCAGAAGAGACACTGAGCACTTTCTGGAAGGGCCTGTCAACTGCAGCCACGAAGGAGCCCCCACTCAGCTGGAGACGCCGGCTGGGGGACTGTGGCAAGTGCACGGGAGTCCCCAGAGGCACTGGCTGTAGGAACCACCCACAGCTCCTCACCGTGGAGGAAGTGCAGTGCAGGAAGTGCAGCGCCGTACACAGGCATGACGGGGCATGACGCAGCAACCGCAATCCATGCGCTGTGGCTACACCCACAACACTCACAAAATGCGGTACTCAGGGGTCACGCACGGACAGGCTCCGACCCATTTACAACCGGGGGCGTGCCCCACGGCAGCTCTGTCTCTTCAGTGGCAAATGACACGGTGGCCCTATCCATGGCATCCGAGACCGGACACGACACAGTAAAAGCAAAGTGCCTTTGCTCAGAGGAGGCAAAGCTTTCTGCCTGCTGCGCGCGCCCCGGCAGACTGACCCGCAGGGGAGCCCCAGGGCGCCCTCGGCCAAGAGGCCCCTGTGCAGCAGGAACCTCCCGGCACAGGCCCGGCCAGGGGGCCACCGTGAACCACACATCTCGTACCAGCAACATGTGGACTCGAGTTCCTGAAGCAGCCTGTGGGGCCAGCAGTTAGAAAACGGCGACCCAAGTGTGGCCACTGCCACACCACGACGGCGGCACCCAGCCTGCCCGTCCCGCCACACCCCACCCCACCCCACCCCCCGCAGCCCGGACCCTACACACAGGCTTCATCCAAGCCCGGAGGCCAGGGACCGGCGAACGCTTTCCATCCCAGCGTGTGACAAGTGTCATCATAAAGTTGAAGACTGCATTATCGCAAATAAAAATTCCAGCCTTGAAGCATCACTAGTGCTTCTAGACATTTCTCTGGTGAAAACAAAGAGCAAGCAGGGGCTGGTGTGCTGCCCCGGGTGCCCGGCTCCTTGGGGGCCATAACCCCACTCCTGGGGGTCCACTTTAACGTTCTTGACCCCTGACCTGTTGGGTACGTTATCTGGTACTGTGAAAGAGTCAGGACGAGAAGATGGTGGTGGGCAGGCAGTGGCCGCCCTGCGAGCCAGAGCCCCACCCCCCACGCCTGCCCACTGCACACAGCTGCAACCACGGAAACGCGCTCGGCTGAGGAAGTGGCCGCAGTGGCTTCTGGGGAGAGCAGCTAACAGCCTTCAGGTCCTCCCTGGCGCTGCTCCACTCAGATAAAAGCCTGCTGTCCATCCAACAGCTAACTTCCGCTTATTTCTGATTTGTAATCTATTGTCCCGACCAGATTCTGGACAGGTGGGAGCACCTGGGGCACCCTCCCGACAGCTGACCGCTGTGGAGAGCAGGCAGTGGAATGCCGAAGTTCAAGCCCGTGTCCTCAGGGAGGTAACATGGTCACCCGTGCCTCAGTCTCCACTGGGAACCCAAGGCTAATGACACCAATTCTCCTGCACAGGACCAGAGGTCGGCTGGGCCTGACGGGCGCGTGGGAGGTCCTGGCTGACCCCAGTGCTGAGAGCAGCAGGAGGCAGGGCGCGCCTGGCTTTCAGCTTCCTCCTGCAGCACCACTCGTGCCAATCAGACATAAGCCAGGTCGGACTGGGGCTCTCCTGAATACCAGTATGTGGTTCCCAAATTTGAGGGGGAAAACACCAACCAACCAACCACAGTCAGAGGCATTTGTGCTGTCTCGTGTCCACCTAAAGGACATGTCCGGCCAAGGCTGGACCACAGGAACCCCAGGTGGATTCTGGGCACAGCAACTCCTACAACCCTGTCTGTGACTCCAGTTTGGTCTCAGAATGTCAATGACCTGAGTTACGAGCACTGGTTTCCTGGACACACTCTGACTTCATGGTACCTGCCAGGCATGCACTGAGAACAGGTGTAAAAGCTGGCCCGTGCCTAGGCAGTGCCCAACGTGGCTTTACATGCAAAGCCCACACAACAAAGGGTTCACTTCTGGAATCCTACTGGTTTCCAAGATCCTGGAGAAGAGACATGGGCAGCAAAGAGGGAGCAAGTGACTCCCATGGCTCCAACAAGGGGTCCTAAACAAAGGCACGTTTCCCCTGGGGCAGGTGGCACTGCCTTACGACAGAGCAGAAGGCCATGACCAAGGGGAGGGGCGCTCCCACACCCAGCCTGCTGCCCAGCCTCCCACAGTACATGGCAGCCCCACAGCCAGCAGCAGTGAGACCTTGTCCTACACCCAGTGCCCGAGCTGGGCTTTTAAGGGGCTCTTCCCCCGCCCCTGCCCCGAGGTGTGCTGTTCCTTGATGTCAAGATTTATTTGGAAGGCAGAGAGACAAAAAGAGAAAACAGATGGACAGAGATCTTCCACTCTGGTTCACTCCCCAAATGGCTCCAACAGCCAGAGCTGGGTCAGGCTGGGCCAGGCTGAAGCCAGAAGCTCCACCTGGGTGGCAGGTGCCAAGCACTCGGGCCACCATCTCCTGCCTTCCCAGGCTCATCGGCAGGGAGCTGGATCAGAAGCAGAGCAGCTGGGACCTGAATCTGCATTCCGCTGCTGGGATGCCAGCATCGCAGCCACAGCTTAACCGGCTGTGCCGCTGTCAGGTGCAAGCCCCCGGCACAGCTCCCAGCCACCAAAGGCCGAAGCCTGCATCATTTGCTCCCTGCAACTTGTTACAACCTTCAACCCCTACGACCTCTGCTGAGGGCACCCCGAGTGCAGACACTCGGGGCTGGGACTCTGTCCACCTCTCTCTGGGCCACGGCCAGGGCACGACAGGGTGGGCACCAGGGAGTTTCCATCTCCTCGGCCTCCTCCGGACACTTGACACAGGCGCGTGCTGCTGGGGGCGTCTGTGCCGCCAAGGGCACGGGGGGTCACCTTCACTTCGCCCAGCAAAGCTCGGCAACTCTGGTTTCCGTCGGCACTCAGCTGAAACCACTCTGGTTGAGGGAAGGCATCCAAGGCGCCACCACCGTGGCCGAAAGGGATGCAAAGGGCGCCCGGGGCAGAGCAAAGCACCACAGGGCTCCTGACCGCCAGGGCCTCCAGAGGGAGAGGCACTGCCGTCCCCTCCAGGAGCCCGAGGCGGGACCTGCGGATGCCCACGGGTGCCGAGTCTTCACGGCTCTGAGACCCCAAAGGAAACTCCTCCGTGCTCCACCAGGCAGGCTACTTCAGAGCCCACAGAAGCGCGGTCACCCTGGATCGGGATGGCACGTCCAGGTTCCACAGCTGGCCCTCCAGCCAGGCTCCGAGGCCCTGGGGTGAGGTTTCAGGACGGGGAGAGCACACAGGCTGAGTCACAGGCAGCCATCTTCAAAGTCCTCATTTTGCCAGGAAGAACGGGAGCCCAGAGTCTGAAGGGGCCCAGGGTGGAGAGCAGGCAGAGGCCACACCCAGGGACCACGAGGTCACATGAAGCCTCGGTTTCTAAGACACTGTTACCTGACAACACGCAGGAAGGCAGCACTCAGTTTCTTTCCGTCGAGCCTCGGAATGCAACTACCGTGCCTTGTTCCAGAGTGTGGACAGACCCCTCCGCCCCTCCCCAAACAAGCCAGGACGCATCCCCCCAGCAGAGCCCTGGTTCCTCTCACGGTGAGGGACCTACCTCCTCCCTGCATCATTTTGTAGATTTTGCTCTCAATGTGGAGCTGAGGGTGCTTGGTTTTGACACATTCCAGCTTGATGGCGACTTCTTCTCCTGCGGCAATGTCCGTACCTTGGCAAAGAAAGAAAACCACAGGCGTCAGCTGTCTGCTGCCCACAGCCCACCCGGCGCCGGTACGCTCCCCTCTGGATGACAGGTCCTTGGAGACCATCACCACGGTCCCCTTGTCGGCAGGAAGTCTACACAGCCCACCCTGCTCAGTGTCAGGGCACAGACACTGCACAGGAAGTGCCCCTGAACCCACCTGCTCAGTGATTCTGTCCCTGCTTCTCAGCACTGCCTCAACACCCACGGGGTATGCCTGCATCTCCCTGTCGCAGGAGGGCTGGGTTCTCCCCAAAACCCACACCACCCCAGCCCACTGGGCCTGGCGTGAGCCACACACAGACCTCGATGGTCAGGCAGCTGTGCAGGGCTCAGGCCCCACACGGTCACAGGGATCCTTTCGGATCAGCACATCCCATGGCCTTCAACCAGGCCCAGGGATGCCCCTCTGGCCTCCTGGGGATAGCAGCCCAGAAAGATGCACTCTGAGGATGTCTGCCCTGTGGCTAGACTCCACCTGGGACACCTGGCATGGCACGAGGAGTGCCTGCGTTTGAGTCAACTGCTTCAGCTTCTTGCCAACGTGCAGCCTGGGGAGCGGCAGTGACACCTACGGCTGGGCACCTGCCCCTCCCTCCCCGGCGTGGGAGGCCGGGACTGACCTCCTGGCTCCACCCCGATTCAGCCTCCTGGTGCAGGTACTCGGGGAATGAACCAGTGGATGACAGCTGTCTGTCTCCAAACAACTGCTTATTTAATAACCAAACACGGAACAGACTGATTTTCTGCGCCCTAACCACAGCTTTGGTGAGCTTGTAGCAGACCTGGTGACGCACCAGCTACCACTGTGATGTCCAGCCCACGAGTCCAGAGGCAGCACCGTGTGGTCCAACCCCCACCTCAGCTTTACACAGACGTCCCACGCCTGACCCTGACCCTGGGCTGTGCTGGCCTCCCCTCTGCACCCAGCACATGCTGCCGTCCCTGAGGCATGAACCCTGGCCCTAGGAGCCCGGACAGGACCAGGAACTGGCTGGTCCTTAGCAACCAGGCCCCCACTGATTCCCAGGCAGCCAAGGGGATGAACGGGGTAACAATTACTTGGCCTTCTGAGCTTCCCAGATGAGCCGTGAGGTCAGCCAGCACGAGAACAATCGAGTGCTGCCGCTTACACATTCCGGGAACAAACCCAGCACCCGAGAATGGCCTGGAATGGCTGCCCGAGACACAGCACTTCAGCAAGTCCAGGCCCAGAGCCTCCCCAGGCTGCAGCGCCGCAGGCACCCTCAGCGCGTCCCTGCAGGGACGGTCCCGGCCTAAGAGCTTCCTCTCCATCCAGCGCTCTCTGGGGCACTCAGGAGGCGGGCCATACACTTGGTTCTCCTGTCGACAGGCAGGCAATCTACCCAATCACCAGAGAAATGACTTCATCACGCACCTCCCGTGCCCCTCACAGACCTGGACTCAGCAGATGGGAGGGACAGTGAGTCATCTGCTAGTTACGTCAGCAGCTCCCTCACCCCAAAGCAGCAGTGGCACAGCCTTCGGTCAGTGTGGCCGGTGGCAGCCAAGGTTCACAGCGACAGGACGGCAGGGAGCCACATAACTGCCGGAGGGCGGGGACACTGCTCGCTCCACTTCCCTGAGGCCGAGGGGCGGATGCCCTGCAACGCTGACAGCTCTGAGCACGAGCCCCACCCCATCAGAGCCAGCCCCACGGGCCGGGCCAGCCATCAGGACTGGACGGGAAGGCCGCCCGACGTCCAGGCTCCCAGCGGACGCGAGGGCGGTGCTTGCTCCGCACCTGTCAGGGAGGAGTGCCAGCACACAGCTTCAGGCCCTGTGTCCGGTGGGCAACACCCCCACCTGGCCGGGCAAACGTCAGACCCGCTGGCGTGCACACCCCTCCGCACACCGGTCCACGAGAGGGGCGAGCACAAGCAGCCATGGCGCCACGGCCACGCGGTCTTACTCTACAAAAGGCCTGGAAATAAGACAGGTGCCCTCCACCACAGGTGAGGTCTGAGAAGTGCCCCGGAAGGACCAGTGTGTGACAGGTGTCGCTGAGCTCGGTTCCAGATTCAGACCAAGCCCAAAGCGGGGCGGGCAGCGGCAGCTCCGCAATCCTGCTCTAAGAGGGTCAGTCACTATGTGGACACAGGCTGCTGTGGGTCCTAGAAGAGAAAAGCGCACCCCTCAGGGCGCGCAGACAGCAGAGGGAGAACCCAGTGAGCCTAGCCCAGAAGCAGGAGCCCGTCCCTGGGCGGGGAAGGACTCTGCACTGCCAGCCAGGATGTCGCTGTCCCAACAACAAGGCAACAGGGACCCGCCTCGGAGCAGCTGGGCAACGGTCATCTCACAGGGCACCTGTCAGCCAGGTGGCCCAGGCAGAACTGTGGCTTCTCCTACCAGCACTCAGGGAAGCCCACTTCCGAGGGACACAGACGCCCCGGCCCTCCACACGGCACAGGGGCGATGCCGGAAGAAGAATCGGGAACTCCTCTCCTCTCCAGGCCGCCAGCACTGTGGGGTTCTGCGTGCTACACACCCCGCGCGGTGCCGCTCCAGAGACAGCTGAGCCGGGGGAAATGTGAAAACCAAAAGAGGCTGCTCAGGGCCCCTCCCCAGGATGGAGACCAACGCCAGCCGCCGGCGAGGGCCCCCCTCCCGGCACTCAGCTCCCACCGCCTGCCTCTGGAGACCAACGCGACGGAGGACAGAGGCTCAGCCGTGCCGGGCCCCGCCAGCCTGCGCGGCCTCTTCCCTGGGATGCCAGGCTGGGAACACACGGTCCACACTAGGAACACGTCCTCTGTTTTCAGAGGCTAGCAAGTGTGTAGGAGTGAAAGGGGTTTCCACTGCCTTGGACACCCCCCACCTCCAGCACATGGTGACATACACGGCCACCACAGTGCCAGCGCAGGGGGCACACAGCCACGGCCCACACCAGCGCCACTCCACAGGTGTGCGGGCTGCCACACCTTGCCAGCTTGCCCTTCTGAAGAGACTTCTGGATGCGGCAGGCTGAGACTGACAACTGACATTGAATTTCTTAGCGGCCCAAACCCAGCACATACACTTTCCGGAGCCCAGGCATTTGGCAAATAGCCCTAGGGTGCTGGCCCCACCCCGCCCCTGCCTTCCCTCCTTCCAGCTCCAAACACCTGGAAGCACACGAAATGCCAGGTAGGAGCTCAAAGCAGGAGGGCAGGGTCAAGGGCACTCACGCCACACGAGAAGGGGTCGCGACACCTCAAGTCCGACACAGGCACGACCAGCCTGCACAGCCTGTCCTCAGAGGGTCAGCCGTGGGCCCAGCGCCAACGCTGCTGGAGGAAGACGGGTCGTGCCCTGAGGGATGCGGGCCACAGCCCATGTGAGAGGCAGCGGCCTCTGGAGCCGGACTGTACGCAGTGCCACGGCGTGCCCAGCCAGCACAGCGGGGTAGCCGAGGACGGCGCCTCACTGGGCTTCCACTCCACAGGAAGCTCCCGTGTCCGTGAGTCGCCTGGTGACCACCGTGCCACGACTGGACTGGCTGAACCCACCTCTGACAGCACAAAGCCGTCTCAGGCCGCAGAACAAAGTGTCAAAGCCTCCCCTTTTGATGCCCACGGAAGGGTGCTTGATGGGCTGGCTTTTCGGTGTAGATCCCAAATCCTGAGGTTAAAACTTTTGCCAAAAATCCATTGTTCTATAAATAAGCCAACTACTTCCATTTACCCGGCACTCCGGCTCCCGGCACTGCTGAGCGCGCAGCTGGCAGACTACTTAGAATAAATATTTAAAATGCCTCTGAAGCATGTTTTACTCAGCAGGCTATTAAGGGAGAAACTCAGGTTCAGACATCCACGCGGCCTGGAAGCACCCAGGCCCCAGAGGTCCTCACGACCACCTCCGCCCTCGACGGCCGGAGCGCAGGACAGAGGCAGGGCCTGTTCACCCGCCCTTCACAGCAAGTGCACCTGCCGGCCCGGGCTTCGGAGTCACTCAGGAACGGGATTCCACCGCGGAACCAAGCTCCCGGGAAATCCCGCACCGTGCGCCTCCCGACCCGTCACTGGCCTCTGCCGGGGCCCACACCTGGGCACGGACGAGGGCCCACAGGTCCCGGAAATGGCTGCGGGGCGCGTCCCGGCCCAGACAACACTTTCCGCCCTCCTACTGGGGACTAAGGTGTCGTGTGCGCGCGTGTGTGTGCGTGCGCGGGGGGGAGGGGCGGCCCACAGGGCCCGCGGCCGGTCAGTTACCTGCAAGGGGGCCAGCGGAAGCCACCAGGAGCCGTTTCTGACAGGGACCCCCCCACCGCCCCCAGCACGCAGGTCATGCTGACATTTCGCCCACACGTGTGCAGTGCGGGGATGCGGGTGCCCCAGCAGGCGCCAGACCCACCGCAGACGGGGGACAGTGGCCTTTGTTGACGGCGGCGACCTCAGGCCAGCGGAGGACGCTGCCGCCCGGCCCTGCCCCCTGCCTGCTCCAGGCCCTGCCCGCCCCCAGGCCCGGAGACCCCTAGACCCGGCGGCACCCCCTCCCGGAGGCCCCGCGCCCCCGATCCTGCTGTCCAGCCCCCTCCTCACCGGACCTCGTCCCACTGCTCGGTGCCACTGCGCCCCCGGCCCGGCCCATCCCCAGGCGCCGCTGTCCCCTCCCCCTAGGCCTCGCTGACCCCCCCCACGTCCTGCCCACCCCCAGACCCCGCTGTCCGCCGAGCGGCCGATGGTTTCTGGCCACGATCCGGCGGCTCCTGAGCCCTCGCCCCCGCCTTCCGCGGCCGCCCGGCCTCGGACAGCTGCGGGGTGCGGGTCCCCCGCGGGAAGGGGCGGCCGGGGGGAGGGGCGGCGGCGGCTCGCGGGGCCTCACCGAGATAGATGTCTCCGAAGGAGCCGCTGCCGATCTTCCGGCCCAGCCGGTACCTGTTCCCGACTCTCAGCTCCATGGCGGCGGCCCGCTCGCCCCTGCCCTCCCGGCCGCTTCCTGGGTCTGAGCTCCGGAGGCGGCGCCGCTGCTGCCGCTACTGCGGGTCCGGCTCCGGCTCCGCCCCCCTCACGGCCCCGCTTTCACCATAGCTTTCCGGCCGCTCCACCGCTCCCAGCGCCTCAATACGGGGCGGATGGGACAGTTCGAGCGCCGCCGCCCCTGCTCCGGCCCGTGCCGGCCCAGCTCGCCCTCTCCCCGCCGCGGATGGACTCGGATCTTCCGGGCCTAAATCCCCCTTCAGCTGCCTAAAGGAACCGCCGCCATCGTGCTGTGACGTCACTTCCCCTAGCAACCCGGCGGGGCGGGGCCTCGCCGCTCGGTGGGCGGGGCCTCGCCGCTGGGGCGGGGCGAGCGAGCTCCTGCGCACTGCCCGCCCCGCGCCCGCAACGCCGGACCCCGGCCCCTCGCCCCTCGGTCCCCGCCACCCAAGGCCACCCGTCGTCTTGTCGCCAGCGGGCACCACGTGCCGGCGTCCCCTGCCCCGCAGATGCCTCGCGACCGACCTAGGAAAGGACCCGAGCGGGTCGTGTGCAGGAAGGAGACGGGGGTCGGGGGCTCCCGGGGCTGGAGCTGACCCCGCCCCCGCCCCGATCCGGAGGGAGCCCTGTAGGCTGCGAGCGCGGAAACGGCGTGCGGGCCCCCGCAGGAAGGACGCGGGGTGAGGCTGGGCGCTGGCCGGAGTCAGCGTTGGGTCCCAGCTTCGTGGGGTCTGGGCGTCCTTGCGAAGGAGGTCACGGACTCCAAAGTTAAGGCCGAAGGCAGCTCTGGATCCCTGTGCCTGAGCTCTGCCCGCAGAGACGGTGGGGGGCTCTTCCAGGCATCCCGACGGGGTTGGTCCCCTCCAGACACCCCGGGGGGGGGGGCCCAAGAAGGGCGATCTTCTGGGGCTTCCGCGTGCTCCCCAGCCTGCTGAAGGCGAGCACCAGGGCACGCATCCCCAGCCACACTCTGCTCCATCCAGCCTCCTGACCCCCAACGTCTGGAGGTCAGGTTTTGGGGCCCCGGGCACCAGTCAGGCCTGGAACCAGGTTCTCGGGCTCACGGGTCAGAGGTGGATTTTGCACCTCGTGGACACAATGTGCTCCTAGCTCTTCTGCGGGAAGGCGGGGGAGGGGGGCAGGAGGAGCCTGGCGCCCACTCCCTGCAGTTCCTGCCAGCGCCTCGAGGAGCTGCAGGGCTTGGGGCAACCCCTCGGCCTGCTGCTCATTCTCGGAACGGCTCAGGACAAGGGGGTGTCACCGGGACCAGAGCTGGTGCCTGTGGCGCCCAGGAGGGACCCCGGCGGGAGCGGTGCTGCCCAGCTGCCCCAGCACCGGCTGCGGCCCCCGTGTGAGGCATCCCCCAGCCCCAGGAGCGCCCTGCTCCCGCCTTTCTGCCCCTTGTGCTCCGACTCCGCCCCTCTGCCCACTTGAGTGACCTGAGGCCAGACTGGACGTCAGGTTCCCCGGAGCCCCCTGCAGCAGCGAGGCCACTCCAGGCGGCTGCTCCTGCCTGACTGCTGGGACTGGCCCCGGTGGCCTCCAGCCGGCACCTCCAGTAGTTGGCCCACAGAAACACTGGCCCAGGGGGGGCGGGTGACTTGCATGCGAGCTCAGTGGGGTCAGGGTTCAGCCGCCTCCTGCGGTGCTGGCATCCCAGATGGGCGCCAGTTAGAGTCCCCGCTACACCACTTCCGGTCCAGAAAGCAGCAGTGGACGGCCCGAGTGCCTGGGCCCCGGCACCCACGTGGGACACCTGCACAGAGCTCCTGGTTTCTGGCATCAGACTGGCCCAGCCCTGGCTGTTGCAGCCACTGAGGGAGTGATCTTCAGTGGATGGACTCTCTCTCTCTCTCTCTCTCTCTCTCTCTCTCTCATTAAACAGAAAAGGAAAGGCGATCATCATTGTGAGATGCAGACGCTGGACGCAGAGGGACTCAAAGTTTTAAATTTCTAGGTTTTTCATGGCAGCTCCAGTTTTTAAAAAATATTTATTTGAGGCCAGCGCCGCGGCTCACTAGGCTAATCCTCCGCCTTGTGGCGCCGGCACGCCGGGTTCTAGTCCCGGTCGGGGCGCCGGATTCTGTCCCGGTTGCCCCTCTTCCAGGCCAGCTCTCTGCTGTGGCCCGGGAGTGCAGTGGAGGATGGCCCAGGTGCTTGGGCCCTGCACCCCATGGGAGACCAGGAAAAGCACCTGGCTCCTGCCTTCGGATCAGCGCAGCGCCGGCCACAGTGGCCATTGGAGGGTGAACCAACGGCAAAGGAAGACCTTTCTCTCTGTCTCTCTCTCTCACTGTCCACTCTGCCTGTCAAAAAAAAAAAAATTATTTGAAAGGCAGAGTTAGAGAGAGAGATTTCCCATCTGCTGATTCACTCCCCAAATGGCTAAAGCCAGGATCCAGGAGCTTCTTGCGGGTCTCCCACAGTGGGGGAGGGACCCAAGCATTTGGGCTGCTTTCCACTGTCTTCCAGGTGCATCGGCCAGGAGCTGGACGGCAGTGGGGCGGCCGGGACTGGTGGCTGCTGACTCACTCCTGCGGCGCCACGGGGCCGGCCCCGGCAGCTGCAGCGTCGAGTGTTCTGTGTGACTGAAGGAAGCGTGGCCGTGGCCGTGGCCGTGCCAGCCGGGGAGCAGTGTCGGGACTTGGAGATGAGAACTCCTGGTCCACACCGCAACACGGAGCCTTGAAGATACTGCCGAGTGACCCGACGACACCAAGGGACAAACCCCACAGGACGCCATGGCTCAAGGCTGAGCCAGAAGGGGGGACGCCAGGGGCTTCCTGGAGGGGCCTCGGGTGTCGGTGTCACGGGGACGGAGCTTCAGTTTGGGAAGACGAGAGGCTTCAGGAGCTGCGGCGGTGGTGGAGAGGGACAGGCACTGCGGTGTAGCTGGAGAAGCCACCGCCTGCTGCACTGGCATCCCGTGTGGGCGCTGGTTCCAGTCTGGCTGCTCCGCTTCCGAGCCGGCTCCTGCCGCTGCACCTGGGAGAGCAGCGGAAGATGGCCCGAGTGCTTGGATCAACGAGGGAGACCCGGAAGAAGCTCCTGGCTTCGGCCTGGGCAGGGCTGTTGTTTGGGGAGTGAACCAGTGGCTGGAAGACCTCTGTCTCTAACTCTGCCTTTCAGATAACTAAATAAATCTGAAAAAATAGAACTTCTGGAGGGAGAGAGGGGGCTGGGGAGAGTGTGGAGATGCCCGTGCTGAATGAGGTAGCCGGAGGTGGCTGTGAACCTCCCGTCAGGCAGCTCAGGCCTTCTCGCCTGTCCCAGCTCTGACTGGCTCCTCCCCTTGTAGCCCCATGGGCTGCCCCTGTAGCTCTCACAACCCCCCCAGAGCCAGCCTGTCTCCACGCCCCGCATCCCCCCCAGCCAGGCCACCCCCCTCCCGTAGCTCTCACGCCCCCCTCCCAGGCTGCCCCCCGTAGCTCTCGTGCTCCCCACAGCCAGGCCACCCCTCCATGCTCCCTCCCCAGCCTGGCTGCCCCACCCCATGGCCCCCTCCCAGGCTGCCCCCCCTAGCTCTCGTGCTCCCCACAGCCAGGCCACCCCTCCATGCTCCCTCCCCAGCCTGGCTGCCCCACCCCATGGCCCCCTCCCAGGCTGCCCCCCCCCCCCCGTAGCTCTCGTGCCCCCCACAGCTGGCTCCCTCACTTGTCCGGTGGTGCCCAGACTTGCCCGCGGCACCCCCTGCTGTCTGGGCTTTGACAAGGCTTGGGGCAGTGGGGACGGCAGGAGTGCGGGCAGGTGTTAGGCCGGCCCTCCTGCTCTACAGACGCCTGTCTGTGCCCTTGGGGCGCACGGGCTGTGCCAGGCCC